>NC_132800.1:41138521-41504346 GCF_048594095.1 Paramormyrops kingsleyae
CCCAGTGAGTAAGCCAAAGGCGACAGTGGCAAGGAAAAACTCCCGAAAAGGAAGAAACCTTGGGAGGGACCAGACTCAAAGGGGGAGCCCATCCTCCAGGGGCCTGCAGGGAGAAAGGCCACTGAAGAACACGGAACTCAGTCATGTTCATGAAACCAGTTTGAGGCAACTTTTGCTTTGTGACAAGGTGCATTATTTTGCTGGAAGAAACCATTAGAAGATGAATGAATTGTGGGCATGAAGGGGTGCACATGATCAGCAATGATAATCAAATAGGCTATGGCATTCAAGTGACAATCAATTGATATTTACAGGCCTAAAGTGTGACAAGAAAACATTCCCTACACCATTTTACACCACCACCACTAGCCTGGACTACTGAGACAAGATAAGTTTGGTCCATGGATTCATGTGCTTCAGCAGAAATTGAGAGTCATCAGATCAGGCTACATTTTTCAAGTCAAGTATCTAGTTTGGTGACTGCAGCCTCGGCTTTCTGTTTATGACCGAAAGAGTGAAACCCGACATGGCTTTCTGCTGTAGCAGCCCATTTGCCTCAAGCTTTAACATCCTGTTCATTCTGAGATGCTTTCCTGCTCTCCACAGTTATACAGAGAAGTTATCTGAGTTACCACAACCTTTCTGTCACCTTGAACCATTTTTCTGTCACCTCTGGCCATTTTTGTCTTATCTGTCACATCAACAAGGCATTTCCTTCCACAAACCTGCTGCTCTCTGGATGTATTTTTTCACACTTTTCTGAGTAAACTCTAGGAACTGGTGTGCATCAGCCTGCCTGGAACCAACTATCAATGATCAAAATTACTGAGATCACATTTGTTCCCAATTTTGTTTTTTGATGTGAACATTCACTATAGGTCCTGATCGGTATATGCATGGTTCTATGCACTACTCTGCTGCCACAAGATTTGCTGCTTGTACCACCCCCACACATTTAAATACATAAAACAAAAATAGTCAGATGAAAAATGTCCGCAAAAATTGCAACTTTGCGCAAAGCGTTTCTGTAGATTTCATGTTATATTTCATCCTGATTGTGGAAAAAAAAAACATTTTGCCTACCAAAAAAGGCGTTCTATCACATATGTATTTGATCTCACACTAGACATTGAAAACAAGTCTGCACACACATGCACATGCATTTACATATATGTAACAGTTTTATTACCTTGCAATGCTTTTGATGTAGCTAATTTTAGGTTTGTCATGGAATAATATATTTATATAGTGCCTTTCTCACACTCAAGGATACTTTACAATACAGACATATTCTATACAATACAATAATGGCTGCACACACAGCAATAGCAAAACAACAACAGCGAAAACATGAGCAAAAATAATTTTTCTTTTTCTTTTTTTTTTAAAGTAACTAGAGTAAATGCAATGGGGTAAATGTAGCATGTTAACACCCATCTCTACAGTATTGGACAAACAAAAAAGACATATTATTAACATGGATGAAACTACTTCAGTTTTCCATTTAAGCAAATTTTCTTCTCTGAGGCAGAAATAAGATGCATACCTGAAGTCATGCAAACTGGACGAACTATTTGCACACAGTTCCTGGACAGAGTTACCCCAAATGGCACTTTATAAAATACAAGTCTGAGACAGCGAATGAAAGAACGTGCCATTTTTCCACCAGCAATGCAGGTTAATGGACTGGAAGAGACCAATTTTTTACTCCCCTCCCATGTAGTATAGGGTTGGGAGCTCAGTATTGCCAAACCAACTGCGAGTTACTGGTAGAGACCACAGGACATAGGTCACAGTGCATTAACCTGACACTCCTACTTTGTAGTATAAGCTAACCCAGAATTTTATTAATGCAATATCCCATGTGATTAAAGTAATAATGTTAATTATCATTTTGATGTTGAATTAATTCATTTGATTTTATTTTTTTACAGTTTTTCTTATTGCTGCTAATGATGACGTTTTGTCATTGTTTAGGTATTTTGTAGTTAAATCAGCCATCCATTTTTTATACCCAGGGTTGCAGAGTCTATCCCAGAAGCTATGGGCACAAAGCAGGGAATAACTCAGAGCAGAATGCCAACCCATCACAGGGCACAGGCATCATTCACACACACATTCACACCAATGGACAATTTGGCAACTCCAGTTCACCTTAGCATGTCTTTGGACTGGGGCAGACAAGAGAACAGGCAAACTCCACCATAAAGATCCAGGGATGAGACTTGAACCCTGGTTCTAGACATGTGAGGCAACAGTGCTAACCACCAACTAGTTATTTCTTTTTCTTATGTATAACAGAGAAGTTCAGGTCATTACTATTCAACTGGTGTGCATGCAGTATTAAGACAGTATGATGTTGAATTTACAGTTAAGTTACCTATATGATTAAATCAACTGTCAGTTCCCATACACATGATATAGCTGTTTTCTTCAGTAGTATAATGTGATTACTATTAGCTTCCTGCAGGAGATGGATCTGGCCTTTGTAGAACATGTCATAGTGAGCCTCAGGATGAGATACCTCACCTTAGTTTTAAGTTCAGCCCTAAAATTTTTAAAGTAAGAGAAAAATATGTTCAAAACTCATGAAGACAGCTTTATAAAGGCAGTAAATTGTTCACAAAGGCTGACCGCATCTGTCTGTCGCTGATTAGGAAGGTGGCGTAGGCCCTGTAAAAACTGGCAGCTCCTTTCAGACTTCACATACTTTCAGAAACCACACCGACCCTTTCTGGAATAAACTTGTGGTGGGGCTGAGGTTCTATACTTCAGTCTCACTAAAATTTTCTTTCAGCACTTATTGCATTGTATGTTATTTTCATTTTTTTTTAAGGACATGACACGCAGTTCCATGTTAATGTGAAGAGTTTATTCCATTGTCAGGTCAATAATGTAAAGTGCATTGGGTGAAAAGCACTATATATATATGTGTGTGTAACATTCATTCATTCATTCAATAATAATCTAGTTTCTGGCAGGTTCCCCTTTTAACACCATGACACCAGCACAGGAAGCCAAACACTGATATAAAGTGATATAAAGTGTTAATTTTCACGGTTCTTTTCATTCTGCTGATCATCAACTGACATAAGTCACTTGGAGGAGAACGCGATTCGCTTAATTCCACCCACGGTTCTGGAGGTGCTCGGCTAAGCGCCCCTGCGCAGCCAAGACAGGGAAAAGGACCTGGCTGTCAAATCTACCCATCAGAACACAGGCCAATTTGTGTTCCCTGAACCCTGTTCTCCATGTTAGGATTGCTTTGACCTATGTGCCACTTTTTATAGAGAAGCAATCCTTACAGTTATTGACTATGACCGAGGTACAGACGCAGGCGCATATGAGGCAGAGCCAATGGAAATAAAAATTTGTTAAACAAATGTGAAAAATGCATGTGCTTCATTGTGTGTTGGTTTGAGTAAGAGGTGTGAAATAAAACCAAACATCTAATAACTTATAACCATAATCAACAGGCCACGTACTTGTAGCATATGAGATTCTCCTGTACCTAAGAGACTGTAAGCTCTGCTGCACATTGACCATTAGAAGAGGTCATCTAGCACAAGAACCCAGCAACCACTGGTTCGTCAGTCGAACACGAACGCTGGGTAAAGGTCAGAGTCAAAGAAGGCTGAGATTCTTCTTATCGCATGCTGTATTGTAAAGAACAGTGTTACACATTAACCACCTGCCCCGGGTCATTAAGGTTGTGTTGAACCTGGTAGAGAAAAAGCGCCTGTTGCTAGGCAGAATATGAAAAGGAGGAAGGAGTCTTGGAGACTGTGTTCAGCACTGCTGTTTGTTAAATAAACCAACGTCAAATGAAGCGCAAAGGAATGAAGCCTAGCTGGGTCAACAGAGCAGAATATTGTGGGACCCTATTTGCGATTTGGGTTACTACTGTCATCTAGTGGTGTATCTGAGGATTGCCAGTGCAATGAGAAATGTTTGGCAATGAACGCTACTAACCATGAAAGGCAGTCATGCTGACAGTGGAGTAGACCTGTGAGAAGTAGGGTGCCCACCTAATCCATATCGGGGGGACACTATGAGCTACTCTAAGTTTTACAAACTACTTTAAAACTGAAAGGCTAATTATTTCAATTCTTCTTGTACTGTGACTGGTTTGTTTCCTTGACTGAAAGACTCTAGTTGTGTCACATTAACATTAATGACACATGCATGATTATAGGAGACTGACCAATCAGCACACAGCAAGAACAAAGTGCTTAAGTGAAATCCGGGTCTCTTTAATTGAAATGGTAGTTTACAAACCCTGTCCTGGCCCATTGTGTCCCCCCTGACATGGAGTAGGGAGTCACCCTAGTGAGAAGGGCTCTCTATTAAGACCTCTAGGATTGTATGAAATCCAGGATTGGTCATCACACCTCTAAGCTGAGTGATATCCATCCATTTACCCCCCTTCCAACCACATACCCAGTACGTAGTTGAGTGGTGGTGGGATTGGAGGCAAGGGAATATTCTAGATGGGATGCTAGTTCACACGACATACACAGTTGTGCTATGGGTAATTCTGAGACATAAATTCACCAAAGTGCATGTCTTTGGACTGCAGGAGGAAACGTAATTGGCCAGAGAAAAACCATACAACATGGAAGAAATATGCAACCAGAGGCAGAAGAAGTAGGGAAAAGGGTTTCCAGAGACTAATCCTAAAGCGAGACGTGTACAAGCCTGCTCACGTACAACCGACTGAGCCACTAACAAGACACACTCTCACATACCAGTCCTCTGTGCTTAGCAGACACTTCACCACATATTTTCGGTCACAAGTAATCATTGTAAAGATAGTAAAGACATAGTAAAGACCCACAATAAAACCATAACGCGTTAACCCAATCTTGACACATTAGCATGTTAGTTAACATATTTTCTGGAATGCATAACGCTGTACATTTTAGTTCAAAGACTTGGAGACATAAGAAGAATGAGCATTATAACCTAAAGATATAGGGCTCTCTAGAAATAAAACAGAGAAGAGACCATACCTTAATATATAGGGCCCTCTAGAGGTAAAAATGTGGGTATATTATCTCATACAGATATTGATGCAGCGTTAAGTGGACTTGATTCGCATTTGGAACCAGCACCACCGGATGCAAGTCAATTTGGGCGTATCTCAGTATTATAGCTGTCCGTCACATGTACATTACTGCATGCTTACTGCATTATAGGTTAGATACGGACAGCGGGTCATTAAAGGATTGGCAGTGCTTCCCAGTCTCCTGCACTTGTTGCACTAAGCGATACACCCACTAATGTCCTACTATGTCCGCTTTCAGGCATCTCTCAATAAGTGCATGTTATTTACTATGGACCTCAGACGTAAATGTGATCGGACATGACTCGATCAGGCATAACTGGACTGCACATGCCAAGCAATTTATGTAGGTAAGACATAGATAGCCACTGAAATGGAAAGCACACAAAATAATTATAAATTCCCGTAAGCCGAGTACTCTCTCAGTGATGAGAAGTGTGAAGTTCAGCAGAAATTTAAGCACAGACACCTTGGCTGCATGGCAGCAGTTTTAGAAGATGTCAGTCATGACCAACTAGGGAGCACTATATCCGGCCTCTCCAGGAAGTAACAAGGCACTCCATGCCAAGGTCATGCATATCTCCTGAAGATTTGCCTATGCAAATAGAACTCTGTACAAGTCAACTCTTGACTCTTAAATACAAATGCATTTTAACCAAGTTTCCGTGTTTGCCCTTGCCCTGGACCTTGATTTTATTTTCTACAGGGATTCTGTATACAGGTTTATTGTTTACTGAGTGATATTATGGTCCCTTTTGCTTCTGCAGGTTTCCCATATGAGCCTTTCTTCCGTTATGTATTCTCTTCCCCATGTCATATTTACAACTTGCCACGTGGCTGTTATCGCATATTCAGTGGGCTATTCCTAGACTGTGAGTCTGTGGTATTCAATGAGTCTGCAATGGCCATTGTCTTCACTGCATGCTTAAGGCTTGATGTGCCGGAAAACGGAAGACCTCAGACTTTGTTTTAAGGATCTCTCAAAGGCAGAGGAAAAGACCAAGTCAGTTGACGACATGATGACAGGAAATATTTAATCATCTAACGCTAATGATACAGCTGATGCCTGCATATGCCTCCACGTGATAAGAACATAAGAACATAAGAACATAAGAACTATACAAATGAGAGGAGGCCATTCGGCCCATCGAGCTCGCTTGGGGAGAACTTAACTAATAGCTCAGAGCTGTTAAAATCTTATCTAGCTCTGATTTAAAGGAACCCAAGGATTCAGCTTGCACTACGTTATCAGGAAGACTATTCCATACTCTGACTACACGCTGTGTAAAGAAGTGCTTCCTTAAATCCAGTTTGAAATATTCTCCCGCTAATTTCCACCTATGGCCACAAGTTCTTGTATTTGAACTAATGCTGAAGTAACTATTTGGTTGAACAGCATCCAAACCTGTTAGAATCTTATAAACCTGGATCATGTCCCCCCTCAGTCTCCTTTGCTTGAGGCTGAACAGATTTAGCTCAACTAACCTTTCCACGTATGACATTCCTCTAAGACCAGGAATCATTCTTGTGGCCCTACGCTGCACCTTCTCTAAGGCCGCAATGTCCTTTTTAAGATATGGTGACCAAACCTGCACACAATATTCTAGGTGAGGTCTCACCAAGGAATTGTATAATCTTAGCATTACCTCCCTTGACTTAAACTCCACACACCTGGAGATATACCCCAACATCCTATTGGCCTTTTTTATTGCTTCCCCGCACTGGCGAGAATGACACATGGAAGCATCAACATACACACCAAGGTCTTTCTCATAATCAGCTACCTTTATTTCAGTAGGTCCCATAAAATACCTGTACTTTATATTTCGGCTCTCTACATGGAGTACCTTACATTTGTCTATGTTAAATTTCATCTGCCAGGTGTCAGCCCAGTCACTAATTAAATTAAGATCCCGCTGTAGCTGCTGAGCCGCTAGTTCAGTATCTGCTACACCACCCACCTTGGTGTCATCTGCAAATTTCACCAGTTTACTGTATATATTGGTGTCTATATCATTTATGTAAATTAGGAACAATAGTGGTCCTAAAATTGAACCCTGCGGTACCCCACTATGAATGCAGGCCCACTGTGACATTGTGCCTCTTATAACTACTCGCTGCTTCCTATCCGTTAACCAGTTATCAATCCAGGTTGCTACAGTTCCTAAAATACCTGTCGCTTTGAGTTTAAGTGAGAGCCTCTTGTGGGGGACAACATCAAAAGCCTTTTGGAAATCTAAGTAGATGACATCATAGGCCTTCTTATCATCAACTTCCTGAGTAGCTTCCTCAAAAAACTCCAACAGATTTGTTAAACAGGATCTACCTCTCCTAAATCCATGCTGGCTATCCCTCAAAATGTTATTTGAGTCCAGGTAATCTACCATTTTCTCTTTGATTATAGCCTCCATAACTTTACCAGTTATACAAGTTAGACTGATTGGCCTATAGTTTGACAAATTACTTCTATCCCCTTTTTTGAAAATGGGCGTTATGTTGGCATGCTTCCAATCAGAAGGTACCACACCTTCAGATAAGGATTTTTGAAACAGTAAAGTTAAGGGTCGGCAAATAATATCCCTCATCTCTTTTAACACTATAGGTAAGATGCCATCAGGGCCCTGTGATTTATTTATTTTGAGCTTAGCTAGGCTATGCAAAACATCAGCTTCAGTTATATATATACTAGTTATAGACGATGTTGGATTAGTAATAAGAACTGGTAAGTTACTAGTGTCCTCAACAGTGAATACCCGTGCAAAACTATCATTGAACTCATTTACTATATCAATGTCGTTTTCAATTATAAGACCCTTACTATCCTGCAGATTAGTAATTTCAGCTTTTAGAGCTCTTTTAGAGTTAAAATACTGGAAGAAACTTTTAACGTCATCCTTAGCCTCCAATGCGATCTTCCTTTCGACATTCCTTTTTGATAGATAGACATAATACATACACATGACTAGGGTGACCAGACAATCCATGTCAGGGAGGACACTTTGAGCTACTTCGGGTTTTACAAACTATTTTCAAATTGAAAGGCTCATGTGCTCGGCTAAATAGTTCAGCTCTTCTTGTGCTTTGACTGGTTTGTTTCCTTGACTGAAAGACTCATCCAGCTGTTTCACATTAGCATTAGTAGCACATGCATGATTATAGGAGACTGACCAATCAGCACACAGCAAGAACTCAGTGCTCAAGTGAAATCCAGGTCCGTTTAATTGAAATGGTAATTTACAATTCCTGTCCTAGCTCAGAGTGTCCTCCCTGACATGGATTATCTGGTCACCCTACACATGACAGAATAATGTTTTGCATATATCTTCTTCGGGGGCAACATGGTGGTGCAGTCGTTAGCACTGTTGCCTGGGACCTGGGTCCAAGTCTCTGCCTGGGTCACATGTGTGTGGAGTTTGCATGTTCTTCCTGTGTCGTCGTGGGGTTTCCTCCAGGCACTCCAGTTTCCCCCCACAGTCCAAGGACATGCTGAGGCTAATTGGAATTGCTAAATTGCCCGTAGGTGTGAATGGTGTGTGAGTGTGCCCTGCGATGGGCTGGCCCCCTGTCCAGGGTTGTTCCCTGCCTCATTCCCATTGCTTCCGGGATAGGCTCTGGACACCCTGCGACCCAGTAGGATAAGTGGGTTGGAAAATGAATGAATGAATGGATGGATATATCTTCTTCATAACTGCAGTGTTGGCCACATTCAGATGAAAGCTCTATGCAGGCACCTACATCAGGGTCATCAGTCACAACACATGGAACAGAGTTTTGAATTGCATTTGCATAAGTATTTTGCATCTGCTTATGGGTGCAACATGGCACGTGGTATTTGCAAACTGATAACACTAGGATATGTTTTGCATAGCTCAGCTTTGCTTATAATCAGGAACATACCGGTCCAGTCAGGAAAAAGTAACAGTGAAGCGATGGAAATTTATCCCATGCAGTTAAACCACTGTTTATCCATACTATATATACAACATGTCACAATGGGGTTCAATTTAAAATAATAATCATGTAACATTCATTTTTCCACAAAGAATTGCAGTCATAAGGACAAAAACAGGGAAAAAATATTATTTTAAGTGACTGAGATAATTATAAGATAAACATACTATCTTGTGCAAATCTGCTGCTTTCTGAACGAGTACACGGTAAATGTCATTCTGTTATATCATGGCTAGAAAATGTACTTGAGAGCAAATATAACTGAACTATAGTCTGACGTCTATTGGTGGTAAGGTTTACCAGGGGAGGGTAAAGTAAATTAAAAATGCATCCACCAGGAAAAACTACAACAGGCTGTTGGAGATTTATATTAGACAGCTTGGACAGTTTGGATAGCAGCCTATACAAGATGGGTCTTAGGATGTTTAATACTAACTTTATTATTTGTGTGATTATTTAGTTTCTTTGCAAGATTTATGTCCATCCATATCACTTGCATGCTAACAAAGTTCCTGATTGAAGGACCCAACTGTGTTAAATTACAAGGTTCGGATCAGGTTCTGTTTTCCAGTGGTGACTCAGTTTTGCTGGCACAAGACATTCTGCTTGAAAAGGTCAAAAAGGCCAGAAACAGGGGTGAAGCTGGAAACATCATGCAGCACAGCTCTGACTCTCCATTGCAGAAGTTTAACTTCCCATTTCTTTTTTTTGGAGAAAGACTTTAGTTTCCACAAGGCATGTATGGGTTGGGACATGGGGTCAGAGCATGAATCCTTTCATGAAAAGCTTTTCCATCTGGTCGATGATGTTTAAAAGCAAACAGCTTTCACTTATGAGGTTTACGCCCAGGTCAGCCAAAGCATCAGCAATTAGTTCAGCTTCAGAAATTTCCCTCAAATAGTGGAGGCAACAAACAGCCCACAAGATCATAAGCAGGGCAATGCTTAAGAATGAAGCAACAATCTGTCTGGCGAGAGAACAAAGTTTTGAACCTTTTGCGTTAGGAAAAGGCATTTGGGATGGAATATTTTGAAAATAAAGAATAGATATACGCTACAAAAAAACAATAACGACAGTGGTTATTAAATGCAGTCTGATATGGATTGTAATTGGCTGACGGTTTGCAATAATACTGAATAGTGTAGATATCCCCTCACTAATCACTAGTGGTCCAGCATACACAGAGTCAAGCAATATGTAAGAAGAAACCAACTGGTTGGCAGGCAAACTTGTCTCACAGCTCCAGTGGCTCTCGATCATATCAGAAACGCAGCACAAGAAATTCTAAGCCAGACACAGCTGTGGTTTCATGTGTCTTTTCAAAGTTTCACGTATAGTAGGGATGACCTAGGAGGTCCATTACATTCTAATTCATTAGGCCTAATAAAGTTACTGTTTGGCTTTGTGGGGTAAACATTTGCAGGTGACTACTAGGTGGCCATTTAACTGCAGGCCTCACAGGCCTTGTAGATACTGACAGTCCATCCCTGAGCGTGTCTTGTTCCAATACAAGATCTTTTGTTCAGCAAAACTCCTAAAACACCTCACATGTTCTATCAAAGACCGATTACAACTGTCACAGTATTTGGTTTCCAGGCTTGATTGCAGCTCTGTAGCCCTACTGGCATGTGTGCTGAAACCAGTAAGGATTTAAATGATAGCATATTACATAAGCATGCCTGGACTTCCTCCTCTCTGTATTCCTTCCAGATCCTGCATGCAACGTGTTGAATTTCCTCTCCAGACTGTAACTTTAAGAGGGCCTTAATTTGGCTTGGAGGATCCCGTCATGTCGGGCGAGTGAGTCATACAATGTGATCTGCAGCTGTAGATAGTAGTTTTCCCAACCAAGAGGGTGCAATTAAGAAAAACTCAGAGTTCAAAACATTATTCCAACAAAACTCAGCATTTTTGGTGCTAGACTTATGTAGATTTTCTTTTTTAATGCCTAAAAAGATGGCTGATCAGATTAGTCAGCAGTAATACAGTGATCGTCAGCTTCCTCAGCCTCTCCACCTTATTGGCAGTGCTTAACTAGATCCACGGTGAAAGCTATACATTACAAATGTATAATTACTGCAATCAAACCAAACACAGGTACACCCACACACCGGAAAAGTACAACATTATATAAAGAGGTGGAGATTAAAAAAAAAATTAATGAAGACATTTTTGGCATGAATGTCTTCTCGTTGGACACAGGAACTACAGAACACACTTTCATTTTACAATTAAACACATGGAATATGTAAAATATAACGAACTGGAGTGACAAACTGCAGCCAAATCTGGTATAGTTTAGAAATTTCAACACTTAACGTTGTTTTGGTACCCATGCAGCTTATTATTTTGTTGAGTCGTCGACGATCTGCACGGAAGACGATTGCATTCATCTATAAATATGCTCGCGCTGCGTTTAAACGACTGTAAAATTATAGGAACTATTTTGCTCTAAAATTCACTAAGTCAATACTGATGGTGGAATGTGTTTATGGATATACTGCCATTTCAGGTATAATATACATGCAAGTGTGCTGCGCCAGTTCAAAGTAATTTCAAATATTATAATATTGAATCCATTCACTTTCTGGCCGCTTATGCTGGTCTGGGTCGTGGTTTATAATGTAATATACCTAAAAAATTGTATAACGTGTCAATTCATGTACATGTCTTGAAGAAAACTAGCACATGACATTAATTTGCACGTATGGCATTGCGCCCTCCCGAGCAGAGGCATCGCTGTGACGACGTGTAATGAGAAACATAGACATAATCTGTCAGCATGTCGGAGCGCTGGTCTCCTCCTTCCTTCAGCTGTCAGTCAGCAGAATAGCACCCGGCCGGAAGCAGTGGAGGATAGCTGCAGATTTTCACTCGTTCAGAATACACTTTTGGGCGGTTGCAGCCTGTTATTTCTGTCGCATGGAGTAATCAAGCCGCTTTTCTCCGTTGTCATCACTGGGGACCTGCAAAAAGAAGGAGACTCGTTGCGTTGCACGTACCAGTGCTGTTTCTGCGCAGTGGGCTGTTCTGCTCGGATTCGGGCTGGTTTGGAAGCCCTACTGATGAGCTAGATCCGTCAGCTTTAGCGCTTTTGTATCTCAGCGTGGCCAGATTTTATCATTTGGGCGTGCTTTTCGTCTCAAAGATGGGCCCGGCGGAGCCGATGGATCGCTAGCTTAATTGCAGCTCAGCTCCTGGCGTTGAAGGGAGAGGGGTGACTGCTGTCTGTGGAGCCGGGCGTGCTAGCGCTGGCGGCTGCTCGTTAGCCAGCTAGCAGGGGACTGCCGAAAAGAGAAGGAGCTGGCATATCGATCCGGCGCTTCATGCACGGCTAACCCGATATCTGCACGGCATGCCGAGGGGGACGGGGGCTTAGGTGGCGACGGAAGGACAAGCACAGATAACCAGTTTATTTCGCTTTATCCCTTTTTTGGGGGGAGGCTTCTGAGCTGGAGAAGCGCGCGGCGATTTAGCAACAGCAGCGCGAGCTGTCCCCCCTCCCTTCACTCCCCGCCGCCCACAATTCGACCAAACCGACTTAGCTAGCTAGTTAACCTAGCTAGTCAGCTTTACTAAACATGGCCTCGGCCAGCAGCATCGCCGCATCTATCGCCAGCAAAACCAAGACGAAGAAGAAACACTTCGTGGCCCAGAAAGTGAAGCTGTTTCGCGCCAGCGACCCGCTGCTCAGCGTCCTTATGTGGGGAGTCAACCACTCGGTGAGTAAAGCGGCTCCAGGGGGGTTATGTGGAGCCGGCCAGGGGCGTCGGACGCCGGCCCCGTGGTGCAGTCAAACCCGAATCGAATCGACACTTTGATGGAAAGCGCAGGAATGTCGCGACACCGCCTGTTAGCTGACATTACGCGTGTACTCGGTGAATTGAATGTACGACGACGTCATGTCGCGATACTGGGGGGGGGGGGGGGGCGTCTTGCTTTTTCGGATGCTGAGGTAATTGGATGCTAGTCCAAGGTTTTTTTTTTGCCATCTCTGGCGGTTTTTTCTACGTGTAATGTGTAATTATATCGCTGTATTACATCTGTCAATTTTTTAAATATTTTATTTATCTTGTCGATTAATCAATTCAAAAACCTATACATGCTATCTGTTATCGCGACAGTCCCGATTAGAGCTAAAAATACAGCGTGTTTGAAAAGAGTGTTGCAGTTCTGTAGTTTCAGTTTTTCTTGTTTTTCTAACTAGTTCTGACAAATGGCAACATGTTTGCACAAGTCATCCAGCATATTCAAGGACACGTATGTGTCATTCAGGGACACACACGACAAGGGGGGACGAGATGGCGTGTGACACGGACGATGACGCAGTGCTGGTGGGACCTCGGTGGCACATTGATAGCACAGTGCTCTGCCTTTTGGGTGCTTTAGACTAACGTCTAACGGGTCGTGTTGAAACGTTGCCATTGCCAAGGTGATGTACCTTGTGTACAAGTGTGTCTACTGTCAGTGTCCATGTATTACATATGACACACTATAGAATTGACCTCAGGGAAATGTTGAGGTCATACATGCGCTCTGTGTATAGTGTGTATACAAATAATTTCAGTTCAAGATGCGTAACATGTACAAACTGTAAGCTAATGTTTCTCAAATAAATCTTTCTAAATAAATCTTGATTAAGTAGTGTTTGGTCTGTAGGAATTTTGTTGCATGAGAAAAATGGAAAAACTGGCAGGAAGGCCAATGTAATAAGTTCATGTATAGTAAAGGATGGTACCCCACTCATGAATTTGACATCTTTGAGGAAAACAATTTTCATTTTGGCAAACGCATGTCGGTTCCTTCATGGTTGACTCAGCTGCCAAGTTAATATACGATTTATGTGCTGGCATGTGTTTACTGCTAAGCGACACCTGACGCCTGAAATAAGTGGAAAAATTGGATAAGTAAAAGGCTTGGTGCATGGCACCAACTTGCTCAAAGATCAAGCCTTCAGGCATACACATACCGTCTGTCTTGGGTCTATTATAGAATCCGTACGTCATGTATCTGGTTCATTACGCATTATTCAGAAAGAAGCTGTTGTACCTTAAGATGGACTTCACTGTCTGGAAGTTTCATCCACCTGGATGAGATGCATTAACCTATAAATGAGTGCTATTTGCTGCCTTTTAATGGTCTTTAGTGTAATTTAAAGGGTGGGAGAAGTATATTATGTATATTATCTTTGTATGAGCAGACTGCTACTTTTACAGAAAGTTGTGCATTGAGTGCCGAAGCGAACACCACCAGAACGCTTCACAACATGTCTATTATCATTAGTTTCTGAAATATCTTTAATACTAAAATATTAGTACTTAAAATGCATACAGAACATTTACTTGTGTTTCTGTAACTTTTTTTGTTCAATCATCTGCATGCTCCTTTAGAAAAAAATGTATGGTTTCTAACTGCAGGGTTGGGTCTCTTTAAATGTTGTTATTCTTGACCACTGCAATGTTTATTTTGTAGATGATCTGTATGGGGAAACACTGTTTTTAGCGGTTTATTCATTGCACTAGTGTACTTCTCTGTGATATGCAGAACCTAAGATAATTTTGTGTGGGGTAGGGGGGATGGGGGGGAAAGACATCTACGAGTCCAATGAAAGTGCTCTCATTTGATCAGGCTGCTACCAACATATAGACAGTACATTGGTGGCCAGTGAGCAACTTCTGAGATGGACAGCAATTTCTGATATCTGGAAGACTTGTGCATAATTTGTTTAACATTTAAATAATTCACATGCTGTCTTTAAAGCTCCATTCCATTTGTTTTAATTTCACTTTTATGAGCTGCAATCCAGGAAATGCGTTGCTAGCTCTGGGCATGGTAATGTCATTCATCAATATTTAACATACAAGTTTTAATTGGTAGATAGTACCACAATCTTTAAAAAAAAAAAAAAAAAAAAAAAAATTATTAAAAGGTGGTGAGGCATAGTGGGTAGTGCTGTAATCTCACACATCCAGTGTCAGAGATTTGAGTTCCATCTTCGCTCTTTGTGTGGCCAGTTTTATTCTCTCCTTCTTCTGTGGGTTTCCTCTAGGTATTCCTGTTTCTTACCAAACTCCAAAAACATGCAGTTAGGCCTAACTAGTGCCTGAATTGCCCAAAGAGTATGACTGTGTGAGAGAGTGCATGTGTGCGTGCATGCTTGTCTTGTTATGGATTGGTATCCCATCCAGGGGGTACCCCTACCTCTACACTCTCAGAAAAAAGGGCAAAAAATTTGTACCGTTGCTTGTCACTAGGGCTGTACCCTCAAGGGTCTGCCAATCATACCCTTAGCTAAAGATAATTATACCTTTTAAGGTACAGAAATGGACTGTGAGGAACATTTCTATATCATCGATGCTACATTAATGCTGTTTGTACCTTTGGGATGTTCTTCAGAGTCAATTTCTGTACCTTAAAAGATGCAATTACAAGGGTACAGCCCCAGTGACAAGCGAAGGTACAAATATATACCCTTTTTCTGAGACGGTATGCTCCCTACAACCTTGATCAGGATAAGCAGTTAAATGATGGATGGATGTTAAAATGAGGCAAATTCTTCATGTCAGGAATGGATTTCAAATCCACATCCAGTAGACCCTAATAAATAAACTTCATAAATGAGTTTTCACCAGGTAGTACTTGGCAAAAAAAAATGCTGGTCAGCAAGTTTCCAAAACACAAAAAAAATCACAAATTCAATCAGACAGCATAAGTAGTTGTGTTACAAAAAGTAATTTGGGACTTTACCTAGTCAATTCAGTAATAGTAAATGTATTTCAGAGTAATTACATTCAGGTTGCCAGAGCTAAATTTGTATGGAAATACTGACCTCTAACATAATTATGCATCTTCTTTTAAATGCTTATTAAAATGTGTTTAGAAAAAAAGCATCTTTCTTTGTTTTTTTTGGCCCGCGATAAAGAACCACATTCTATAATTGGACAAAACGCTCTCCCTGAGCTCTCATTTTCCCATTCAGAGGACTACGTTAATCCTGATCTCCTCCACCTAATGATGCAGGTGTAAACAGAGCTAATCGCTAATTGCTCTTTGTTTGTGGCGCTTAATTGGGCCAAGGGGGATTTGATTTACTTATGAGACCTCCTTCAGCGTAAGATGGCCTTGCACAATCTGGAGGGTCTTTGCATGAAATCATCTGTGGTTTGTTTGCGGAAGACCAGCCAGGATTATCATAACATTTATGTGAAAATGGCATTATGGGCACCCAATTTTCAGTGTGACGTGAGATGCTTTTTCTTGCTCTTTGTTTTGCAGTATCTGAAATTCCACTGCATCTGCACAGACGGGAAGTAACACCGGTGACTCATTCTGTCACAGGACTTGAGAAGCCGAGCTGTGCATTCGTGTTTCTGAATTTGTACTCGTCTGCTTTGTGAAAAGTACCGAAGGGCCATCTTTATAATCTGTTTCCCACACAATGACCCACTTAATCTGCATTCACTTTTTAGATAAATATAGATATACCAGTAGTAGAGTAACAGGTTGGAAAGTATGAAAGTTTTATTCTGAGCACCTCAGTGCAGAATTCTCTCCCCAGAGAGAGATTTTTAAATTCTCTGCATAAGAAAATGTCAAATTCAAATTAACTTGGCATTTCTCACTGCGAATGCTGAAATTTGACAGTCCTTATGTTCAGCTAAGAGTTTGTTGATGCTGTTTTTTTTTTTTCTTTTTTTTTTTTGCTTGTACATTTATATCCTGCAGTACCAGCTATGTATTTAGGGTAAGCACTCTGTGTAAGTGTGCTGATTTTGGAGCTTGAGTTAGTTCATTTTATCATTAGGTATTGCTTTTATGAATGGCCCAGTAACTGTAGTTTTGCACAGAATAGATGCTATTCACAATTCTCCACTTTTCCTTCATTTTTGATACAGCTCTCACCCAGATGATGAAATAACAAGGGTTAGCTGTTAGCAGGTCATACGGTAATGGCGGTTTCTTTGGGAGGTCTTTTGCACTTGTTCTCTTTGGAAAGGGGCTGGTTTTACTCTCTATGTTCTCCAGTTAACTATGTAAATAGGTGAAAAATTAGTAAGTTGTCTTGGAAATAAGGTACTTAAATATCCAATCAAAAAAAAAAATATCTTGCATTTTCCAGCGACATATCCAGTGCAGAGTCGCAGTGAGCCTGGGGTCTATCCATGAAGGTATAGGGCACAAAAGAGAGAACAACAAGTATGGGATGCCGGCCCATCACAGGGCATGATAAAAACATTTATTAGTGCTATTTAAAAGTGTGTAGAGGAAGACCGCATGACTGATTGACCGTAGTGAGTGAAGCCTCCCCAGCTATTTGTGGAGGGTGCCAATTCTGAGCCTCAGATTTTTATTTTATTTTTCAGGGTATCAGTTTCAGCGTATTAAAATAGCTCTCTTTTCCATCAAGCATACAGTTTGCTTCTTTATTTGTGTCCCCTTCTGTTTTCTTAAGCCAGTTTGATGTTCTTTTTGGACAGCGGGATCTGGAAAGGATTACAGGTGGCTGAGTCATTCTCCACCCCAGAGCAGGCAGACGGCTCAGCCCAAGACCTGCCTGCACACTAGCCAATCCGAGGGCCCAACTGGGCTGCTTCTGGAAGTGAAGTTCTTCATGCGCCCCTGCTCTTCTGCGACTTTTAAATAGACGGTGGTTAAAGTAGAATAATGCAAAGCAAATGCATTGGGTACCCCTGGTAGAGAAGAAAAGATTGTTCAAAATCATATAGGCAGGTCTTTGCTGCGGGATAGGAACAACACACTTCTTCAAAGGGAAGAAATGTTGGGTGTCAGATCTTATAGAGACATCAAGACACACCTGATATTGTGGGTTACAGAAGAGTTTCAAAGTCACTAGGGTTCTGCACAGATTTAAACTAACATTATAATTGAAAGTGTTTTCAAAAAAAGTGTTTAGGATATCTGGTTCATAGAGGTGACGGAATTGCCGTGGTTTGTCATAACCGAGAGGAGGTTTTAGCTGTCTATGTTTTATTATTGTACTAGTAAGTCTTCATTCGCAGCACAAACTTGCAAGATCTGTCTAAAGATCCCTTTTTTCATTTACCCCTAGAAACCACCCAAATAGTCCCGGCTTAGTGGGTTAGTCAACCATGCCTGCTGTCCATGGCGTTTCTCCATTTATCAAGCAGTGCTAACACTTTGTAGTCATCAGCAGCTCTTCGGGTCCATCTGTTCAAGGATGCACTTATTGCGATGACAGACAAGCGTCGACCTGCTGCACCTCCTTGCGGCCCGTCAACCGCGAGCAGATGATGCCGTTCAGAGTTAGTGCCTGGGTGGAGATCCTCTGCATGGTTTACATTTCCCGGAGCCTGTAAGAGTGTGCCTCAGAATCTACTTCCACATCTGCTCTTATATTTTAGGTACTTTGAGAAAGAGACAAGTTAAGGTTGAGGCTGATTTATTTTATTTTTATTTATAAAGGATGATTTAATAAAAATGTTGATCCCCGGGGTTACAGATTATAATGGTAAATAAACGGAATCCACCCCCCCCCCCATTAGATTCCAGGGGGCCCTTCTTCGGTATTCCTGTCCATTCTCTCTGTTCAAGGCTGCACCTATATACGATACCCCTGGTGTCAGGCCAGTTGCTGCATTTCATAAATGTGGCATTTTTTGTGAATGAGATTTGATTTAAGATATTAGTGCCCCAGTGACCTCAGTAAAAGCATTTGTACTCCTTGCCGGAGTGTCCTCTGCACTCACTTCCACCTCCACCTGCATATGGGGGTGTGCATGGTGGCGGTAACTGCACGCCGTAGCATCCGCCACGCACTGCTCAGTTCCACACATTGTCTAGAGCAATAACAAACCTCGGCGCTTCCTGTTTTACACTCTGTTTCCTATTTATATCTTGCATGGTTTCTTATTACTAGCTTTAGGTACCGATGTGTGGATGGCTGGCCAAAGTGGTGGCTTGTTTGTTTCTTCTGACTTCTGCTGTCAAGACCCTGACCAGGAGAAACTGTGTGATTACGATGATGTTTGCCACACACGGTACTTCTTCGGCTGTCTCTGTGGCATGGCACGTTTTCCAGAGTGCCGTATTCAAGCAGGTCAAGTTCTTCGGTCCAAGTAACGATCATTTGAACTGAATGCTAACATGGAGACCCAGGTTATGGTGTATTGGACATTTAATAAAACAAGTGTGACAGTGTTGGCCTACATCATGTCTCCAGAAAATAAGGCACGTATGAGTTCCACAATCAATGAGCACATGTCCCTCAACCGAACTGAACTGAGCATGCTGTGAACAAAATGGCTGCCCTTATGAAAGATGAATTTCGAGCCGTTGATCTGTTTGGACTCTGAAACTGTTTAATTCTGCGATTTGTTATACGGCGTTTTAGTTGTGAGTTACACAGCCCCAGGCACTGTTATGCACAATGATTCTTTCATTAATAAAGCAATGAACCAAGAGCTCAAAGGGAACCATAATTAAATTTAAGTTATTTAAGAATGTTTAAAGTCAGAATCCAGCAACACCCACATACTCTTTGACTGTTCTTTGTTTGACTGCTCTTTGTTTGACTGTCCAGGTTGCTGCAGAGGTCATATAGATACCATGCATGGATAAAATTTATGGGGAGAGGGGGAGGAAAGAATGCAAAGAAAAATGCCGGGGGCTGAAACAGCACAGAGCTTTCCTTATCTTTGGTGACCTCATCAATTGCCAGATTTCCAGCTGCTTCCTGGAGAACTGTGTTCCTCCATTTGCAACTTGCTGTAATTCTAATTTTTTAACTTGTATGTGACGACTGCCGTTTTGCTCAGAATCGAAGGCGGCGTTTGAACACTTGATGAAGGTTCAGGACAGGCTGGGTCTGAGCTTAGTTGTTCTGAAAAGAGATTTACTGTAGAAGCTGTGTAGATTTTTAAATGCATTTAATTCTTATGATTTTTTTACATTTTTTTTTGTTCTCGCGAATCTGGCTGAACGCTTGTTTAGTCTGTTAAAAAAAAAAAAATGAAAGCTCTCCGTACATTTAAATTTTGTCCACTTAGGTGATGCTATTACCCTGGGTAACATAAAAATGCTACACATTCAGGAAGCGTTTTTAAGTTGCTCTATTAGGAGCCCTACTTAGTCACCCGCCTGAAATGCCTTGGGAATTACTCCTTCCCAATTAGCAGACGCAACGTTTTTGGACTTCAGGCACAAAGTATAAGGAGCAGCGTACTTCATAGACTGGGCCAGGCTGCTTGGTAGGTGTCTAAAGTAGGCTCATGATGTTTTTGCGTTTTGGGGGCTTTCACACGTGTCAAAGTCTATTGTGGATCTTTAGGATTTAGCTCCACATAGGAGCAAACCTGGCATTACCAGAAGAGCGTCTGTAGTTGAATGGGAATTCTTACCGCCGGTCCTGGCTATCAGTGCCCTATGACAACGCAGGCAACTGCCCTCATGAATCATGTAAGCAGCGCTTGTCTCAGGGTGAGGTCAGACTCTTAAACAATGAGTGCCAGGCAGTCCCCTGCCAATACAGGGGAGGTCCCGTGCTCCATCTGATCAGCTTTGAGGGCTCTCGTTAGCCCCGTGTAGGTCACCCCTCGATCCTCTCCCAGAGTGGACTGGGTTCAAGGCACATCTACTTATGATGATGCAGATTGCAGAGTCGAGGAAAAAAAAAAAAAAAAAAAAACACCTGGAGTAGGTCAGAACAATTTTCAGCCGCAAAGAATCAATTTAAAAACAAGTGTTTGTAAAACAGGTCTGTTATTACAGCATGTGAATGTAGCTGTGGCAGGGCAGTGTGATTCACTGTGTCAGTTAAGACGGCTGTGGGGGGATTTGCAGCTGACCCACAAGCAGTAAAATACAACTCTAGGTATTGTGGCCCTTGTGTTACTTGTCTGGCCTCATTGGTCATATTTTTTTCAGATACCAACCATGGTTATCACAGGGCTCTGCCTGGAAGGGAGCCCAAATGAACATCACGGTCCTGCTTCTGACGATATGAATGGTCATTTACAAAATCAGGTTCCGGCTCCAACCTAAATACCATGCCACTAATCCGTGTCAGATGGACGTCGGTGTCCATGTTTGCTAGATAGTGTGGGAGATGTGACGGTCAGCTTCTGCAGCCGCTAAATCCGTGCATCCGTGTTGTTACAGGAAGTGAATGATTATGGCGCCCAGTAAATAATGGCTTATAAAAAAGACAATAATTGGTGTTCAGTCCATTTTCCGAAGCATTAACTTTCCTGAAAGTAAAATCTTTGAGATTATGAAGCGCTTTGTGGAACACTAGAAACACTTGTATGAGAAAATGTGGCCTGCATTCAGAATGATGCATTGGCAAAATTAGTTGATCGCACAGAAAAATTATAAAGATTAAAGCGGTATTGTGATGGAGGCAGTTGGCTTTGTTTGCCTTCATTAGCTGTCGTGCTTCTGTGCCTTGATGCTCTTCATGGACGTTTCATACCAGCATTGACAGTCCTTCTCGAAGACTGATAGTGTTTTGACATCATTCTTGAGGTGAAAAAACAGAAATGTAGCCTGATGAGAAATTGAACCATTGAGCCGTTATCAGGAGGTCAACGAGTCATTGGGGAAAAGTAAAAGCGAAAGCCGAGAGCACCCAAAAACAACATGTGCCATATTAATCTTCTTCTTATATGATATTATTTAATGTGTAGATGATTTTCATATAAAAAGCGGCTCAGCAGCTACAGCGGGATCTTAATTTAATTAGTGACTGGGCTGACACCTGGCAGATGAAATTTAACATAGACAAATGTAAGGTACTCCATGTAGGGAGCAGAAATATAAAGTACAGGTATTTTATGGGACCTACTGAAATAAAGGTAGCTGATTATGAGAAAGACCTTTTTGTGTATGTTGATGCTTCCATGTCTCATTCTCGCCAGTGCGGGGAAGCAATAAAAAAGGCCAATAGGATGTTGGGGTATATCTCCAGGTGTGTGGAGTTTAAGTCAAGGGAGGTAATGCTAAGATTATACAATTCCTTGGTGAGACCTCACCTAGAATATTGTGTACAGGTTTGGTCACCATATCTTAAAAAGGACATAGCGGCCTTAGAAAAGGTGCAGCGTAGGGCCACAAGAATGATTCCTGGTCTTAGAGGAATGTCATACGAGGAAAGGTTATTTGAGCTAAATCTGTTCAGCCTCAAGCAAAGGAGACTGAGGGGGGGACATGATCCAGGTCTATAAGATTCTAACAGGTTTGGATGCTGTTCAACCGAATAGTTACTTCAGCATTAGTTCCAATACAAGAACTCGTGGCCATAGGTGGAAATTAGCGGGAGAACATTTCAAACTGGATTTAAGGAAGCACTTCTTTACACAGCGTGTAGTCAGAGTATGGAATAGTCTTCCTGATAACGTAGTGCAAGCTGAATCCTTGGGTTCCTTTAAATCAGAGCTAGATAAGATTTTAACAACTCTGAGCTATTAGTTAAGTTCTCCCCAAGCGAGCTCGATGGGCCGAATGGCCTCCTCTCGTTTGTATAGTTCTTATGTTCTTATAAAATCTCAGCTTGGTTATATATTTATATACACAAAATAGATGGTTACAAATGGATTACAATTTTTATTTACATTTGCATCTACTTGGGTGAGGATAACATCATGAGGGAGTGCCACTAAATGGTAGCCGTGTATTTTTACCTTTTTACAGATATTTATGTATGACTCATAGCAGGTGGGACAGAACACGTTGCCATATAGGGTTGCTCAGAAGGATGATTACAGGTTATGGGGATTCTTTTTTTTTTTTCCCTCCGAATGCCCTTCTTTCAGACCAGCTGGCTCTTAATTTAGTCTTAGTCCACTCAGAGCCAGCTGTGTGTCATTAATTAGGCACTCTCCGCATGGTGCTGCAAACAATTAGCTGCATTCCCACAACGGAAACTTTTTTTCTAATCTAAGCTTAAACATGGATGCCTTTTGCAACATGCATTCACTTGGACAGACGTATTAGATATTAGATGCTACAGCGGTATTAGATATTAGATTTAATATACATTTTTCTTTCCCATGTCTTCTAGATTTTGGTCCTTTTAGTTTTGTTTGATTATGTAGAGAAAATAAAAATTTGTGCTACCGGGCGTCCTTTGATTTCTATTATGCACCCTAAAGTGTAAATCTTCTACAAAGACCCAAAGCTTGCAGAGTTCTGGTAGATTTGGTTAACTGTACTTCGTTGGATCTATCTGCTAGCTGCCTAGTACAGGGATGCTTGCTGCTTCGGAGTTCCCCAGAGCCTGTTCAGGGAAACCCCCCACCCGCCTCCACTCCTGGACCCATATTCCTCTGTAGCCTATGAAGTGCCCACTCATTATGCAAAGGAGCAAGCTGTTGGTCGCCATCTTGGGCTCCTTTTGTTCTTTTGTAATGCTGCTGATGGAGGGGATGGAAATGGGGTGCCGAGTTGGTTCATAAAGTGAAATGTTTTTGAACAGGTTATGTGGCTTCTCGGGGGTGGGGGGCAGGGCTCTGGAAAGCATTGGCTGCGTCCACCACTGTGAGTAGTTGCTTTAGCAGTAGAACTTGCAGTACTCACACCCTGGATAGTCATCTGCTCGCCTGTGTTACATGCATGCTGCTCTTTATCCATAGCTTAGCTGAAGACCGGAAGCTCTCAGCAAAATTACACTGGTTTCGTTCTTAACCTCGAAAGTTTCACCCAGAAAGAATTTATCTCCTTTTTTCTCTCTGCTGCTCTCTCACTCCCTCCGTTTTTCTCTTACTGGCCTCCACTCTGCAATGGCTTGGGTAAGGGACTTCTAAAAATAGCCGTGAGCCTTCATGTGGCAGTAGGTGAACAGGCACGCCATTTTTATCGGTCTCCTTTATCAAAGTGGCGATAATATTCTTTAATTCTGTGCGCATTATAAACCTCGGGTGAATGAAATTCTGACCACCAGTGACCAACGAGCGCAACCACGCGGTAAATGTTCTACATCTATGCCCTATCATGGGTAATTTATTAAGGGCAGCAAGCGACAAGCTCAAATCTTCAGTGCCAAATGTCTGTAGCAGCTGGATGTAGCGTCGTCCTGGTGTGATTGAAGTGGGGAATTCCGTACTGTTTGTATATCTGGGCAGGGAGAATACCCTGTAGCATTCTGTACGCGCGGCGTGTTGGGCGGGCTGTCTTGTTGCTACCCCGTCCGGCTGTTCTCCCTGCTCTGTGGCGCAAGGCGGAGGCAACTCCCTGGGGCCTTTGCCGGCTTTGCTGAGGGCCTCTCCGGAATGCCATCCAAGAGTCTGACTAAGGCAGAAGCGAGGCAGACAATATAGTGGGTAATTATGGGATGGGAACCCCGGCAAGCATCGACAGCAATGATACAGCGAGTCTGAGCCATGTAATCAGGGTGTAGCCTCGCTGTTTCGCTGCAGGTGGGGAAACAGACGATTTCTCTGACTCTGCAGCATTTACTGGAGGGTAATTCAGGTGGTGGTTGCTTTGCATGGTTGGTATGGGGGGAGGGGGCTGCTGAAGGGTAGCAGAATATGGATATGAACTGTTCAGCGATCAGAGGAGTTGGCTCCATGCGAGACATGATGGGCGCGTCGCTGATGTCATAAAAGCACAGCTTGTCCTTATAAAAGTGGGGGTGTTGTCTTACTGGGAGTTATGACTGTTATTGAGTTTATAATATGGTATTTTGAAAAAATACTATCAAGCTTTTTTTTTTTTTTCTCTACGGCCTTTAAAAGATGTTTGTCCGCAGTGTGCTGTAGAAGCGTGCTGGAGGGCTAAAGTGTTTACAAACTCAGTCGGGGGTGGCGGGTATCGGGAGTTCGGACTGGATGAAGGCATCTGTCAAGGAATGGGAAGCGAGAGAGGATGTTGTGAGTGGCAGATTGTCCCGCGGCCTGCAGCTTAGCAGGTCCGCACTTCGTTTCACCGCTGGGTCTGGTTTTTAATCATTTTTTTTTTGTTTAATATCTGATTTTATCTCCAAATATTGACTTTAAGCTGTGAGCCCTCCAAGCTCTATTGTCTTTTGTTTTCTGTTTCTTTGGTTATTCAATAGCGTCTAGGTATCGCAGTGCTTAGTTTCAATTGATTAGTTTTGAGTGATATTGCTTCGCTTTCCTGCTTCCTTAACTAAGTTCTTACCATCGCGCAAGAAGCACATTTATGGAGCAGAAGGAAATGGTTTCTGTGAGAACTGCTCATTTAAACGTGGTTGCCAGTAAACTGGAGTTGCACTCTGCCTCTTGGGCCTTGCACACTTGCACAAACAATTCAAAACCTCATGCCCCCACCCTCAAACAAACTTCCTGGCTATCAATGGGGCAGAATGAATGAATGAATGAATGAATAAAACAAACAAAAGTCTATTAATCTGAATCTGAGGATTCTCATTTGCAAGTGTGTGTAGAAATTGGTGTGAGGGAGGGTACTGTAGGTATTTCATAGGTGTTTTATTAAGGGGGCAGGGACTCCAAGTTTACATGGTATGACAGCATTGGTTGCCAGACTGAGCAAAATTTGTTTAAGCCTTTGACTGTTTTTGAGAAATTGCATTAGTTCTTGAAACCCTTGAGCTAATTGCTGGGTTTTCCGATTTCCAGTCCACCAATATCCCCCTACGGGCTATCAGTGTTGTAAATGCGATCACTTTTAATTGTTTTTGAGTGAATTCATTAGCATGAGCAGGAGTTCCAAAAATGGAAACCTCAGCACATGGTTCTAAGGTCATACTGTTCACCTTTGCTAGGGTTTTGAAAATAATAGATCAAAAATCTGACTGTGTGCAGTATGACCAAAACATGTGACAGATCTTCAATTTCCATTCTGGACCTGAGAAATCTCCGGCCTAAACAGACCGTGAATGCACCTTCCTGGGGACCAAGGACACGCTGAGTCACCGAGATGCACTTCCTGTCCTGAAAGTGCCCTTGCTCTGCTCTATTTACAATGTAAACCCTAATCTTGTCGTCACAGTGATGACAGAAAGCGCCAAATGAGATGAGTGACAAGCTCAGAGATAGCCGCTGGGGGGGAAGGACAGTTTGGTGCGTTATACGCTGACCAAAGCAAACCTGGCAGCGAGCCCAATGTTCGAATCTTCTGGGACGAGGGAATCGCACTGAACCCATCCTGTGTGCAGGAGGCAGAGGCCCAAGTCAAGCCCAGCTGGGAGCCGGGGGGAGGGGGGTAAAAACCGAAGGCTGGACAGGTCAGGGGGGGTGATGGGGTGGCTGGCTGGAGAACAAGGTGAAAGTGATGAGAGACGGACTCAGCAGGTGTGCAAGATGAGGTCTGTAGCCTGTAGGCATCAGTTTACAGCAGCTCTTCCAGGTCAAAACCCCCCTCTCTTCAACAGTTCCTGCAGTACTAAGTCTCTCCTGCTGCCCCCCCCCCACCCTGCCCCACACACACACACACACACACACACACACACACACACACACATACTAGTGCTCCTTCTGACCCATGGTGTAACACATGTGGAAATAATTGCCTGGGAAAGGAACATAGGAGACAGAAGAGATGAAGCGGTGGCAGTGCTTCTTTGTGTATTCCTGCTCCGTTGATCCTGGTTGGCTTCCAAACTCATGAGAAATTGACTCTGAGAAAGTTACGCTTGTAGCTTGATATATATACACTAGGTGACAAAAAAAAGATAAGCACCCAGAAGTAATGGTACGATTTGGATGTAATTTGGTCCACGTGCAGACCATTGATGTGTATGTAAATAATTCAGTGTGCAAGGAGCTGGCACGTCTAGTCACCAGACACATAGGATGCCTCGTAGACGCATTAGACAGCACTACCAGCACTTGATGGAGTTTGATAGGGGTCGCATTGTGGGTTTGCATGAGGCCGGGTGGTTGTATCGTGCTGTTGCCCGGTATGTGGGGCATGCAGATGTCACAGTCTCCCAATGTTGGGACCAGTGGGCACCCACACACATCGTGAAGGTTCCGGTCGCCCAAGACAGGAGGATCATCAAATTGTGTTGCATAAATTACAGAACCCCATGACATCTGCGCCTGCCATCCAGACACAGGTATTGTACTTGCTACAGCATCCCGTGTCATCCCACACCGTGTCTCGACGACTGTCATCAGCCAGACTGCAGGTTCACTGTCCCATGTGTAGGCTGCCGTTACCACGAGTGCAGACACAGCTACGTTCGGAGTGGTGCCGTAACCAGGAGGCATGGACTGATGACGAGTGGCGTTGACATGAGACCAGCAGTGTGTCCATACTGCCAACTCTGTTGTCTGTCTGTTCTGATATTATAATCATTGTGATGCAGTCAGATGACCTTTCACCACGTGCAGATTCATTTCCACCACTTTGTCTGGGTAACTTTTTTTGTCACTTAGTGTACAATAACTGTATATTTGTTGAGGCATATATCAGCCTTTTTATATTGTCATGTTTCTTTGTGTGTCTGTGTGGGTAATGTTTATGTAAGCCTTGCCATAAGCATTACAGGGCATGACTGAATACGTTAATATTGCACATGACAAATACAGAACTTTGATTTTGGAGGTCATCCCTTCAGGATGGTGATCGGTCGGTCTCTCAGTGCCGTAAACCCATGTTTTCTGTACGACGGGCTTCCCCTAAGGCTGGGATTCACCAGACGTCGCCCTGAAGGCCTGGAATGATGGCCCCATTTGCAGGAATGATGCCTGTACACCCCTCCCCCCCATCCCCACCAGCTGGTGGGAAACATCGGCACTCTGAGGAACACTTCACTGAAATGCTAAAAAAAATAAAAAATGCCCCGAAAACAGCTGAAGGAGAGAGACAGAAAGGGTGAGGTGTTAGAAATCTTCCTAGGTGTTTCTACATGCACTTGCTGTCCTGAACATGCACAGGCCCCTCGCCCCCACCCCCCCTCCGCCGCATCTGCGGTGTCTGTGTCTCTCACCCCCTCGGTCAGGATGGCGGGTGCTTTTGTGGAGATGCTACCGCCGCCCGAACAGGACCTGGGCATCCTTAAGCTGCACCTTTTTTGTCTTTAAATTACAGCTTTTTCCATTGTCTTATTATTTTTAATGAAATCACCTGACAGTCGTGATTGTTTCCATCGTAAAAATGGGTTCATACAGGCTGGGAAACGATCCATAGTATAACACGATAACCTGATTTCGATGCACCCCCCTGCCCCTCCCCCGCTGCCGCAAGGCGGCTCAGCGAGGAAGCAGTGGAATGTGCCAGCCCAGGCGCTGGGCGAGCGTGTCAGCTGTACCGTGTTAATGTTGGCTAGCGGTGCACTCTCCCTGTTTTGTATTGGTCTCGGCGTGTGTGTGTGTGCGTGGTGCACTTTGGTCTGCGTGGTGCCATCCGGTGTATCCTGAGGGAATAGGGACCGGGCGTCAGTGCCGTGTCCTTGGGGCCCGCTGGCACTGTTCCTAGTCCCGCCAGGCCAGGTGGTCCTTGATCTGACGTCACCCGCTCCCTTAGACTCGAGGGTAATGGGGTGGCATTTTGGGCCACAGTGCTACAGCTACATCACAGGGAAGGTGTTACCCCATCGCCAGCCTGTAGCCAGGATGTTGGCAGCACACCCTCTGGAACTTTTTTAAGGTGCATCTTTGCTTTTTTAAGGTGCATCATCAGTCAAGTAATAATGCATTACTTGACTGGCACCCTAGTGTATTCTGCGGTGTGCTCCAGGCTCACTGTAACCCTGTACTGGATAAGTGTTACTGAAGATGCTTGGATGGATGGTTGATCGGCGTCCAGGGTGTGAGGTTGTCAGTGCAGTCAGCGTGGTTGTCACTGCATGTGTCGTCGCAGTGTTGCGTGTCTTCATTCTGCAGCTGGAATTTCAGACTTGGACCGCAAGGTCTTTGACCTCACTGCCGTTACCAGCGGGACGAGCCTGTAGCGTGTAGGCCCGTGGATTTCCCATGAGCCTCTGCATGACTGATGGGGGTTGCATCAGTGAGTTTGACATAGCGAACCCAGGGATTGGCTCACGCATGATGGGGGTTGAAATTCCAAACGAATCACACGGGCCCTGAAACTGGAGGCTAGACAAAGCTTTGTGTTTTGTTAAAATACAACCTAGGGAGCCAGTTTGATCAACAATGACAGGTAGTAAGAGCATATTCTTTTTGAATTAGATGCATTTCTTAAAATGCCTTTTCCGCAAATCTTGTTTTTGATTCTCTGTCGGTGAGTCAAGAGGGCACAGTGGGTACTGTGCTTTTGGGCATTTTCTTCCACTTAATTTTTACATACTGTAGTGCATTGGCATCTCCGTTCTTGACATGGTATTTCCATGTGTGTGATGAAGGGCTCATTTTTCCATCCTGCATGATGCCAGTGATTCGGCCGTTGGGATTCGGGTGTCCTCTTCCATTCAGTCACGCTTTCACACAGGCACCTTTAAAATTGGTCTCTCGTTTTAATGTCAATTTCTGCCTGTTCTTACATTAGTCTGCATCATACATTATTCAGAGTTCATTAAGTCAGTTTTGATGCCTGATTTCAACGTTTCTGGCATAGCATAAAGTCCTGCAAAGCAAAGTAGAATATTTGGTTTAGTCAACATTCGCGACCAAAAGTCGTAAGAGACCCAAATGTCAGGGTGTTTCGGTAGTAGACTATCAAATGCCCCTGTTAGTTTGATGTAGTGTTTCCTGGAAAGTTTTAACTTCAAATGAGTTAGCAGTTTTCTCTGAAGCTGACCTATATGTACGTATCCTGCATATTTAATGAGCTATTTTTAAGTATCACATCTTAAATGTCAATCAAATGGTCCAGTAATTTCTCTAAAACTAATGGATAGGCAATTTTGTCTCAAGTTTCCTTGAACAAATAGATGATGCTTTAGATCAAAGTACATGTATAATATGCGCAAGGTCAAAGCAAGGCAGCATTAAAGAACTGTAAATAAAGGTCTTTATTTAGATTTATTTCACTGCGGGATTATTTTTGGACCAATAAACTTCATATTAACAGTTTATGTCCTAGTTATTTTTTGCTTTCAGTTTGATAGTTCTTGCAGAGTAACCCTGTGCAGAATATGGCACAGGGTTTTGAATTGTATTTAGAGTTTTTCCTTTTTGCTGCATTAATTATGAAGTTGCTAATTAGCGTTTGCCTTAATGGGGTATTTTTTCAGTGAATGGGGAGAACCACACATAAAAGGGTTCAATCACAGTTTGCACTGTTGAGCAGACATAAGAGATTTGCAGTCAAAACCTCAGCATGTAACTTCATCTTGGGAATCTTAACTTCTGACCAAAAGATGCTGTCCTAGGCTTCAATTTGGAGGGATAGGTTGTCACTGGACAATAACCGCATCATTCCCGGTTTGAGCAAAGGGATGTGGCATGCTAGAACATCAAGGCAGGGTAGTGCTCTTTGATTTTGTTGATGAGTAACTGGTAGCATGAGCATTAATGAAATGTGGGTGTTTATTTTGTGGTAAAGAATGTTGTAAACTAAGCGTATTGATTTGTGTATAATGTTTATTTTTGTTACAATGTATTTACTAGTAATGATGGCAGGTTGATTTTAATTGGGTGCCAAAACAGAATCAGGAGTTTTGAGAGAATCAACACTTTGGTCATGCAGATATTCTCCCTGCTTCAACTAAATTCTGTTTAGAAGAAAGATTCAAGTTGGAGAGTCAGTTTAAAAGTGATATGACTCCCGGGTCACTGCAGTTTGCTAGTTCTGTCAAAAACGTGTCAATGTGGTTATGATTTGGATCAGAATGACCAGAGGCACTTACAGGTTTAAAAGCTGGTATGTAAAATGTGCTACTGGTCTTGCTGGAAAGCTGAAGTTCATCCACAGTTAGCCCTTTGCACTGATTTCCTGTTGGAATGGGTCATTGTTGTGTCAACACAGCATACTGTACCACTTGCCAGACCCCGAAGGGGAGCTTTTTAGTTGCTGAATTCCATTCCCTAAGGCTGCTTAGGGGAATTTGTACCACAGGTGTGCCGCTTGTACTACAAAGATACTCATACTGATGAGGCAAAAAAATTATAAACCGCTGGAATGTTCCTCTGTCAAATGACAGCATGACAACAAGTTTATGAATTAGTAGGAAATACCAGTCCTCAAAATTGAAGTCGCTTATTTCCGTTTGCGTTACGTTTTATGTTTAGCAGCTGCTTCTAGGGGAAAAGTTCTTCTTAGCCGGTACGTGGGAGCAGTCCTTTCCCATGCTCCATAATGCGCCGTGTTGCTGCACCGTAGTAGCAGAGGATAGTATTCAGTAGCACTCAGATACAAGAAATGTGATGAGCGCTCTCTTCTCGTCTTCGAACGCTTCATGGGGTCGGGGGGCCTGTGGCTCAGGTGCTGTGTCGAAAGACGCTTTCTGCCGAACACCGGCATGGGAGAGAGGGCTGGCCCCCCCGATGGCAGCGGAGACAGATGGAAGCCACGGGAAGACACGCCAAAATAGAACCACACGTAAATGTGTCAGCGCACCCGCAGGCCCATCGGGGTGGAAGGAGACACATGATCAAGGAGGGAGTTCCAGCGAGGAGTTGCGGAGGAGGCTTCAGTCAAGGGCAAAGGGCTCTGGGGTCAGCGGCACACGGGAGGCAAATAAAAACAGTGGAGGGGAGGGGGTGATGTACAGATGCACTGAGCAGCGTCTGGCTGTAAGCACTCACTCTGTTCAGATTAGATGTTTACGGTAACAACAACCATGCCCTCAACCAGACCACTTCCATGCAGCGTGTTCTGCAAGATCGTGCCCTCGTCAAAGCACAAATGTTTTCAGTTTGTTTTGGCTGTCCACAGGGAGTAGGGAATATGTGCTGTGAAAATGAGGGACGGCAAATGAGGAGCAGGATTCCGTTTCAGAATCAAATAGTACATTCCAGCGCTCAAGCATGGCCCTGCCACCCCCACCCCCCAAGATGTACCATGAAGCAGCGCTTTAAGGTAGTGCTTTACAGATGAATGTAGATGAAGAATCCCCCTTTTCTGAATGAGGATCTCAGGCTGGCTAAGCGAATTCTGGCTCTCGCTCCCAGCCTGTGCCTCAGGGCAGTCAGAGGTCAAGGTGAAGCCACCGTGGAGAGCTGCAGCCGTTTTCCAATAACGAAGTACGTAAGCAGATATACAATGTCTGCTCCTCGGAAAAGGGTTTATAGATTACCTTCAGCAATGCTGTCAAAAATTGCATGAAACCTGATGGATGCAGGAACTTCTCTTTTTATGTAGAAATTCGACTTCTTGGAAGATCTATGAACAAGACCTGTTCCGATTAATTCTATAGATTAATTCTATGTGGGGAAAAAGATGTCTTTAATTCTGGAGTTGCATGTAGCAGGAATTTAATTAGCCTGCACTGTAATTATCTGCCAAAGGGCAAAGAGCTGCTTGAGTTCTTCACCGTTGGCCTGCTGCTCTGATCATTTGTAGACAAGACAGTTTGACTTTGATGCTGTCCAATGAGGTCCTGAGTTCTAGCAACATTTCCAATAATGTAGTTTCAAAGAGACATGTCAATAACTCGTCCTTATCTGTCCTGTAAGACACAGAGCTTAGAATGAAGCTGAAAGTTACTAGCCCTCTTCAGGAACGCCATCCTCGATTTACGCAGCCATGATAGATCCTTGAATGATCGGATGCTGCATCCCGCTGTGTGCATGAGGGTAGTAAATCGTATTCACCGTGTGTTTGTTTTTCCCTCCATTTCCACATTCATGAGTCAGGTGGTTCTGAGATGGGCGACCCAGAAATACCACCCTTAGGAGCAGTGCGAGTCTAAGCCTGTTGATCAAAGTGCATCGTTTTCAGACCTGACCCACCCCGAGGAAGTGTCTCCCACCTGTGAGCTGAACTTGTGGCTGTTTCCTGGGCTGCTTCACAGGCGTCAGGCTAAGAAGGTCAATGGATCGATGTCTTTCACTTAGTGGCCCCTGTTCTCATACATTTTTGTTTCCCTTTAATACAAACAGCTCTGTCACATTACCCCCATCACTGTCACATCTGACGAATTCCCCCAATCCCCTTTCATCACATGGCCTGCAATTTAAGCAACTTTGTTTAAATGCTAGCATCACACTGGTGTCCTGCAGCTTGACATTTAACAACCCGACATTGATGATTTTATCAAAACAATCTCCCCGATCCCTGGAGCATCACTTTCCAAAAAGCATAAATATCTAGAATTAGTTTATCTTAGGTCACTGAGCAGACGTGCAGAGTGAAGATTAATCTTTGATGGCTGCCGCTGCTTTTTCTGTGTACGTGATGCACAAAGTGGGGGGGGGGGGCACATGTATCAGGGAGGGATGTTGTCTCTGTGGCTGGAGGACATACCTTTAAAAGAGCACTTTGTGCAGCGGGGACGTCGCTGCCGGGAGCCCCACAATGCATCAGTCACACAGGCATTGTGTCCACTGTCAAAGAGCCGGTGGATGCTGCTCATGTGACTGTTTAATGACATCGCCCTTTGAAGGAGCCCTGGCACCAGTATCACCAGTTTGAAAACAAGTCCGTATTCTCAGGAAGCGCTACAAATGGAGTTTGACTGTGTAGCTCATTGGCCTGTGCTGTAGCCTCACAGTTCCCACCTTCAGTGTGTGTGTGTGTGTGTGTGTGTGTTTCAGTTTGAGGGTTTCCTTTGATCATGCCTCCCCCAGTCCAAAAACATGCAGTTGAATGAATTAATAACTGTACAGTGTATGTATGTGCCCTGCGATGGACTAATATCCCATCCCTGGTATCCCCTGTCGCACATCCTGTGCTTCTTGGATCCAGACTCACCATCACCCTGTATTGGATAATTGATGAATGGATTCTTACAATTTGGTGGAAAAAGTTCTTTTTTTTTTTACTTAAATTCTTAACTTTTCTTCCCCGTGATTTTTAAACCAGGATTGTACATTACTGCTACCTGCAGATATGTTCTACATTGTTGATTTTTCGTTATTTAATATCAGACCAAAGGATGCCAGAGCAAGGGGCTGCAGAGTTGATGTAATGCCCTGTCATTCTGCACCTTGAAAAGCATAGCAGTAGAGATGCACAGTATATCAGTTAACATATCAATATTGGTCAATATCAGGGCTGAGGAGTCGGAGACAATTTTGGGTACCTGGAGTCGGAGTCGGAGTCGGCAAAAAGTTAACCGACTCCGACTCCTACTAAATTTAAATGGGAATTAAAAAAGTAAGTTGAAATTTTCCAATTCACAAACAGTCATAATGAACTACTTCTCTGCTGTAAGAATAAAGCCCAATGCATGCAGTGCATAATGTTACCACAAAACGAACATGTCAAGTAACCATGAAGCATGCTTTTCATTGACTGTATGCGTCACTATATAGGATGTAATGCACAGGTAAGGTGCGGCACCGCTTTCCATTGTGTCGTGTTCCACTGTTACAGGGAACTGTGAACCTAGCCTAAAGCCCCCCATACATTTACAGATGCACTGCCGATTTTTCGGCCGTTCAACGAGTCATCGCGCGTTAAACGCCTGAAAAATCATCTGGTGTGTTCTCAGCTCCGTCGGCACCCCTTCGCTATGCGCTAGTGAAGGGGGCCGAAGGAGCCGAGAACACAGATCTCCCTACCTGTCTCCAGCAGAGGCTCGTTCTGCTGATCAGCTGGCCGGTGAGTGACACAATGCACTAAACTTCCGGCTGGCTGACAGAGGAGACAGCCACTGCAGCAGACAGAGGCATCACATTACTTTGGATGGGGGCGGTGGTCGAGATTTTCGGCAAGCTGGATCTGCCCGTCCATGTGGACACCCGCAATCTGCGGCCGCCAATCAATTGCCGCGATTGTACACGCACATCGGTCGGTGGCAAAATCGGCCATGTGTCAGGTGACTGTGTGTTTTGCCGTGACAGGGACAGACACTGCATTGCTCGGAGGGCTGCGAGCCCACAGGGCAGGGAGAGGTTAGGGACACACCTACAGCACCCCCTCCCCAAAATCTGTGGTCAATCTGAGCTTGCACCCTCTGTCATGGCCACACCGTATCCCAAGCAAGAGAACGGGTGATCCGTTTGCTCAAGTAGAGTAGAGTGTTGGCTTCCTAGCCAGTAGTTCTGTGGTGAAATGACATGTATGTTGCCTTCCTTTCCTTCAATGGATGTAGAAAATACATTAGCATAGTATATACATACAGAGGAGTCGGGGAGTCGGAGTCGGAAGATTTAGAAACTGAGGAGTCGGAGTCGGAGCATTTATCTACCGACTCCACAGCCCTGGTCAATATGCATTAAAAATCAAGATGCAACTGCTAAAACAATGATGATGATTGTATTGAACAGTCAGCCATTTTTCGCAATTGAAGATGAGGGATTTCATTAGCTCATTCACTGCTTTCCCTATTCAGTCAGATGAAATAAGGAACACAGTGTTTGGACCTTGTGATCTGCCCTCTGACTCCCCGAGACAGGGTCCGAGTGAGGGCAGCGAGTGAGAGGATCGATCACCAGGTCTAAAAATATGGGACAGATCATGCCCCGTACTGGTAAAAAAACAGGACTCAGCATTCTATTTTACGATTTGGGACTATCCATAAAATTTGGGACAGACGGCAACTGTACTTAGAAGAGGTCTCACAGCACTGGCCCGCGGTAGTTTTATACGGCCCGCAACTTGTTTCCAATTCATTATTTAATCTGCCCTGTAGATTGATTTCTCATATTCCACAGGATAAAAAATCGTATTACATCTTTCTGCAAAGTTCTTACTAGTCTTTCCATATCAGTGCAGCACCATGTAATGGGCCAAGAACGCAATCAACTTGTGCTTTAGAGCTTTGCGGTCCAACTCGGAGTCGATAGCACAGGTCACCTCATGACTGACATGGCAGGGCTCAGCCAGAGGACAGACATGCGTATCTCGAGAGACTCAGTTACAGCGTAACCCGCGCATCACCCCCTGGTGTGGAGTACTGCGTGTGATTGAGGCTGCCTGTCCAGTCGCCTGTGATTGGCTGAGATTTAGGGGTCTGGGGCGCTGGTGTGGTGGCCGTGTGATTATGTTTTCATGCAGGACAGGCCCATATTGAGACGGAAAGGTGATGTCGGTGTTACATCACTACCTGACCCCCCCCCCCACTCTGCCCCTTCTTTCCTTAGATCAATGAGCTGAGCCATATTCAGATTCCCATCATGCTTATGCCAGATGACTTTAAAGCCTACTCCAAGATCAAGGTGGACAACCACCTCTTCAACAAGTGAGTAGCACGACTTGCCAAACCTCGGCATGGTTTGCACGACACCGTGTTAAACGTGTATCTGTGAACCTTCACATAAGGTCTTGTGTCGGTGCGTATTGTGTCAAACGTTTGTGACGCAGTTTTGGATGTTTTACAGGGAAAACATGCCAAGTCATTTCAAATTTAAGGAATACTGCCCTCTTGTCTTCCGGAACTTAAGAGAGAGGTTCTCTATCGATGATCAAGACTTTCAGGTAAGTCTATGCTGTAGCAAAGTCATTAGGGTACTTTTTCCAAACATAAATCCTTATTATACACAATACTCACAGCCGCAACCAGACTTGTGTGTACAACTAAGGACAGAATTTAATAAAGCAAAAGCAAAAACATTGACATTGAAATGTCCATTCTGACTCATTTTATTCCTGTTTTGAGCCAACACTCTATTTACCTAATATTCAAAGTGGATAAGAGGTTACTTAGTTTTTCCCCCAAAACCAGTGTGTCCTGCAGCTCATTTTCACCAGAGGCCATAGTGTTGGGAATGTGCTATGTGCCTGAGGCCGTGGTTAAAGTCGGGCAGTTATTCATGAATTCAGGTCTTAAAATGCACAACTCATATCAGCGTCTGAAAAAAACAATGTGTCAAAACAAATCGGGAAGTGCATTTAATATGAGAGTTTGTAAACACTGGTCAGCTGACCTGCATATGCCATGGGTTTATAAATCTTCCTAGACTTGCTGAAAAATATTTTCTGTTGTTGATTCCTAGTGTTATTGGCTTTTTTGAGGAGAGGTAATATTACCCCTTGCTAAATATTTTCCGCCACTGTGCCATGTTCTCCTCTCACTGTCAGAAGGAGGATTTTTAAATGTTAGTTTGTTTTTTTTTTTGCATCAGAGAATCTCTGCAATACCCTCACTCTTCGTGGTCACGAGACGCCCTTCCGACGTGAAAGCCAAGTTTGAACAGGGTTAATTCCTGGCTCCCCCTCTTGTGAGGCACTCTCTATGCTTTCTGGCCTTCTGCCTCTCCCACCGACCTCACCAGCTGTTTCCTGTGGATTACGCCCGCGTCGTGGGCGATCTTTGAAGTCCGGGATGTGGCCTTGCTGTCGCCCCCGGCCCCCAAGCGGGACGCTGCCACACGCTCCAAGTCTTGGGGCGCACAGCTTCAGGCCCCGCGCGGGAAGGTGCCTTGAGGGCAGAGGAGCCGTCTCTAACTGCTCTGGAAATGTGATTCATCTGCTTATTTTTGTTTTTATCTCAGAAGAGGCAGGAAAGGAAAGCGGCTCGGCTGACGGCAGTGGCTGTCAGGAATCGCGCCAGCGGTGGGGGAGGATTAGCTGATGTAATTAGGGGCTTCGAGAGATGATGCAGGGACATAAAGAACATCTCAGCTGCAGAAAAACTCAGTGTGTTTGGCAGTAGCGGATCGTGGAGGACCAACACATTTTGACGGCCCCCACTTAGGCTGAAACATCCCTGAGAGGCCTCGGGGGTACCTTTTATGAATCCTGCACATTTATTTATGGAAACAATGCATTTTCGACCTATATATAGTTCATTGTAGCGTTTAAAATGTACGCAAGCTTATCAGCAACCATCCAGCACAGAAATTTGAAGAATAACAATGAAACGATTTAGTGCTGGGCTTCTCGCAGGTGAAACGAGGTTTTATTAACTCGTTTCAAAGGTCTCTTGTGATGCATGGGGGTATCATGCTCTCAGGGGGGGGAAGAGGGGAGGGGGATCTGACGTGCCCATCGCTGTGTAAACTCTGAGTCAGCACATTGAGTAAAGCGGCTCCTGCTCAGACTCCCCCACCGCCGATGGCCTCTTCCAGCGGCAGAACGTAAAAGGCTGCCGGCCTTTAGTGTGCACCACCCTGAGTGACGAGGCACTGTAACCTAAGTATGTAGCAACTGTAAAACTACGAGTGAGACGCCGTATTACTGTCAGTCTCGGCCCGTCTGCCTGTAAATCTCGCCAGGATGCATTATGTAAGTCAGCGCTGAGACTAGCAGGTCGTCATACTGAGGTGCAGCCAAGGCTATGCTGTGAGCGGCTACGGACCAATCCACATGACCCTTGGGGGGGGGGGGGTGTTGAAGGACTTTATTTATTTATTTATTTAGGGAGAGAGAGGTTTTACAAGCAAGTCGGGAAAGCAAAATTTGGGAAAGGATGATAAAATCTAGGGCCGAGGGGCTCAATATACACTTTTTGTGCCATTAGTAATTGACTGCAGGTAAAATGGGCCTGTACCTGACCTTGCCCCATCTTTAATAATCAGTGCCCCCCCCCCACGCATCCTTTTGGTACATTCCACCAGCACCCTGGGAATCATTCCATTTTGATTCCAAGCCTACCCAGTGCTGTGTATGTAAATAAGTACAGAAAAGGGTCACTGTGTTTTTTTGTGGGTTGTTTGTTGTATCAGAAATAAGACCTTTGGCAACAGCTGCATTAAAGGTTGAGGAGCTGTGTGTGTCGGCTCCCCGGGGGCACAGCCGCTGCGGTTAATGGGCTCGATTCCTGTGCTAATCAGGGTAACCCACGCGGCCAGAGATCCACCCAGACATTTCTCCCACTCTCCGTCTTTGACAAGGCGCTTCCTCCTCTGAGGATCCACAGCTTCGCGCTCCGTGGCTGTCTCTGATCTCTCCCCGGACCATGTGTTCCCTCAGTCAGAAACCGCAGGCATTCCTGCTCAGTGATGAGATGTTTCCTAATTAGCAGATGCACACGAAATGTCATCAAGTTACTTCAGTCACCCAGAACCCCCAGAATCCTGGGTCGTAGTGTCCCAGTACTCCTGTCGTTGTTGTTGTTGTTATTGTTTCTCTGAAACTCTAAGTTCAGTAACTTTTTTTTTTTCTGTCCCTCACTTCCTCTCAGTCATCTGTACATAGTGCTTTGCACAACCCACTGTTCACACAACAGACAGTGGCCACCTTCACCCTGGGAATTTTGATGTTGGTGGTTCTTGTGTCGGTTTCTATTTGTCCCACTGACCAGCTAATGGCCACAATACATCATCGGTGTATTCGTTCATATTAAAACATGATTAGATCCGTGCTCCTGGTTCAACTGTGAGCAATTTCTATGTTTAATTATTCACAAGTTCCAGTACGCTTGGTCAGCATTTCCTTGATTCGCTTTGCTTAACACAGAAGCAACTTTTCCGAAGATGACTCTTCAGCATCCCTCCATGTTCTGCAAAGCCACAGAAGGATGAACTCATCTGTATGATAACCAGCTCAGTATTTCTCATGTCCACTGCCATGACTTTGATATTAGCAATGCCGTTCTGTGGAATGACTTCTTTAACAATGGGAGTGATCATTAGCAGGTTTTTCTGTTCTGTACGTGGGACTCCTATCACACAGCAGGACTCCTGGGTACCTCATGGCTGCTGACATAGCATAGCAGCAGAAGCAGCAATCTTTCTTATTGGCCCTTGCTGTGTATCCAGAGTTCGACACACAGCATGTTTAGCGGGGAATGGTAAAGAGTCCACATGCGGAGCAATAAGCTCCTAATCGCCGTCTGTGGCCTCAGCATATCACAGCACGTCATGTGTCACCAGTGAGTGATCATTCTCTTCTAGGCCAAGTTGGGGTCCTGACATGAGCTTGAATAAAGCGCTGAATCATTAACATGATCCAGTTTGCAGCAGGATGCAGCCAAGGCATGGCCAGTAATCTATTCTTACGGTGACCTTCTTGAAGTGGATTTCAAACATCACACCATTTATTTTAATGCAAACATTATACGAGATGTTGAAAACTTTACTTTCAAGGGCTTTTATTGAATTTGTAGCCCACAACCAAAGCAGGATGTGGCCCTCGTAAATTCACGTCAACAGTTGCTGCCAGCTTCAGTCTCCAGCCATGCAAATGTTGGCTTCTTTCCCGGGATGCCTTGGTGCTGTATACAGTTGGCAGATATGGCCTCACTGGTAGCAGATGAATCTGATTGCGCAGTGCTGATAGTGTGTTGGAGGGTTCCTGACATAAGAAAAAGTACTTGGAGGCAGGCAAGGTGATCAATGTCTCTTCCCATAGCCAGTTTTTTTTGGACTGTAGTCCCCATGACTCTCTTGAGAACTGGCCAGGTTGTTCATCAGCATGTCTGGGCTTGAGCGTGAGTAGGTCTGATTCTGGAGCATACAGTAATTACTAAGTTAGGGTGGAGCTCGCTGATGGAGAAACCACTCCATGTTGTTGGTTCGATGAACACAACAAAAAGCCTTCTTTATTAGTAGTTTTCATACCATGCTCCCTCATGTGGAAAATGTTTGTTTTTTTTTTTCTTTCAATCTTTCAAATCAAAGTTGATTAGATTGGCTCATTTATTTGCATTCTTTTTTTTTAGATAATGTACGTAAAAACGGCTTTGTAATTACATGAAATGCTCTCTACTAATTTCACAGTTGGGCTATTATTTTCAGTAAACAACGTTATGGATTATCTGGTATACTATCCGGAGTGTATCCCAGCATTGTGCCCTATGCTGTCTGAGTTAGCTGCAGGCCCCTGAACCAGATATCGTGGATAAAAGATGGATGGATGTTTGGAATTATATGGTTGAATCTGCCATTTCGTTTAAGGTAGAGTTCTGTTGAGTTTGGAGCTTGGGTGGAGGGTTTGAATTTGGCATAATGAAGTTTGCCTGTTTTGTGTTTTGTTTCTCAGCAGAACTCTTATGGGTTTTTCCATTATCAACCAAGATATCAATCTGCTTCAAACTATCAGTCTTAGGCTAGGCTTTCGAGTTATCGAAATCTGAAATTAGAACCCTTGATGGTTGAAAGCCCAAGACATGAGTCTTAATCCACTTTGATGGCATGAACCCCCCTACTTTACACGTCCCTCCCCCAACAGAACTCTCTCACTCGGAGCGCCCCCATTCCTAGTGACGCACAGGGACGCAGCGGGGCAAGGTTCCATACCTCTTATGACAAGAGGTACGTCATCAAGATCATCACCAGCGAGGACGTCGCCGAAATGCACAACATCTTGAAGAAGTATCACCAGGTGTGGCGGGGAGTCAAGACAATGAGGTGGGGTTTGTGGGACTTTGAGGGTTCCTCGCCTTAATACTCGCCTTTGGTGTCCCTGTTGCAGTTCATTGTGGAGTGCCATGGCAACACATTGCTTCCCCAGTTCCTTGGCATGTACCGTCTCACGGTTGATGGAGATGAGACCTACATGATAGTCACGCGCAACATTTTCAGCCACCGGCTGTCCGTCTACAAGAAGTACGACCTCAAGGTGAGTGTCCGTTTGTCCTTTCGGTAGGCTGCCTCCCACACCTAATACTCTCTTGTTGGGCGGATCTGTTCGTGAAGTGTTTGTTTGTTCATTTCATGTAGAAATAAGTTGAATGACGGAGTGCTTTTTTGATTCACTGTTTCAGGGCTCTACAGTGGCCAGGGAGGCAAGTGACAAGGAAAAGGTAAACCATTCTGCTTGAATTTGCTTGTACGTTTCAGTGGTGTTTTAGCCAGTGTGCCTTTGGTGAGTTAGTGACAAAGCATGTCGACATTTAATCTGTGAAGATTTTAGGTCACAACTTTTATTTTCTTTGAAATCTGGTGGGGAAAACTTGTGTGTTCAGGGTTGGGCACCGAAATTTTGCAGGGGTGTTAGAGTCAATGAGCTCAAGTTTGTTGCCCGTTGGTCGTCACCAATGAGATGGGTGGGGAATAGGAACAATAGATCATATTCTCCTGCCATGTCCATTTCAGTTTTTGCGTTGGTTCATGTTTTGTTTGCTGTCATCCATGTTTTTTTTCCCCCCTTTGGTTACGTTTTGACCCTTCTTGCTTCTGAGTGTGGGAAGCCCGTCTTGCTCCTCGTCTCCAGACGTAGGCCTTAGTCTCTCTGCCCACCTCATGCTTGCGTGTGAGTTTGTGTGTGAGCTGCTCCATATTTGCTCATCAGCCTGCTGAGGAGCCCGAGCTTGTCGGAGCAGGGAGGAAAAGGCGAGCGGGGAATATGGTCGCCGGTATGATGAGAGTAGCGTCTTGTCCCTGTTTTCTTGGGGGTTTTTTGTCCAGCTTTTCAGAGAGCGTGTCTTTCAGGTAGTGTTGTGGGATGTTTGCCAAGTGCTGCTTGTCCTTTCTGACTATATTTATAAATTTAGAAGGACTAGTCTAAACCTGCAGCACTTCCAAATGGTGGGACCCTGGATATTATGGGGTCATGGTAGTAAAAGTAGCCCAGCAGTTATAGCAGATTCTATAAATGGAGTAAAGAGGAAGGGCCATCTGTGTTTTTTTCCAGCAGGTTTAAAATCAGCTGAGATGCTGCTGGTTGTGTGTGAGTGTCTGTGTTAAAAATGCCTTTAGAATCTTCACTCTTTCCCAATGTCTTCCTTACGCCCCGGTATATCGATCTGGTGCTTAATTGTTTTCACTGTCTGAATGACAATCGTTAGACAGTATGATGGGGGTTTCCTCACGGCAGCTGTTCAATCGGAAGCTCTTGTAGGTGTAAAATAGAGAAGGAAATGAGAATAAATTAAAAGGTACGTTGGGGGCCGGCTACTCAATTCATGTGAGAGCAGTGACCTCTCCCTTGATTCTGCGCTGTCTGCTGGATGTGGCTTTGATGTGTAGCCTACCCCAACTCCATGTTAGATCCATGTTACTTCCATTCCGGCATGGGGCCATTAAAGAAGAATACTTTGTTGGCTGTGTCACTTTACCCGTTAAAGCGTCATCCGCGGTAGCCCTTGTTGTCGTTGGCGCTTCTCCTGTTAGCTTGGCTCCGTCAGCATTGTGTCCTTCACAAGTCTAATGGTCTTCTAGGGCAGCATTTCCCAACCCGGTCCTCAGGGACCCCCCCCACCCAACTCCCCTCTTTGGCATGGAGCTGGGAGGGACCAAAAAGGTGGAGTGTCTGGGGGTCCCTGAGGGCTAGGTTGGGAAACAGTGGTTCAGGGTGAGATGCATTGAAGAGGCCCAAGGCTAAAAGCAGGGCGCCTTCTGGGCATGCCGGAGCAGCCTGGGGGCTGCAGGCCAGGGTTGCAGCAGGCGGTGGGAGGTGAGAAGGCCACCTGCTAATCCTGTTGTGTAGCAGAAGCTGATCGCTCCGGCTCCATTCTGGCGCTGCTTAATCCGGGGCAGGTTCACCCTCCCCGTCCCAGGACACTCAACCCCCTACTGCGGCGAATTAGAGATCAGAGGACAGGCTCAGACACGGCTCTCAAAACGTCACATGACCCCCGAGTGACCGCAGCCTCTGTGGTGCAGTGTGAGCTCGAATATCGCCCATGGCTCAATTTTTACGGTGCAGTGTAGGGACCAAGGCAATCGCACAACCTGGACGCCGATTTCTTGCGTCTGCTGCAGGGCCTTGTCCTCCTCCTCCTCCTACTGGAAGCTACGTTCTTACTGTGTGTGCATTAGCGTCAGTATCGCTGACCCATCTCCATCATCGTCATTGTCTGGGAAGAGCCTTCTGCCACTTGATGAGTGGATGTCCAAACAAGCCATAAAAGAAGTGTATAAAGATCACACTGTTGGTAGTGTGCACAGCGGTCAGGATACCTGAATTACGTGTATTGTGTACTGGTGCCATTTTTGCTTTCTTTTTTTACTTTTTTTGATGCACAGTGAATGGTTTATTTCATGAACTTGATTCGTTTATTAATTATCGGGACTCATAATTTGATGCCAGCCAATGGTATTTCGGGAAGGAGCAACAGAGTGGTGGCACGTAGTCGAGCCACGGCGTGTTGGCAGGGAGACGTGACTTCACTGATTACATCACGGCGTGATGTTTGTAGCTGGCGCCACTTCTCCGCGGACATGCGTGGCCATTCCTGTAACGACCACATGGTGGGATTTCACCAGTGCATTACAGGCTCTGGGCTTGGTAGACCCTTGTTACCGTAACAACCGCTTTGACGCCGTTAGATATGGCTGCTTCTGATTTCAGCTTTACCACTGTCGGGTTAATTTACTTGTATTGATAGTTGGCGCTCGCTCAACTTTTCATCTTAAGGAACTCGTATAATCGGACCGCATCATAGGTGGAGTTGGATGGGCTTCATTTAGTTGCCGGTCACCCTTGGAGCCATAGCCTCAGTTCCAGGTTGGTGGGTGTGAGGTGTGCCATTTCCGCGACGATGCAGCCCCTTTCTCTCCCTCACGAAGCAAAGTCAGCCTGCCAAGGGGTCCCTCTCTCGTCCGTCCGTATGTATGAGTGCAAACGCATGCGCCCATCTGTTCGCCCCGGCGCGGGCCGAGGGATTGCACGGCGGCCAACGCAGCAGAGCTGCAGTGTGCAGCTGCAGACGGACCCGCACCCGAGATGGACGGATCTGCCGTGCGTGAGATGTGCCTTCATACATACCTGGGTTTGCCTGCACGTTTGTTTTGGCCAGTTCCACTGTCATACATCGGTCCTGTAGATTCTATGGGAGGCAGTATGGCCCAATAATTTACCTGTTTTGTAATTTTTAAAGGCTCAATGGCAGCCTCCTGTGGATGTAATTGAACCTACTCAATTACTGCAGCCAGTTTTTTTTTATTTTATTTTATTTTACTTGTATGCTTTTGTTTCCTGTCGTTTCATCCTGGCATTGGGCCCACCGGTTGAGTTTGGGACATGTTCATCTCTGACATCACCCCACAGTCACCTGCTCCACAGCCAGACTAGTGCATGCTGTTGCTGGAGGCAACAGGAAAGATACGTCTGTGAATGCTCACAGAAGCTACCACGCTCCTACTCTGCCTGTTATGAATTTTAGCAGCAGCCTAGTGGTTATTGCAGAAAGCTGAAGTTTGCAGATCCTGAGCATTTACTGTGGAAGGCAGTAAGAGGGGCCAATGTTCTCTGGGAGTGAGATCAGCAAATGAGCGACTGGCTGCTATGATTGGCACCTCAAAGAGCAGAAGTGAGATTGGGAATTGATAGTACATTTAAGGCAGTTGGCATTCTAGTACAGACACTAGGGCATTCACATATCTGCAGAATAAGCTATGAAAAAGTTTAATGGTATATGAATATAGAAATATTTCTCACCATTCCAACATCTACCTCATTATCTATTTATCATTATTGATTTATTCATTATCGATTCAAACAACTGATTTTGATTTCCATGCATGGGGAAGGAGGTTTGATCTTTATTTTGTATATTGTGTTTTAACATTGACTATACAGAATAAAGGTGAAATTTCCAGTTCGCTGCTCTGCCTTGAAATCAAAATTGGTTTTAATTTTCCTAAATTTTTTTGTTTACTATTTTTTTTCTGTTGCTTCGACTGAATTTAAATGTTATACTGCATCTTTGAAAAGGTTGGCCTTTCCGGAGGACGAATAGGTCTTCTAACGGCGGGAGATGCTGTTGCATTGCCTGCCCAGCACTGCATTTCTGCACGAGTGGCTCTTTCAGATCCCAGGAAGCACTGGCCCAGCTGACGGTGACGTGCTGCTGTCGCCCCTGAAGCCACCTGAAAAATGTACCTCTCCTTCCATGTCTTTAGCCGCCGCGCCCGCCCGAGGAGGCAGCGCCCGCCAAATCGCGCATGAGCCAAAAGCTGCAAACGATCAGGATCGCCACGCGTTTTTACTGCGCCATCAAACACGTAAGAGACCGCGAAGAGAGCGGGCGCTTGCTGGCGCCCCCATTCACTTAGCCTGCTCGGCCGCTCCCTGTTACCTCCCCGCCGCCGGACCGCGCGTTGGCATGTAGAGGTATGATGGACTGTCTCATCAGGGCTGCCTCTATGAAAGTGAATACCCAGAATGCCGTGCAACATGAAAATAAAAATCAGCGTGCTTCAGATACCCAAGTAACTTATGCCTAACATTAAATTCTCCTTTTTTATTGGACAAATAATATATAGACTTGACAAATTTGCAACTAATTGTAAACCAGGAAAAAAACAGGTTACACATTTGCTGTAGTTTTTAGTATATTTTTCCAGTGCTGGTAATCTGGACTTATCCCAGTGTCACGCAGAGCTGAGATCTGGATGCTCTGCCCTGTGTGACGTTGTTGATGGAGGCCAGCTCACACCATGCTCTCCAGCTGCGGTTTGTTTACCTGGGGCAATGCGACAGGAAATAACGCAGGATAGCTAACGTGCTGTGAGCTGCCCCTTATGAGGCCTTTTCAGAGCACTTTTTTAAAGGCTGCGAAGCCCCTGAATGTGACGCAAGTAGATGTGTTTTTTTTTCCTTTCTTTTTTAAGGCTGTTCTCTTGCTGCAGTGGACACCCATCTCATGTTGCTCCTGATCCCGGCAGTAGATGTCATCTCCTGAAATCTGGCTTAAATTGCTGCAGTGTTTATTTCCCTTCAGTGTTTGATCTCTTTTGAGACGGACTAACTTAAACTTGACATCAGCACTATCTTGAGCTGGGAAGGTCTCCACTACCACATGCCCCCATCCCTTGCGGAAATTGTTCCGTTTGTGCGAATCTGGAGGTCTTTTTCCCTGCTTTGTGCACTTTGCTCTCTTCTGATGACCCAAATTCTGAATCGATGTTTCTCGGATCTCCTGTTCGGGTCACTTACAGCTTAAAGTGAAACTTAAGCCTTTTTTGGGCGGGGGAGATGTACCTGCTTTTCTGTATGAGGCCACGCTCACTTCTCAGCCATTTGGGTCTAGATATGGTCACAATATTTTACCTTGTTTTCAGTCATCACGATGCAGACTGTATCTGCCGTTTTCAGTAGACTTGACGTGAAGGGTGAGCCAGCAGCACTTGTCAAGGTCAATGGCATGTAACTAATTGCATGGACTCTGCAGAAATGATGTTTTTCAGTATGCAGTTTATAGTCCTATTCTGGGTGCTCTCCGTAAATCAGGCCCCATAAGTACTAACCCTTCAGTTGTCAGGGAGAAGCAGGTAAGAGAAGCAGCAGTTAGATCTTCAGTCACTCTTTTTCCCTTTTGTGTTGGGTATCTAACAGTCACCATAAAGTCTGGTTCTCCTTTGCTGGAATATTTCTCACTTATTTTTTAGCGTGACTTTGAAGGCTGAAAAGGCCTCTGTGTTGAGTGATTTATGTGTTCTGGGTTAGGAGAGTAAGAATGTCCCCTTTCCCTTTCAAATTGCAGGTATTTTTGAGATACCTTTATTTTCTTTATTTTTACAGGTGTCATTTACCCAATTCTTTTCTCAGTCAGGGCTGTGTCTATTTTAAATATATACCATGCCAAATTTAGTTTTTTTTGTGGGGGAGGGAGGTGGTTTGTGTAGATTAAAGTGAGTAAAATCCACATGAAGCTTTGCAGACAGGCTGATGTCTCCCTGCCGCTGTCTGTCCCAGAGCTCGTGGAAATTGCATTAGGAGCGATGACTGTTTTATCGTTTTTTTTTTTTTGTTTTTTTTTGTGTGGATGTAATTAGCATCTCTGGCTGAGCCTGATGCCTGTTGTCTGGCGTTCCGAGTAGGAAAAGGCTGCCAGCTGTGGCACGTGGTGTTCTGTGAATGGATGGGTTTAGCAGGACGCTCCTTTGATGACGCTCCTCTTACACACACACACCGCGATGTCGGTTTGGAGGGGCGTCGTAACAACAAAATAGCTGTACTGTGTAGTCCCTCATAGGAGACCGTGTAGAGGATGTTCAGTCCTAATGCAAGGCACATACGATACGCACTTCGTTTAGTGAAGTGTTTGCGATCAGGCCGTCCAGTTCATTCCCTCTGATTCATTTTTTCTGTGTTTTTTGACTTACTGCAGTGTACGTCACTGTAATATAATTTTAGGCAGATTAAGCAGTGGTTTGGCTATGGCTGTTTCTGCTGTTCAAATATAAGTTTTGAAAGGTAAGTTGTTGTTTTATATGTATGTTGTATTTCTGTAATGGTTTAGTGAATGAGTGAGTTGTTGGCATTTTAGCTGCATTTTCCTGTGGCGATTACATTTAACCCAAGAACAGACCAGTGCCGTTATGACCAGGCATAGCTGGGGCCAGGTCCTTCATTGTATATTTGCTGTTCTTGCATTGCATTCTGTGGTAGCTGGGGTCTGGGCAGCGTTTGTGAAGCTCTGAGCCAGCATGACCATGTGTGTGCTGCCCTCCTGTGGAATGAGATAGCTGGTAAGCAAAGGGATATCATCGAGGCTCACTGGAACTTCTTGGACTGACCTTGTTGCATTGTTGGTGCATTGTTGTTCGTCCTTAGGCGGTAATCGTCAACCGCAGGTATAGGTACAGGTGTAGCTGCTCTTAGGAAGCTCAAGAGCACCCTCTTTGGTCACTTGTTGCCATTAGCATGATGTGTTGGGCAGGACTTCTGTAAAAGGAAACTGTTTTGTTTTTCATACAGGAAAACAAATGAGATTAGGGGAAAAAGGAAGGGGGAGGGGCTTGTACTTCAGCTCACAGTTTCAGTCCCCAGCATGCCTGCTCTAGTAGGTCCTTTCCAGAGCGACCCACGTGAACCTTCTTATGGCTGCCTCTTTCCCAATGTCATCAGACCAAGGAGCTACCTACGTACAAAGATAATGACTTCATCAATGACGGCCAGAAGATATTCATTGACGAGGACAACAAGAAGATGTTCCTAGACAAGCTCAAGAAAGACGTTGAGGTAAGCATGGAGCCAAGGCCCACCTGGTCTCCTGCATGTCCTGTTCAAACAGCCTGCATCTTCAGGACTTCTCCATATCACATCATTGAGCAATCATACATCCATCTTCCAACTGCTTGTTCGATGCGGGGCCATAAGGTGGGGGAGCATCCTGGACGGGATGCCAGTCCAGCACAGGGCAGGTTCTCACAGAAAATCACACAAATTAGCAGTGAGCCTAGCTGTTCATCTTTGAACTGTGGAAGGAAGCCTGCATGACACAGGGGGAACCTGCAAACAGCAGGGATGGGATTCGAACCTCCAATCCTTGTTGGTTGGTGTTACTTCCTCTTCTCCATATCTAACCCATATTTCTCACCAGTTCTTGGCCCAGATGAAACTGATGGACTATAGCCTGCTGGTCGGGATCCATGACGTGGAGCGGGCCGAGCAGGAGGAGGTAGAGAGTGAGGACAACGACGGCGAGGACGAGGGGGAGAGTGACGGCGGAGCCGTGGGTACCCCCCCTGACAGTCCCAGCAACACCTTGGACAGCACTAAGCCATTGGGACCTGGGGAGTTTGACCCAACCATTGACGTTTATGCAATCAAGAGCCATGACAGTAAGTGGGAGGGTAGGCCGCTTCAATCGGAGTCCTAGACGTCATAGAGCTTTGGAGCTTGATGGCCCTGCTCTTTATAGTTTTGCGCATTTTGGCGTCAAAGTTCAGTTGATAACCTCTCATGGAATTTCATCTTACTTTACCTTTCCTCCCTCCTGCCAAAGATTCGCCAAGAAAGGAGGTCTACTTCATGGCGGTGATAGACATCCTGACCCATTATGATGCTAAGAAGAAGGCCGCCCATGCAGCCAAGACCGTGAAGCACGGGGTGAGTGAGATCCTCTCCAGCTTCGGGGTCTCCTGTCCTTGCCTCAACGTCATCCATTTATCAACTTGTCCCCTGTCTCGCAGGCGGGAGCAGAGATCTCCACGGTGAACCCTGAGCAGTACTCCAAGAGGTTCTACGACTTCATCACCACCATTCTGTCGTAGCCTGGGGTTCATATGGTGGCATGGATAAGTTGGAACCCCAGGGGACGGAGAGGGACCCCGGCAGTAGGACGGCAGGCGCGCTCACATTCAGCCTCGGAGGACGCCCTCAGCAGCTGCGTTCATCGTTTGTTTACATTTATGTTACATTTTGTTTTTTCGACTCGTTCCATAGGACTGGAAGGGTGGTAAAGGAGAAAAGGAAGTACCTTCAAGCTGGTAGCATGTGGGAATTTGGCCGTTCTTCATTTGTAATATATGTTATTTCTCCCAGCATTCTCAAGTTACCTGTTTGTCATAGTGTTTCCGTTGTTCTTTTAAGTGAGAAATTAAACTGGGAACTTGGGGTGGGGTGGGGGGGGGGGCAACGTGTTCCCTTCCCAGAGGAGACTGAAAATTTGATGGACATCCCTCCCACTGGACTTTGAAAATATATGTTGGTTTTTTTTGTTCGTTTGTTTGTTTGTTTTTTTTTTTATTATTATTTTTTAATGGAAGTAATTTTAGCATTTTATAGGCTGTGTCCGCAGTGGGCAGGGCCAACAGGCATAGAGAGGGAGCGGCAGGAAGTGCAGGCCTGGCCACCTCACGGCTAGCTCCCGCTTAGCACTGCAGCGGAGCAGTCTTCCACAAAACTGCAGCGAGCATCGTGCCCATCGCTGAGCTGATGTCGGCTTCACCTGTCACTGCCTGTAGCGCCCCCTTTTGACAACTGCTCCACACTCATCCTCATACTCCTGTCTCCCAAGGAGACCGGTATCAGCATCTGACAGTACCACAGCCTCTCAAGCTGTCACCCTCCGCCCTCTGTCTCTTTCTTCTTCCTCCCCTCCTTCACTTGCTGACTGGCACAAATACGACACATTCGTGCTGTTACTGATTTATTTTATTTTTTTGCTTCTGTTCGATGTTTTTCTCCTCTGTTCCAGAGAATATTAACTTTTGCCGATTCTATCGCCTCTTGGTCAGGTTTCAAATGTTATTGCCAGGAAAACTCCAGTTTAGCTGCCGTGGTATCACATCGACATAGATCAGATTTTTTTTTTCTGTTTTCTCTGTTTGGCAGGAAGTTCAAAGAAGTGGTCTGTTATGAAAGTTTGTTTTAAATGTCACCCACCTTGCCAACCGTATTGACCTTGTCAGTTTCTCCTAGTGGGCTGTGTGACGCCATTCAGCTGTACATTAAAACTTGGTCACATACAAGGAAATTACATATAAACTAACTCCAAACAAATAAAAACAGTGTTTTTACGCATGACAAAACTCACCAAAATGCTTGTGTGTTTATTCTCTATGGTTACCATGATCTTTTCAAAGGAAATGCAATACTGACACCAATTATGTGAATTGTAGCCTGTGTGGTAAAATTTTAGGTAACAAACATCACAAGCTAAATAATTATTCTTCTATATTGACTTAATATTGTTATTTTTTGAACCCATGCAAAAATCACATTTAGTTTTTTTTGTTTGGATAAATGAATGATCTATTTTTACATTCCATTTTAGTCGACACATCTTTGTAAGTATTTTAAAAAACCACCCAGAATGAGTGTACGTATTCTGATATATGAAGGATGTTATTGTTTAAAACGTGTACAAAACTTAGACAGTGTAAAAACAAAAAAGAGCATGTTGCCTAAATTACTTTTTTGTTTCGTCTGGTTCCGGTAACCTATAGTATTACCTATTCTGGTACAGTTACATGTTCTTTCTCCAGAATATAGTTTGCGAAATAATCCTAAACATGCTTTATGCTGTTTTCAATGTATTCACTGTGCGAGAGGTGTGCCTTTTTATTCCAAATTATTTAATTTTGTATTTTTAATTTTTTTTAAAAAAAAACAAGGGTAAAAAGGTTATTTTCTAAAAACGGAGGTTGAAATTAGTTCTGAGGCTACTCCACTTTTTTCTGTGTAGGTGTACAAATATATATAGTGACATAAGACTACACGACTTAAAAAAAAAACAAGAAAAAATGGCCATCTATCTTTTCCAATGTGATTTTGAATGTCTGCATCGCTGACCTCAGTTCTGTTCAGACAGAGGCGTGTGTCGTGACTTTGATAGTGTAGAGTGGTGTCTAGTCCGACTGTGATGTCATTGTGCTCACGCTTCCCCATCAATGTGCGGAACACTCAAGTAGCAGTCCCCTTCCTCCGAATTACCACCTCTTATTGGATGCTGTGACATCTCAAAACTCGTCCACTATAATGTTGTTAGTCCAGACTTTTTTTTTTATATTGTTTAATGCATGAGGGTTTTATGACACTTCCAAATGTCGTATGATGTTACTTTGATGAAAAAAGTTATTTTGATTTGTGGTTTAAACTCAGGTCAGATGGACTATGAACTGCAAAAGAATTTGTCCACAAGATGGTTGTCTGTGGGCCCCTAACAAGAGTAACCAGCTTCAACAAATGTGTAGTGTTAAACTCACAAGGAGATTGTGTCACACAGCTTTAAAGTACTTTGTAAAAACAAAAGATTTAAAAAATAAAAAAAAAAGTCACTGCATGGTCAGAGTGCCTGACTTGTTCCCCCCGGTGGTTTTGAGTTGGTTTTACACGTCCATCTGCATTTCCCTTTTGCCAAAAAGCAACCACAGCCTGAGCTCATGTTTGCGGTTCACTATGTTATGTTGCATTACATTTTTTGTTGAGTGCAATGATCACAAAAGCTCAGTAATGTTCAGTATATTCAGAATTTTGCAGACACAAAAACAGTTCTGGCCTTTTTTTTTTGGGAAAAATCTATATAACATTTGCCACAGTTTAGTGGTTCATGTGACTTCAATGTTTTCATTAAAGATCTGGAAATATCCTCAAATGTGGCTTGTATGCTGTATGTTATATGCTTTGAAAGTTATTGATGATGATAATTTACTATTCATGATAATAATGCTCATGAACCATTGTCTGCAAGCTGTCTTTGTGAATAAACTGTGGAGGGTGAGGGCTGCCTCGTATTGTATGATGTAATAATTGTTTAACCCACTCCACCCCATAAGCATTGCTCAATAAACTAAAGCACTTTGTCTGCTCTGCCTGGTCTCCATAGTGATGTTTGACTGTTTGTTTTGTCACGTTCTTTCAGGCGTGGGCTCTGTTCCATACAGCAGCTTTGTCAAACCTACACACACTTTCCCCTGACTGCTATATGTGATGGTTTTTCCCATATCTGGTTGGTTGTGTCCGCTGCAGTTCTGCTAATCAGGAGTGCATTAAGTATGAGTATATTTTTACAAGTTGAATTCAATTACGTTTATTTTTGAAAAACAGCCTCCCCGCTAAGCCTGACTGAACTTGCAGTAAAAAGCCTTGTATAGAGTAATCAGGTACCTTTAAGGGCAGTAATGGGATTGAGATTACTGGTTTTCGCTGGTTGTATCCTACGACTGCTGCCGGAAGCAGAAACGGCTGACTCCGCAAACGCGGAATCGTTCAGGCTATTTCTGAACCTTTGTGGTACCGATGTGGGCTTTCATTATCGTGCACGTTTTCCTCCACTTTAACGCTATCTGGCAACTTTAGTTACCAACAGGATTATTTTCGGTAATAAATAGCTTCTCGGAAAATGAAGTCTCCATCTGAACTGTCCATCTTGAGACAATTAAATATTCGTGCCTTATGTTAAACTCTTGCACGTGTCTTTACAGAGATGAATGTCTGTTCCTCTGGAACACTTCTGGTAAAACCGTGTAATACATAAAAAATGAGTTATGTATCTGGTGAGAAGTAAAATTTCACTCCTGGCAAATAACTGTGTAAATAACTGAACGCTTCAAAAAAATAAACACCCCGAGGTCAAATTTTACTGTTTGTGGAAAGGGTAATTATCTCTACTTAGCTTTTATTTTTCTTGGATGAAGTTCCATTCTCTAGTAAACATCTGGATGAAAAACATGTTAATAATTATGTTGCGATAAGTCTTTAAAGCGTGCAGTAAAGCATGCCCATCATCCCGTGCATAATATATAAAGGTTTCTATTGTTAATTGACAAGTGGTATAATTAATAATCCACTCAATGGAGGAGAGCAGCGCGTGCAAAAGTAAACCATATGGTTGTTTACATTTATTCAAATAATGTAAATGTTAACCACCAGTATTCTTATCTATTTGACTAATTGCATATACACAAATGTGCATGTTTTGACAGTTGTACGTCTTTTGGTTTGTGCACGTGAAGCTTGTTTAACATGCCTTTTGTGTGTGCGTGTCTGCTTGCGCGCGTATGTGCGCATGTGCTGTCCCCGTGTACTTTTCTGTCATTAAAGGTAATTTCCTTCGTTTTGCAAAGGTTCTCACAGAGGATAGGCATGTGGGGCGCACTCCGCGTTTATCCGCTTGAGATCTGGAAGTAGAGGAAGTCCACCTCCACTGACCCAAAGATTCTGATGCGATCCTACAAGCACAGATACGGTCACGCTTTTCCATCATTTTTTACGGAAGCTCTGTGACCTGTGCGAGCGTAAAATTGATCAATTTTACGAAACATTTTTCATGTTTCATATTGTTTCTATTATTAATATTTTGCATGTGCTCCCCATGTTACCGTGGGTTTCATTCCATCGTCCTGACATGCAATAGGGCTGACTGGCTTTATGTTGCCTGTAATGATGATTGTGTGTGTGTGTGTGTGTGTGTGCGTGTGCGTGTTGTGCCCGGTCATCGACTATCACCCCACCTATGTGCCCTTCGGTGCTTCGGATGGTCTCCTTACTACACGTCTGTTCTATTATGTTCAACATACGTACACTCCATCTCTTTATTGCAACGTGTACTCTATAGTATTCTATACTTATTCACCGTAAAGTTATTTGTAGAGAGAACTTGTCAAATTAACACCGCCAGTAATTTGACCTTTAAACTCCCAGCTTCTACTTAAACGAGCGTGTCATCGGTATAGACGTCGATATATTTGGCAAGGACTCAAATGTTTCAGTAAATTTTAAAATGGTCAATAAAAGTCCGTTGCCGAGTAATTCGTAATTTTAACATATCACATAAATACTTATCAAGATTTATTCCATCGATTTTATTTTAGCAGCAAAAATGTAATGACTAAGACGATGCATGCCTAAAATAACAATAATAATAAGCAGCAGCGACGACAAAATGTAACGTAATTATAATTCAGTTCAATTGCTCTAGAAGTGAAATTTAATTGCGTTATATATAGCCTATTTATAATGCTTCAGGTACTTAGTGCGGCATCCATAATAGGCCACGTCACGCTTTGAAACAGTCACTGATCATGGAAAAAAAAACAATGACAGATTAAACATTTCGATCGTAAATGCCTGTGTAGGGTGAGTCTTAACATAAAAAATCACAGTAAAAACGAAAGATAAGCAACAATAACGACAATAACGAAATATCTGCTTAATACATTAGATTAAAGGGATGTACCCAGTGACGTAGTACACGTAGTCCAAATCCCCGAAAACACTTAAGAAAATAAGTAAGTGGGGGCAATAGATGGATTGCACGGTGTGTCTGGGACAGTCCCACACTCTTATGCTAAGGAAATGTTTACACACTGCCGGCAGAGGGCGACAGAGAACCGCTTATCCCCCACTCCAGATTCCTTTCTGTCTGGGTCCGAACAAAAGATGATGGAGCTCGAGCATGATGTATCTATGGAAACGCGAACAAAAATATGGAGAAATGCCACTTACGACGTCGCATTTTTTAATTAACGGCATCTGATCTTCTTTGTAAATATTAGAGTCCTTCTCTTCTCTGTCAATGACAAATTTATCTACAGCTACCTTTACGTTTTAATATTTGCCCAGCGTAGTTTAAATTATGTATATTTTCAAATGAGCAAAGCCATTTTTGAAGGTATTCTGCAACGATGTGGTGACATACAATCGACCTCCTACTGAAATGGAATACGTACGATGTATTATTTTCCAGTCTAAGTTATTAAGTTGATGGTGAAAAAACACAAAAGATTAGTCTTACGTTTCTTTATTCTCAGTTAAGGGGAACAACAGAAACGCAGCCGGAGACCCTGTTCACTGTAGGCTACTGAACACAGGCATACTTACAGCTACCTGTGCTCCGCAATTATCCTACATAAAACAATCGCCCTGTGTTGTATTGCGTTAAGTCTTGAGCCGATATACATTCATACGATTTCTCTATTTCCTTGAATGATTTCTCCTTCGCCAGAAAGAGGACAAAAATGGGCTCCTGTTTCGTCTGTTAATCCTTTCCCGTACACACACCTGCTGTCCGCAGCTGTTCGGAGAGAGGAGATAAATTGTAGAGAAGTTGACCGTAATGTAAACTTATTTATTTTGTACACAGCGTAATTTAATACTACAACGCACGCGGAACAGCCTAAACCACTATGCCATCACTGTGCGTGTCCGAAATACGTTGTAAACTGCCGTTTTATATTGGAAATGCGTGCTGGTCGCCTTCATTTTTCTTAAGGATCAGCCCTTCCGCAGGCTCGGGCAGATTTATCACGCGGCCCGGGGAGCGCACTTGTAAGAATGATCATTTGTCTTTTCAGTCTCTATTCCGCAGCTAATGTTTAACTTAAACCAGCGCTGCGAGACAAGCGTATTTATAAGCTGGATTTCATCATTTTACTAATAAGGACAATTTCCAGTCTGGTTAAGGGGGAAATTCCATGTGTCAAACTCTATTCGGCTGGTATGTAATTGTTAAATCTTTCGCCCCGCCAAAGAAAAGTTTTGCGCTAATATTTTCATGTGCACTAGCATAGCAAATAATGCAGAAGAAAAGCAATCGGTTCTTTGTTAACGGAAGTGTTGGCAAAAGCTTCCGATCTAATTTTACTGTGAACAAAGGCGATGAATGGTAGCTAACAATGCAAACAACACATGCTAAAAAATAGTTCTTTAAAAAATCTGTATTTTTGCATTTTAATTAACCGACAATATTCAAACTGCAGTGTGTCTTTAATGGAATGGCAGCTTCTCTTGTTCATTTGTGTCCAATCTTCGCCGACAGGATTTGTGAAGAAATTCAGGACTTAACTGAATGTCAAACAACTAATACACCAATAAAGATACCGTATTAAATTATGGCGATGGTGTTGCAAGTACTTAACAAATAGAACATGGGCCTGTGCACGTTTTTGGTTTTGCAGGAGCAGTTGTCTCTGATTTTTCTGATTTTTGCAATAGGGTACATATTTATAGTTACCATGACAGATTAGTTATATTCACTGTCAGCTGTCACATATCTCAAAGATACGTTAGCTTTAATGGGAAATCATCTTGGTATTCAGCACAATCACAATTAATGGATTGATTTATTTGTGCTTGTCTGACTGACAAAGATTTTGGCAAGTACGTGTTAATAAAATACATTTCATCTGCCGATAAATTTATTTTGTGGACCTTGGCGAAAATGAAATAATACAGAATATACCGTGCGTCTCACAGTCAGTAACCGCAGAATTACGCTTCTTACTGGTACTGCCGTCCAAACTGTCACAAAAATATTGTGTATAAAATAACATCTGTCATAATTCCTAAATTTATTGTTGTCCCCCTGCCGCTTCCAGCCACTGCTCACAGAACCCTGGAGAACAGGGTTTGATAAGAGTAGATAAAATCAAACCATACGCCTGCACGGGCATCTGCTCGCCATACAATAAACCTGGCTGCCTTGCTGCACTTTACACTGGGCTTCACTGGCGAGACGCAGTTGTAATCTTTTTACGAAATGAGGTATAGGCTTTCGTAGGAAATCTCCAGCGTGGGCGGGAGAGGCCAGAGGACAAATACTACAAAAGTATAATGCTTTTTTGTTTTTCTCTTCGGCCTGGCTATAGCCTGACTGAGAATCTGGCCTGCGCCCTGACCTTGTGAAGCTGGCAGATTATGCGTTGACGGGAAAGCGCTGTGCTATACAAGGTGGCTTCGATGTCCTGGTACCAGTGGAATAAGCTCTGAGCGACTTGCGTTGGTTCACCAGGGTCTCAGTCTTTGATAGATTGAAAAGTCTGATAATTCATTTAAATGTTTTCTTTACTTCCACACAGTAGGTCCTGGTACATCGAAAGCATGTCTTCCTTTGTTTATTTTATTTTATTTTGAGCCCAACTGAACGAGATAATAGATGTCATCCGTGGCCTCATTAAAAATAGCTAAAAATAAAATAAAATCAATGCTCAAAAATTTTATGTTAATACTGCAAAATTAGTCTATTTCTTAAAATGTTTATGTCATATAAGTATAAGTTGTCTTTAATTAAACCTTGATTGACTTAGGATAGTAGCGATTCTTTTTCTGATATGCCAAACTGTTTGCATTAATCCACCAAATAAAAATGAAGCGTTTTGGGTGAGGTCCAGTAGGATGCTGATGGGTCCCATGCGAGGTGGACCTTCAATCCATCAAGGATACTAGCAGTCGGGGACGCACCACTGCTAAGAAGCCGCGGTCAGTGTTCTGCTCCCTCCCCCACCCCCGACTCTTCTGAAATGACCCAGGCAGCGGCAGATTTGATGTGGTTCTCCAGCTGGAAGGGGGGAGTAGATGGGAGAAGATATTACAGGATATTGAAGAGAGAATGAGAGTGGCCAAGCGGGAGAGGGAAGACAAAAGACTATGAAACGAAAAAAATGGGACCTGTCATGAGTAGCAATTTGATTTTTATAACTATAACATACATATTTTTTTGTTACAGTTGACCTAAAATTGTTTAGCACTTTGCACTTGAAATAAAACCCGCAAGCTCCGATCAAATCGCAGTCATAACATAATCAGGTAAACCCCACGGTTACTTTACGGTCGCCCACGGTGTTAATTAAATTGATCGCGAGTTCCTCGCCGCAAGCGGCAGGGATGGTCGACTGAAACGTCGCGGAGTCGCTACGTCCCTCCCACGTTTTGTCGACTGTTAAAGCGGGATACGTTGCTTTGAGAGCTTAAAGTAAAACATGTCAAGCTTGTTGAGTGTAGAGGGTCTGTATGGTTGTTTTTCTTTTGGATCAAATGCACCGTCTTCCTTCAGATTTTCATGCAGCATCCGTACAGTACTGTCACCTTCCTAATTGCTTCTGATCTCTATGATCGCACTACGGCTCTCTCTCTCACTCTCTCTCTCTCTCTCTCTCTCTCCCCCGCCCCCCCCCCCCCCCCCCCCCCCCCCCCCCCAACCTGCCTGGCTGCCATATGAGGGAGCTTGTTCACAGTCACCTATAAGAGAGACCTCGACAAGAGGGCTCACGTTACAAGAATGCCATTATCCTTCAGATCTCGTTGAGAACGGCACTAGCTGCGACGGTGAAAGACTGCAGAGAGCAGCAGGGACACCCTGGCCGCAGGTCGACAGCTTCACATCTGCGGGCGGGAACGCGATGCGCGAGGTCTTGCCAGTCACTCGCGGCCACGAGGCTCACGTTTATCATCGACCTGAAAAATCTGCGCACGTCAGACCGGATACAGTGCTGACAGAAGGAAAGACGCACGTTTCCTCTCCCCAGATGAGGCTTGCCGCGGAAATATCCTGATTGCGAGCATTCTGGAGCTTCACCGTTATGAATTTCCATGACAGAGATTCCTATCAGGGGCCAGTTCTCTGACCGTCCACTGAACAATCATATATAAGTCCCAGACCTGATCTGGACAGTGAAAGGGACAATTGCAGCATGACCAATACAGCATGAAATTCTTTTGAATGGAACCATATAATGTAAACTCTCAGAGGGTCTGTGAATGGGAACATACAGGGGTGAGGAAAATTTTATTGACTGTGAAAAGACCGGCCTCATATCAGATAATACCGTCAATATGGAAAGAGGCGACTTTCTAGCATTCTGTTGATACTGTGTTCTTGTGCCTGGACTGTTAATGTAGCCACCTTAGCTTTCCATGAAACGAAAGCAAATGCTTGAGGGTAATTCCCTGCTAGGGTCCGTTTGCTGTCACATCCATAATGCTGATAAAATGCTGTGCGTTTCTAACCTGTTAGCTAATATATGAATTTTGTAGATGTATCTATATGCAAGAGGTTACATAATGTGCAAATTTACTAATTGATTATTAGCTTGTCCATGCATTGGGGCATTTTTCTTGACCTATCCTATGAGTATCTAAGTCCAAATATCATCCATAATGCAGGAATTACCCTAGAATTTTTTTTTCCAGTTACACCAACTACATGTATATACATACGTTTTTATTTTTATTTATTTATTTATTTATATTGATTAATTATTTATTTAAGTTTTCCCCTCATTTTTCTTATCAAATTCCTTAACATAAAGTAACCAGCACATGGACATGTGTGTGTGTGTGTGTGTGTGTGTGTGTGGTCCAGGTATACATTACATTGTGGGGACCAAATGTCCTGACAATATCATAAAGACCTGTTATTTTGACATTGCGGGGACCATTTTTTTGGTCCCCACAAGGGAAAATTTAATTTTATAAAAATTTGTGACTGCAATCAAAAAACCAAAAATTCCAAAAGACTTGTATTTTGTTTGGTTTCTTATGGTTAAGGTTAGGGCTGGGTAGGGGTTAAGGTTGTCACTGTTGGGATTAGGGCTTTGCCCGGAGAAATCAATGGACGGTCCCCACAAAGATATGAGTACATCTGTGTGTGTGTGTGTGTGTGTGTGTGTGTTCCCCAGACACAAAGGCATACAACTTATATAATTAGGTTCAAATATGTATAGATGAGGCATTGCTGTTACAATTACATCCAGCATTTAAAGAGAGATTAAACCATTGCAACAACAATAACCCAAAATGTTAATAGGAATTTTTTTTTGCAAATGATTTTTTGGAACTACACTGTAGGATAGTCCTCTATAGGTTCTATTGTTTCTGTTGTGCATGAATGGCTAATTTACTCAGGCATTTTGTAAGGGAAGCAGAGAGGGGAAAGGCAGCTTATTAATGATAAGATAAAGAGCTCCAAATGGAGTGTGATCTTGTTAAAGCAGTCACTCCAATTATTCATCCGGGCAGGGAATGGCGTTAGCCATGCCAAGGGGTGCGAAAATAAACAAACACAATAGTGTGGCATGTTTCTTAACAGGGGCTTTAGATTTTCGCCAGTGGGATGTTGAGTGGTCCCCCGGCGGTTAGGAGCAGCTGCTGGGATGGCATCGTGCCCAGAGGCCCCTCCCACAAGGGCAGGGAAGGGCTACCAGGGTCCCATCGACATGCGGATATCCCATGTGCGGCACACTGGGCGTCGGGGCTGCCACTTCCCGCATCATTCTGTGCGACCTTCAGCAGTGCGTTCGCCTGGAGTTTTAAAGGAGTTTGCTATTATGTATTATTTTTTAGGGTTTTCTGGGATTTCCTTTTTAACAATTGCATTGGAGGTTTATCTTAAGCAAGCACATTAAATAGCCCATATAATGTATAAATAATAAACCTTAGATGAATGGTAGAATACCTTTGGTGTTGAGTCTCTGGATGCCCAATTGTACAGCTCCCTGGGAAGAACTGGGATCTGAAGCTCCTGCTTCCACCAACATGTCACAAGAATATTGCTGTCAATCTTGGGTTGGTTGGCTTTGAAACAGAACTACACCAAAACACTCTCTGCATATGCCGTAATGCCTGCAAGTTGGTTAATAAGTTAGGTGCAAACTCTATCCCCGTTAAGAGCTGATAGGACCTAAAGTGACATTCTGGATTTATGATGCCAATTTTTTGCCAAATTATTCCCACTGGGCAAATTCCCCCTTTGGGAAGCAGGGCTGTATCATTAATAAAATGGATCTACATCTGTGTGGCGTGCTAAATCACACACACTAAGAACATTCAAAATGTGAAGTTGATGAATGAGGATGAGTCTAAGAATATATGCTGTGGGATGGGAGTTATATGCAGTTACAAGTTAAGTGCTATCAAGGCGGCACTCAAACAACTCCTTCAAGTCATGTGAGGAACAAGTCCAATCAGATGACTCCTCATTGCAGATATCACTGTACGTGGTGGAGCAGCAGGTTGTATGCCAGTGTTTTCCAACCTGGTCCGCGGGAACCCCCAGACAGTGCATGTTTTTGCGGGAGCTGAGAGGGAACAAAAAACATGAAGTGTCTGGGGGTCCCCAAGAACTTCAAAATGTGTCCAAACGTGTCCTACGGTGAGAGCCCCCAGGACCATGGAGGACAACTGGGAAGGGATATTTATCAAGTCAACAGGTAGGCAGGAGTCATAGTGCTACTGGGATGAGGTTCCTCTGTGAGAACACGTGGAGCGTGCTTAGATAACAGAACAGCTTTCCCTACAGGTGAACACAGTACCAGAAATGTGGTGGCAGTAAGGAAGAATGAAATCTCATGGTATGGTTATCAGGACTCCAACATTGCACTGGCTCATCCATATGCTATTTAACCCCTGATTCTCCTCAAATTTCTTCAGACCCCGGTCTGGTTCCTCAAGACACATTTTCTGTAAAACTGCTACCCCAGAATGGACTGCAGAAGAGGACTGCACTGCTGAGGTACTGATGCTTGCGATTGACATGCAAATTTATTTAAGTACAGTAGCAGACACAGGCAAGCAGACACACTGGGGTCTAATCCACACTACCAATGTCAATATGCTTACCGAGATCAAAGCGAGGTGTGCTTGAGAAGCTATGGAGGCTGACAGAATACCATGGGATCTTGTACAGATTGTTTCCTCAGTGTTTCTCAGGATTACCTATGATTTCTTTTGTTATAGTTATTCATGTTCTACTGACTAAGAGACTAGGAAACTGACTTCCTCCTAGACCCCTGACTGGGTATCCACTGTAGGGGGTACCTGCTATGGGAATGTGGATGAATTGAAGACTGCTTGATAATAAAATAGTGGAGAATAGTGTGCAGGTACCTCCTGGTCAGGTATGAAGATATGCCTTTTTTTCTCTTAATTGTCCAGGAATGTAGGAAAGGCCTATTTTGCTTCTTAATTGTCCAGGTTGTTTATTATGCAAGATTGCTGACCACTGAGCCCAAACTGAGCAGGATCTTTGCTTCAAGGTGCTGGGCCTCTCCTGTCTTATAGTGTCAAGGGTCCTGGTGCTGTCCTTTTGATTTCTAGACCTAGACCCAACACTGACCAAGAGTAACCTTGGATCGCCCCTGGCTGCAAAACTGACTATTCTTATCTAAGAATGCATGTTAATTAGTAGGCTACATGTCTCTCTGGTTTCCATTATCTTATAGTTTGGCAGGGCTGTAAGTCTCCCTAGCGTTTCTTGGCATCAACAGTGGGAAGTCCCAACAATCTTCTTTGCCCTTCCTATCACCAGTTTAGTGTCTCATATCCACCCTGTGAGCAGTCCCATCAGTATTCTGCTCAGCCAAGGTCAACTTGGGATGATGATGTCACTGGGTGTTGGGTGGGGGGGGTGTGGGTGGGCTGCACAGCATCACTCAAAAGGTCACCTCATGGGTCTGGATGTAGGTCTCTCAGCATCCACCATCAAATCCAAAGGGAAGGGTTGACAAGGGACACTGGGAAGGGGGGGTGGGTAGGATAGTGTGACCCCTATGCAAAATCATCCTTCACTCTCACACATGTTGAAACTGGGGGCAGGGGTGAAAATGGTGGAAAAGGAAGCAAGCAAAGTGTATAAATGTAGGGGGTAGAGTGGCCAAAAGACTGAGTAAGGAAAACGACTTCCCCCCCCCCCACATCTGCATTTCAAATGAGCTTGGTGAAGCTGTGCGCAGCACATGGGACCTGTCAGCTGTTGAGGACACAGGTCAGTGCCTGGGTCCCATTACCATCTTCTCTCTACATATAACACTCTCTGTGGCTATCTGTGTGTGGGATTATGGCGCTGCAAGTCTGCATATGCACGTATACCTGTGACTCCACTTCTGTACATTCAACTCACAGTATGCAACTGTGCTTTTCTATTGGTCCATGTGCATATTCGTTTACTGATTATTTGTATGCAATCCCGTTGATTGCTTAACGTGCATGGTGTAGAAATATCATTTTAGAGCATTATGTGTCTGGCCAAGGTCCTCTGAGGGTAGGGTCCTTGCAATAATAATGACAATCTCCAGCCATCTGACTGAATGTCCCTTCATTAGGCTGTATAATGAGTTGCCTATTCTGTGGGTTGGTGGGGGTCAGAGGGGGTCCACTAGGTCCTATTTTCCCTGGAAGCGCTGTCACCAGCTGGGATAGAAAACCAAAAAATAAAGCATTCTCATCCAAATTAAGCCTCATAGAACAAAAGGAATTAAAAAGGTGAGAGTCCCTAAAAGCTGCCTGAAATATGTTTGGAATATGAAAAGAACTTTTATACTGAGGCTGGGTATTTTAACGTGGTATCTGAGACACATACACACCCACATTCATACATGGTGAAAAAATATGGTGCAATAGTCTCTATATTTTTAATTCAGCAGCAGCAGGATCCTCTCCAGGACTTAATGAAACAAACAGTATTTAGTGAAACAAAGAGAATAGATTAATGAAAGGCAGTTTTTTAATCACTATCATATACTAATCATTTCAAAGTTAAGGTAAGTTGATGTGTGAAAAGGGTGAATGCTGCTAGAAATATGTATATCTTTGATGTATATTTTACTCATATTTTAAAAATTTAGGATGGAAAGGTGACCCAATGGATGGCTGGCTTGAGTCCTATAACTCTGTTCTATGTGTGTGAAGTTTGCATCTTCCACTTTATTTCCTCCTGTAGTTAGGGAAATTGGCTTCAATCAATTGCCCATAGTACATGTGTCCTGCGATGGACTGCTATCTTTTCCAGGGTGTAACCCAGCCTTGTGCAGGCTTGAACAGGCCCTCTTACATTCATGACAAGATGGATGTGTTTTAAAATTTCACAGCATGTGTATTTACTTGTGTTACTTTAATGTGTATTAAAGATATTTAATGACAGATTTATGAGACAGCTGGATATATAACTGTAAATGTATAAGGTAAGGTTTGATCCTGTTGAATTCTTTCACTTTCCAGTCACATTTCCCAGACAGGATTGTGGGTACATCTTAAACAGGATACCAGTCCAGCACAGGACATACATGCACACAGGTTACAGAGACACCAGTTAGCGTTAGAGTTAACTCACTTGCAATACTTCATGCTTTAGTGAACATTTAACTAGCATCCACAGCACAAATAGTCCATCTACAACATTGCTGACGTCAACGCAAAACCATATTTGAGCCTCATCAAAGCCGTCTTCTGTTTTTAAGTCATATGCGGTTTTAGGTACTTTAGCTAGACTAGAAAAAAAAATTCCCAAGATAAAGGTTTAATCTGTATTAATTAATATGGAACTAATTAAATGTTACATTTTGTATTAAAGGAAGATTAGGAAAGAATTAAGAAAAAGTTAACTTTTGAAGGGCTGCAATTACATCATATAATCTAAAAAAAAAGATTAAATGCACGCAGCACCGTGCAAATACTGCAGCACGGTGCTGCAGAGCGGCGACCACCAACTTGCAGTCGGGCGTGAGCCGCCCATAGCAACACTGCGCGCGGCAACAGTGTAGCTGGCGGTTGTTCTGGAAACAAACCGGAAGTAAAAGCGCAGGCATTTTTCTTGTCTCGCGGCTGCGGGCGCGAGTGCAATGACTGCAGGCGGGAATGTTGCCAGCTGCGTAAAACGACGACAGTCCCCCTGCCGAGGCGCAATGGTGCGAATTTATAAAGGCTTTAACTGTATCATAATGGTACACAAGTAATACGAGTTTTTAAGTTTGTGCCGTGACTTTAGAAATAATATATTTTGTTGAATATTTTTAGGAATTTTATAGTTCAGCCTTCTCGTTTCACCTGTAATGGCATAAAGTTAGAGGAAAGTCATTTACTTTTAAGCAATTTAATTGATTAAATTCAAATTTGTTAAGTTAAACTTTACCTTACTTCTGCCAAAATATTGGAGCCCGTTCTTGTTCGACTTATATTAATATTATATTCTCGACACTGCTTTTTTTAGGTATCTAGCTCTCTCGAGACATTTTCGAATTTGAGCAAGATTGTCTAAAATTTCTGTTCAAATTCTCGAAAACTTTTAGATGTACTTGCTCTTCCTCAAAGTAAGTTACATTTCAATGGGATTAAAATCATTTAAGCCTTAGGCAAATCTAGGGTACGCAGGTGTTGTGCTATTTTATTTTAGCTTCTATTATGACTCAATTTGCCACAGTTTGTATAATATTCTGTCAGATTTGCTGTCAGGGAAACATTTTAAGGTAAACTAACGTGTGATATATTGGAAATATAATACCGCCAGTTTTATGGAAGATAATGATTACGTTTTTAAAATGATATTTGACATGGCGATAAACGTTACTTTTATTGATGGATGCTGAAGTAAGAGCCCCCCCCCCCCCTCCCGCTAAATCATGGTACAGGGATGATGTTCCGGTTACTAGGTGATGTTCTGGATAATCATGTGGCTTCGGCGTAACCTGTATTTATAGTCAATCTGTTATTTCCAGTTCACTGTGCTGCTACGAGACATAAACATGTCCTTCCGCATGAAATGGTTGTCTGTGTTTACGAGCGGCTGAAACCTGAAATAACACTGATAATGAGAGTATTTAAGTGCGACATAATGAAAATAGTGTCGTAACTAACCCACGTCACGTTTTACCCATTGAAGCTATAAAATTAATAGACTGTGTAAGTAATGGAAGACGAGAAAAACTTTAATCCTTATCGATAATCACTGCGGTTAACCTTGTTATTCGTGATGTGCCCGCAGTGTTAGCGAGGAGTAGTATGGCGACGTTCCCGAATCATCGCACTTCTGGACTGAGTCTTCCCTGTAGCTTATTGAGTTACACGATGGTGTTACCGTTGACGTGAGTCCAGCTATAGTTAAATCAAAATGCCAGAAGTATCACTACTAGCGATCTCTATGCACGACGTCCCAAGGGGAATATCTAAAATAATGCATATAAGTTTATTACACTGATGAGTATGCTGATCGACGGAAGCAATTAAGGGTACCTTAATATCCGCCGTAAGCACTTTCGAAGGAATACTGTAAATATGATGCTACAGAAATGAAGCGACTTCATCATAGTTTGAGATTAATAACAAATGCCAACCCATGCCTCAAATTTTTTTAAGAACTGGATTTTCAGTAATGTACACTAATTAATTAGCTTTACCTGAAAAAAGTATTTAAGCTCAAGAACTTCATTTCCAGTTTTATAATGAAAAAACTGTTAAACTGTATGTTTTAATTGTCGAAGGAACAGATTAGGTTACTTTTATGTAGTACACTAAAATATGCACAGTATGTATGTTTCCCCTCACGTTCAACGTTTTATATAGCCTATCTTTCAACGTTTATATCTAATTTACAAATAGTTTTTTGAAGAAGCTACTATGTGTATGGAAAAATTTAACTTTTATTTTTAACTATTAGTACCAGTACGTAGGTAGGCTATACATCAGTTTACTTTAATACTAATTATCATTAGCAAGTCATTATTTCTCTTGTCATAAATCTTATATGAGTTGTATATAAACGTTAATAACGATATAAAATTCGTTGTATTGTGACATCTTAAAGTAATCCGTTATGTGTGCCGTTTTTAAATGCGTTTGTTGTCTTACCACGAATTTTAGAAGTTTAACTTAAAGTCTATGGTATGTGGTATGTTACTCACGCGCTTTGAAGAACGACTAACATATTAGTTTACCAAACCGATTGACTGAAACCCACTTTAAAACAGCTTAGCGAATATCAATCAGTAGTGTACCCAATGAAGTTCTAAGTCGCTTTGGATAACAAGCATCACCTAATAAATTAAGCAAATAAATGAGGATATTGATGTGTTTTACTAAAATATCATGTTAAAATACATTGCAAGTAAATCGGGAAAAATAATCAAGCTGCGAGTATATTGACAACCCACTATACAATATGTAGCCTTCCTGTTATGTTAATTTATTATTTATTATAAATGCGAATATAAGCAAAGCGGCGCCTATATTTTCATTCCTTTTAAAAAAGATTAATCAATTATAGAATAATTTAAAGCATGCAATCTTTTGTATCGGTGTTTTAGTTGAAAATTGCTGGCGAGGACACCGACGCAATTTATTTTTTATTTATTGTATAATATATGCCATTAATTTTTAACACCAAACTCAAACTGTCAGTTTTGTTGTTTAGAGCATTCATACGTCATATTATATATCTATGGCAATATGTGGCAAAACCAATTATAATCTATTTTTTAAACAATATATTTAAATATCAGTATTTTTTCTCTAAATATTTAAATGCATACCCTCAATAGCGTATCTTATCTTCAATAAACAAATGTATATGATCTTAAAAAAAAAATTGTGAAAATAAAATTATGAAGTTTGCATTTTTTTAAGTAACAGTAACGGAACGAAAGAATAATTGTTTAGTTTGCTGATTGATTGATTGATACTGATCCCATTAGTTACCCTTCTGCAGGGGGTGCGTGTGACTTTTTTTCTTTCAGTGTTTGAGACGGTAACATATCTGAATTTGACACATAGTATGTGCTTTTTATAGAAAAATGAAACAGTAACACGTGATAGCCCGGTGAGTTTAATCCCAAGACACCATAAAAAGTGGTTACTCTAAGATTAGTCATTAAAGGACATTATGCTTCACAATGATAAAATGATCTACAAAATTTCACTTGAAGTTAATATATTACTGCATAGAGCAAGAAGTTTCTTGTTGCTGAAATAAATCTTTATTTTCTAAAGTGACATTATGCAGTCTTACCATTTAGACATATTTTAAGACTAACTTAAAAAAATCAAAGTGGAAATATTTACTTTCAAATACAAACGTCTAGGCGTAACAAGTTTTTTTTTTTCTTCAAACTACTGACTTGTACAGATGTGGAAGCGATTACTCACTTATGCATCGCTATTTGTGGTATATTTGCCGGAGCAATGTTGTTCAGAAGAGAAACATACGTGCTGACAGAAAAAAAGGCAGAAACAGGTTGTAATTAAGTAATAAAAATGTAAAATGTTTATTTAGATAGACGTTTTATACTGTGCAACAGTAACAATACAATAGTTTTACATACAGTCGACCAAATACAGGATTTAGAACACTGTGGAATAGACACCACAAAACACTTGAAACAAAGAAACGAAGACTTATATAGGTAAGAGAAATAAGCGTCTGGCAGACACGTAGGACCTGTTAGTTTATTACACCTCTATGGTTCAGCTAAGTGATCATATATACAGGATTCTTTATCTAGAGCATGGTTTGCTGCTTTACGGCAGTCAATCCGAACTTAGAGCAATCAAAAGACTGAAATGACAGCAAAAAGAGAAGAGCTTATTTTTAGAAAACCAATACAAGCTTTACTTCCAACAACACTGGGATGTTTCCCTGCTGTTCCCATTCTTACTAGCCCAACACTTTATAAAATATAATACTGCTGCCAGTTGGGATACAGATAGCATAGTCTACTCCAGCATTGTAGGCCCCCTTATCTTCACACACGCCCCACCTGTCCATCCATCCATCCACCCACACACACGCACGCACACACCATGCAGCTCAGTTTCTTCATTTTCATTTCTCTACCTCTGGTACATCTTGCAGTTGCATGTTGCAGATAAGTAGAGCTGTACATAATATTTGTCACTTTGTTGCAGTCTCCCCCCAAATGACAGCTGCTTCGTGAAAGCTTAGATATACAACCCTTATTATAATGAATATAAACTGTAAGCCTTCGGTTTGACACTGATGAGATTCATGTCACGCATTCACTTATTAAAAAAGGCAAATAGTGAAAGGAAAATGAACTGTACAAATGAAACCCCATCGAATTCTGGAGAGGTACTTCCATGCCTATCCAAGCGTTCCCTGTAAAAACAGCCTTTGCCAGCATTACACTTTATGTGCTTGATTTCCTTTCTCCAACGCCGGCTTTAAACACTGAAATCAGCCGATATCCCCTATTTTCTACTGAAATGCAACTTCCACTATAAATTTCACATGAAAGATATAAAGACAAATGGCAATAATGTTTTTTTTCCTTTTTCTTTTTTTAAAGAAAGCAACTACAACAGCACTAAGTCAGCATGGGAGGATCCAGGTAATCAGACTCTGGCACCACACCCTCGTAACAGTCATCCAGAAGATGCAGACGAGCCATTAAGCGAGGCTTTCCGCGCCTTGTTGCAGAATGGCGGCTGGCGGTTTGGGCTCGGATTGGCGGTGGTGCCATTGACGGCACTGGAGATATGTGGGAAGTGAGGATGTGGAGACTGGACAGGGGTGCCAGGACTGGGCAGCGATGAGGAAGTGGATGGCACACCAGCGGGGCTGTTGGCCTTATCGCTGCCAGAGTCACTCTCCATCTCAGACCGGTTGGCACTGTTTAACCCCTCTGGTGGCTGAATAAGCTTCATCTTCTTGCAGCTGGGTCGAACTCGGTACTTCAATGGTAAGGGGCCATTCTGCAAAAGAAACAGCTCTATACTTCCAGCTCTCATGAAGGAATGGCTAGATACAGACAGCAGACCAGGATCAAACATGTTAATTCGCTATGCATCAGCAAAACAAGGGGTTTTGAATTCACAATCAAATATATATTTAACAGCAAGTTAAGAGTTATGGGGAAATTAATATAATCAGTGGCAACCAAGCTGTAAATGAGAAGCTATTAGCTAAAAGTTTCCCATTTACTACACTGTGCTTACATCAGTTATTTTAAGTGGCTAATTGTATACCAAGATGCATTCACCACAGATTACAATAGAAATTTATTGTGGGTTATTTTCAATTAAAACTCTACATTCACAAATCTATATAAATGAATACAATACACTGTGTGAGGTGACAGGAAACTACATATTTTAAGTTTGAGTGCCTTTGTGTATATTAAATTCACATAAATTGATAGTCTTACCCTTCTCCAGGTATAGATGTAAGCAATGTCCATTAATGTGTAGTAATCTTTCAAAGGTTCATCTTCATACATTACTTCGATCTGCATAATATACAAAGAAATAATGGTGTGGCTATTTTTTATTTCCAGGGAACAAAACTTTATGCTAACAAATTAGCAATGAACAAACTCAGTCATAACCATTTTGCAAGACATAATAAAATTCTACAAAAAAATACAAAATATAATCACACAAAATTTTCCATTAACTACAAGAATGCATCTACGCATCAGACCATAAAACCACAAAAATACAGAATAAATGGCAAAACAGTATCATCAGGGATAAGCTTGACTCACCTGGAAGGTACACGGAATATCCATTTTGCTTCTGAGAAATTTTCTCAGATGCATGACAGTCATAGCAGCTGGGCACTGCAGATATCGTTTGTCAATTATCTGCTGGGGGGGGGGGGGGTTCATATTATGTTTAGAATAATAAGTCACTCAATCATTTTCTGTCTAGCATTTTATAAACAACTACAGTATAAATAAAAAGTAAAAAAAGGTAAATATAGATAGCAACCTCCTCCTTTGACTTCTCCTTTTCCCCATTTCCTTGCGTTTCAACCCTGAAAACACAGTACAAAGGTTACTGGCTGAAATTCACGGTATGACTCAATGCTGAGTTTAATATACCCATACCAGGAAAGGCTGAGCATGAACAAGGAAGATTTTATCAGGAACAAAATACACTGAATCAAAGCCTAAGCCATTACCCATTACTGACTTTTTAAGTAGAAAACACTACACAAAACATTTCAGTAATTTCAAATGTTCAATAAGTAAGTAGTTGCTAACTCAGCCAGAATAAAGCAAAATGCCAAGTCAAACCAAAGAATACACTCTAAATTTACATAGTATACTTCAAATTTTTAATTACTGAAGAAATCACAGGAATTACCAAGTCTCTAAATAGATTATTTAAAAAAACCCACATTCAAATAAAATTAGTGTATATATGTGTACAAAGTATACAATTAAGGAGTGAATGTGTTAGTAATCGAAGAGAGTACTGATGATTTAATATGTAGCTTTTTTAATAAAATGAAAACTTCAATATTTTTTAAATGTACTAGTTTGCTACAGACAAATGTTATGGCATCAACTCATGCTCAAAGTCACCATCAGATCCATAAGTTCACATTTTTCATTATGAGTTGTACCTGCTGGGGTCAAAGAATTCTATGGACAAGCTGATTATCTCATCATCTGTAATTATTCTCTTGTCCTCGTCGGCCACCTCTCCACGGTCTTCATTTGATCCATTGGCAGCTTAAGATAAGAGACAGAAAGGACTTGTTACCCTCTCTCTGCAAATGTGGAAGTCAAGTCGATTCTTAATAATGCAACCTGAAGTACATCGAGGATTGTATTTCTATAGAGAGAACTGCTCTGTATGCCATCTGGTTTCATAGGGAAGGGAAAAATTAAACAAACCAACCATCAACTGATGGGTGTTCAGCATAGAAATCCCGTCTTCGTTTCATTTCATCTGTAGAGGAAAAGGAGGGAGGTGTTAAACCTAACAATTCTCATCTAGGAAAATCCATCAGCAAGGTCTTGTACATGTAAATTACTTACTTTTAAACAAACCGGGAACCAACTTATATACGATGTCTTGAAGAGTCTTATCAGACCTACAGTTAACAGCATAACAGTTAACATTTTTACAATACCCATTAAAAGTTACAACCAAAATGACAATTAAGCGATTCAAATTGTGAAATCTAATTCAAATATAGTATTACTTGTACATTTTGAATACAGTTTAACCTCTGCTTCTTTCATTCCTCTAGCAAAACAATTAAAGTTTTTTAACTTTAAAGTTACATTCCTGTAAGATGTTAGTAAGGATGCCTAAAAACTATTTAATACTTAAGGGCAAATATTTCCACAGAAAAAGTCAAGCCCTGTCCTAAGATAGGTAGCTTATAAAACTATCACTATGTTTTTCGGGTCTAAAATATGACTTACCTGATATTTAGAAGAGGCTTTGTTTTGTGTACCTGAACATCGCAAATTGGGCAGTATTTGCTGGTCTCAAGATAACGCACGATGCACATTTTACAGACTGTAGAAGAAGAATTTAGACAATTATTTAACTCATATGAAGCAGCAAGAAAACATTTGTGTTGCATGCAAATAGCGCAGACTGTGGCGGTTTGTAAACATGCAATGGAAGCGACCGCTGGCGCTACTTACAGGAGTGCAAACATTCCACGATGGTCGTAGCGTCGATGAAATATCCACCGCACAACGCACACATCAAATGTGGATTTAGCTCCGTTATCTTAATTCTGGTTGTTCGGTGCATCGTCATGGAAGGCAAATACCTACATGGGAAATATTAATGTCAAATTCTAAATTAGTTATCATTTCTTAATTTAAATGAATTAATTCAATTTTCACGAATGTCGTCCAAAGCCGTTTTAAACACGACTGAACTTTCCCTTTTTACATTTACACTAAGCCGAAGCACTTCCCATTTGTGGGGAAGGGGGTAATTGATAATTACGCATCATTCCAGAGCAGCGTCAACAACGTTGTCGTCTTAGGTGAGCATGTGCCACTAAAGAATTTTACATGTTAAGTTAGTATTTTCTTCCGATTGAAAGTACAATAGTGTTAAATCATTTTCCGAGGGATAGGATATTGATCCAACAGACGAATCATAGGTTTCTCAACGCATTCCCGGTTGGTTGTGTTGACTGGGCAACGTCTGGCTGCAACGCAACTGCCTTTTGTCATTACAAAGCACATTATAACCTAACTTAAGCCTTTAAATTGTCTTATTTCCACGTTTGACGATGGGGAGTGGTATCTAGTGCCAAACACGATAACTCTTATTGTTGCTATAGCAACAACTTAGGTTACACTTGGCATTTTGCCAATGAAAATAGAGCCCTGCTACAAGGGGGAACTGCAGCTCGTGCAGATGTGACGGAAAAACAAATCCATAACTAGACAAGCCACACTCAAACCAGCAGCGATTAAAGCCGTTACCGATTTTACCAGGCTAGCGACTGCCATTTCGCAGAAGAATCCTACATATAAACCCAATCTGTTCGGAGAAGAGAGCCACTATTCATCTGCAATGCTTTCAGTGCGGTTCGGCATCAGCCTGTTCCCCGTCAAAAACCAATGCTGATTACATTAACATTAGTAACATTTATTGCAGATTTCACTTCGGTTTCTCGTATTGTTTAAAACAACAAAGGTTTAAGCTTTAAATTATCTTAAAATATTTTTTCGTCGTCTACAACCCATCTGAAGCTAAAGAAAGCAAGACCTTTTCACGGTACCCTACCTTAACGGGAAATGGTCCAAAGATCCGTACAAGAAGACAACCTAATACAAAATGCGACAAATGGAGAGTCTACAGTCCGACTAACGATCCGAATTACCGTTTTAAATCATAAAAGGAATCCCGTGAAGACAAGTCCATACTTCGCACAGGGTTGTTTTTCGCTCTCATTCTCTCACGAGCAGACAAGGATTTCCCTAAAAAACCACCGCGTGAAAGGTGAAAGCGACAGCCACTACAATATGCTTTCCCTTCGACATAACACATACGCTGTTCATTTTAGCAAGAGGGGAAAGTTCAATTGTCACAGCACAGCTTACAGCATTCATCTTCCATAAAAAGTGCAACGCAATACAGCGTGGACGGGTGTTCATAACGCTAGACTTCACAATGCGGGCTTGTTTGAGCACCCTGGGCTTAATATTTTCGGTCAATTCTTGATTAGAACGTGCCAAGGTTCCAGCTAAAGCATTCTTTATTAAGGGAGAGCTAAATACGATTAGTTTCGCCAATGAAATATTTACCGTATGTATACGGGAGTCTTACAATAATGTTATAGTCATATGACATTATCAACGTGATTACATTTGATGCAATACTCCAACAGTGCTCATTATCAAAGGCTTCTCTAGCTCTTAATGTCTAGGATTATGCCAATTGAAGTCGTGCACGTGCATTCCACGACCGATGTAGATCTGTGTCTAAGGAGCATGTACACTAAAAACCTTCCTAAATGCGGGGACCCGCCGGAGCACCGCTGCCACCTTACGTTGCATTTCTAAAGTTTTTGTATCAAATCAGTTCAGCTTACAAATGAAGCCCCCACTAAACTCCAGCAAATATCCAAAAAAAAACAGCTGATCAGTCTGTACTAATGCACTCCATACTTTCGGGTACTTACATGTACCATAGACGACTGAAGCGATAATACATTAATATATATGTCCTTTTCATTACTATCCAGCTGTAGAGTGCACAACAGAAAGGCCCCATTCAATGACAAGTCCCAAAGAAGTCAGGGCGATAGCATCACCATATTATTTTAAATTATAGCTTCCATCAAATAAAAATGCTCATAATCCAACATGAAAAGAAAATGAAGGACATACTTGGACTACACTGCGTATTATACAAATTAAGGGGCTAATGCCATTTTTAAACACTTTAAGTTAGACATGCAGCAATTAGGCAAACTATTTGGTCATTTCTAAGATTTTTTTGTATACTATGCTGCCAGATCATACAATAATTAACGGGGATCGATACAAAGGCAGCTCACGTCAACACGATCTGCGCTAACACGCATATTCTCTTCTTACTTTTATCTGACTATTATGTGCCCCAATAGCTCTGAAAAAATCTTTTAAAACGTTGCTGCATAAGCTTTGTCAGTATTCTTAAGACATTACAATGGCCTACACAAATTACTCAGCCCTAGTTCAAAAAAGTACCCTATTTTGTACATTAGAGAAGTGTAAACCAACAAACACCTTGCTCTTTGCGACAAGGCCAGTAGGTCGCCTGCACTGGTAGACCCTCAATACAGCACACGAAAACCAAACTATTTTATTTATATATTTAGAGAGAAATTCATCTTAAAAGCCAAGATAACTAAAACATTCACAGCGTTCATCAACAGCTTCCGGTGTCCGACCAATTCATGAAATTTGCGATAATTCACTGCGACTCAGACATAGCAATGGGTTAATTAAGCAAAATAATCATAAAGTAAAAAATAAATGAATGATAAAACATGCACAAGCATATATAGTGTAAGGCTCCAGAAATAAAAAATAATATTGGGTATAGCCTCGCTATGATTGATTTTCTGACATCTATCAGTCTGACTATCCTACTGCGCCAAGACATTAGTTGCAGGGGAATTTAAGTTAATAAAATCCAGGACAAGAGGTAAATCAAGAATATAATCGTTTTATTAGATTCTCCAATCGGTATAGAACATAGTTCTATAAAATAATGTTAATATCTTGAGATGAACTGCTAGAGAGATCGGTTTGAATGCTTGCAATCAAGAAGACCTGATCCATTTCGCTTCTAAATTGCATGTGAACCCCGTCTTCAATGCAGGTCTAAACAATTAAAATAAATACTTTTCAAATACACAAAAGAAAAATCCCAAGTGATAATATTCTTCTATGAGACAGTCGTGTCTTTGAAGAAAACCAATAACCATCGGTCGAGAATGTAACTGAATTTAAAAGTACTGTGCGTAACTAAAGCCCGTGTGGTGTAAAGCTACTGTGAACCACAGTCAGAACCTTGCACCGAGTAGACATCGTCTTCCATTAAAGGAATAAAATACCATAAACATTCAACAAATCCGCTCATAATTAATTCATTGGTAAGATGAAATAGTGAATAATACGTACCCAGAAACTCTGGTAGCAGTCGGTGAGAATAGGGTGGATAGACAATGAAAGTTAGAAGTCGATCAGCAGAAAATGAATGCGAGCCAAGCGGCCATCTTGGAAAAGCTGCAGACGCTGTCAATTGCAATAGCCTTAGCGTAGCAACACTGAGCGCATTCTAGTTACGCAAATTCCACTTTTCTTTGGTGCCGGAAACCTATGCGACTAAAAAGCATGTATTGTGTAAAGATTCCGATCCTTGCCGGCACTGTTTTAGTGATCGGACTGCGCGATCGCCGTTCTGAAGTCTGTTTGAAAAATGCAATGCTGATGGTTCTGTGGAAACTGACACCGTCCCCCAAAATGGCTTGTAGTTCGACCGCCCCGCTTCATCACGTGGTCTCATTCCTTAAGGGTGGCCTGGGAATTAGTGTCGGTGTAATCAGAAACTAGAAATCCGTTCCCCTGTATTTTGAAGGAATCTTTATTTTATGTCAGTCATATATAAGCTACACTCTGTTTATGCTTTTGTCACAATAGGTAGCCTATTTTGTAGAGACTGAGTTTCATATTGCAACAATGCAGCACAGCTTCGCGCAGTATCCTATCAGGAGTGGTAGAATACTCAAACATTCCCCACAGGGTTTGTGTATTTTCAATAAGTATATAAAACACGTGCATAGTATTGCAAGTATAAATTTTTTCTTGATTTAACCGAAGCGATGCATGCCTAAGAAGTTTAATCTAGTTAGCCTACAAACGGGTGATGTCTGAGGAAAGGTGGTGCGGTGAATTTTTAATATAGGTACAGGTACACGAACGACCTTGCATTAGTCTACGCTTGCACTGCCCTGTTGCGCATATTCTGACTATGCCGCCACATTCGACTACATTTTTATACCGGAATCTGTGCCTCCGGATAAACATAAGCCCATTTAGTCTCACGGGTCACGGAATTTGGACGTTCTTGTATTTGTAGCCATCTCCTTCTCGACGCCTGAAACAAATACTTTAACGGCAAATCCAATAAATACAACGTACTCCCAGGGATATGAAACTGCCATTAACTAAATAAATAAATCGGAAGTCTAAAGCTTAAGTTAAAACCGGGAAATAAAAAAGTAGCCTATTACTGCAGTTGTCAGGTTGTCTGTTCCTAATAAAACGGGTAAACCATTATTTATTCAAGTTTTCCAGTTTCAGGACATTTTTTCTGTTAGAAGTAGGTTCGTCAATATGCGAAGTAAACCTTTTTATTACATTTGGTTAACTTAGACCTTATTGAAGATGCGGGTGTAACGTTATATGTGACGTCAAGCGCAAACGTCGGGACAAACTCCACCGTTGCTTTTACTTAAGCGCGACAAACTTTAAAAACGATACGTGCTGCCGTCCATGTAGTAATACTCCAAATTATACATGACTTAGAATATAAACGCGTGGTAGATTCTTTGAAGTAAAACATTAAATAATATGTCGCAGAACTTCCAGGTAAAACAAACATTCATATAAACATCGACAATAAAAAATTATCGAATGGGGTGTTTTGGGGTTTTCTGTGCGGTTTATTGCTCTTTCAGGTCCGATGTTAAACTTTGTATTCCTTATTGTTATATTACCACTTTAACCTGAAGTCGGAAAATGAATTCATTAAGAAGTGACCCAGTGATACTTCTTGTCGGTTCAGCTCCAGTGCAAGGGGTCACGGGCAAAATATTTTCTGCGGGGATTCTGACTTTACATTTGTGTGGTATTTTATTGGCTATATGCTGGATTTCTTCTGCCAGTTCAGATCCTTAAAGAACACTAAAATAGTCGATGAGTGTGTTATAAATATCAAAATATATGTTGAAGATGTTTGAACATCTGTGTTAAGTGTAATTCCAGGAAAAGCTTTACAGTACATTTTGACACGACTAATCGAAATTGCTGAAGTATGGTCAAAATGATTAAACGTTTGTTTAAAAATGTTCGTCTTTCTTGGTCAAAATCAGGAGGATGATCACCACTTTTTGGTCTTATCAGCTTCTGCCCTAAGAAGGCAACATGAACAGATAGTTCGACAAATTTCGAATATGTTGCAACATGGCAATGAAAAATTGAAAGACTCGTGGATGATTGCCACCCAACAGATCTGAACAGAGTATATGCGATACTTTTTGATAGGTATTTTAACCGTATAGTTATATATCAAGAGAAGCTAATCTTTGAAATACCAAGAATTGAAATGCGCTCTCTATTTGAAGTCAGGTCACGAAAGCCTTTGACATTCCGAAGTGTGCGCGTGTCATTTGTAAATGGGGTAACATGTCAAAGAAATGAACGATCAAAGGTATTCGAGTTTCTTGCGCCATCGGGCCTACATTTTGACCTTCACACCATCGAACAGCAGCAATGAAAACGTTCACAATACAAACTGGAAGTATTCTTGGATGCTTACGAATAAATCATGTGCCTCAACTAGACCATAAAACATGACTGATTTTCGTGTTGAATGACAAACAAAATAATTACTTCGTCCAATAACTGGCTAAATATTAAAAGCGATAAGCCGCTGTAACAAACTTTAATCCATTGTAAATTATGTAGTTTCAATGGGTCCATGGAGAAAATGGAATGTCATTTAAATCATAAAAATGGTGTCAAAATCGCATATTTTTCTTATATAAACGCAACTTCAAGAGTATTTTTGTTTATTATAAAAGACAAATTTAAGATCAGGCGTGTCATTTTTATGTTATTCTACAAGAATTGTTATGCAATGCTATGTGATAAATGTAATAGTGGATTATTATTATAGCAAATTCTTCACATGGATGAGGAATTCAACTGACGCGGTAATTTAGCGATTTAGTGATTACTGAGTTTTAATACTGACAGAAAATGGAAAATGACGAATGTAGGAAGCTTTTTTTTTCAAATAAAATCTTTCAGATATAATATGTAAGAAAAAAGTAGTATGGTTATTGAAAATAACCACACAATATTATAAGTATTCTAAATGTACACAGTAACATAGGCCTACAGGATTTTATTTATAAGCATTATTGAAGCACATATTTTTATTGATTAAACATTTCCTTCAACGGTGATGGTGTATTTTGCGGAGCTGTTTTTCCAAACTCAAAATAAGACTATGTTGGAAGTAGGTGAAACGTCTTGTTTTTTTAAGTGGCTTGTAAGTGTCCGAAATGTTTTGAGGGTCATGTAACGGCAAGTTATTTAAGGGTCTTTGTAAATTTAGAGGCGACGGCCGTATCTTCTGACGAAATGAACGTAACCTGTAGATGTTACACAGCGCTGTGCGGCTCCGTATACATATACCGCCCTCCCTATACATGCGCTTGTTCAGCAAGAGTACAGAAGAGTTATACTGCTAGGTCGGCAGGTGAAATGACGACAAACAAAATGATTACTTCGTTCAATTTTTAAGTCTTAAACCAACTTGGATTCATATGATAATTCAAGTTTTATTAAAAGTACATTCAAAACCTTAGGCCCAAAGGTACAACATTAGTGGATAATCAATGATTTAATAGAAATGGAATGAACTTATCAACTATTTTTACATGATTAACATTTGTTAATGCATGTTTAATCTTATGACATATTTTTCTAAATTCAACGCAAATAAATGTTTCTATTTCATTACATATAAGCCCTACAGCCAGCTGGTTTCACATAAATCAAGGGTATTATTCATTTTTTTCTGTCAGGAGTTATTCTGCTAGAGAACATATTTAATTATCCATGAAATTCTATTCCTTTCTTGATATGAACTAAAACTAATGAGACAGAATGATTTGGAAAAACTTTATTGAAGCAAAATGTCAATCACAGAATTATGAACAGCAGCATTAAGGTTTGTACTGAGCTGACATAACAGGCATACATTGATATTACTATACTTAATGTAAAAAGTACAAAACAATAAATATTTAATATTTTATTTTTCAGAATATGACTGTATGATGTACAATTATCAATGTCATTATTGTTATCGCCATATGTGAATAAGGTACTTCAACAATATTTAATTGATTTTAACTATTAATCTTTGCTACAGTCAATCCTTACACATAAAACTCACCCTTACAAAAGGCTTTTCATGAGTTCATTTTGTTTTCTGTAGAAGAGACACACGTACAATGAGGCTAGAAAATGGCAATCCTGAAAGATACACCCATGAGCGAAACACACTGGGACTTACAGTACAGGAAAAAGTCATCAGCATTGACAAAAATGCCTGTTCAGCATCTCCCAGCATGAAGCTTTACACCTTCAAGAAAGGAGTTAAACCAAAATGGAAGTTATGTCATTATCAAATAAAAAGAATCAAAGGATTCCAATGACCTTTAAGCAAGCAACAGCTGCGGTTGGGTCAGTTGCTAATAATGTCATTTAAAAACACAGCGCTATAATAATAATAATTATTATTATATTAATCTTTGCTACAGTCAATCCTTATTATTATTATGTGGCATCATGTTAATTCATGCATGGCAAACATATTGACAAAATACCTCCATTGTATTGTCTTGTGTCCAGGTCTTTAACATTCAACTATAATCAACCAACATAATATATTTCATGTATTTCTAAAGAATTTATTTAGACTCATTATGTATATATAATACGATTAAAGTTGGATGGAGCCTAATATCACATACATATAAAGACATAACATGCCCTGTTTTAAACCTGGCTAACTACAGCATCTTCAGATGTTCAGAAGCTTTTAAACCACTAACACACTTAGCACTGTGTGAGAAGGCCTATCTGTCTAATTGGGATGATGCTTAGTTCAGTGCAGAGCTTAGCTGCGTGAGGAGACTGGAAACTAGTGGACACTGTGGCCAGGACATACGATGTGTGAAAACTACAGCTACAACAGACAGTGTCATGCCTATTTAATCTCTTTATCATCATGCCAATATTTCTTATGCTAATGAACAGCATTGTCAACAATAATAACAAACATCTCAGCAGTGTCAATTCTAACTTTATAGATCTTTGCAGGATAGAACAACAAGCAACAAAAAGAATGTCAATGATTATTGGCTTGTCCTTGGAAAATCCTGTTCATTTCCATGTATTTCAAACTCAGCTGTCAGGTCTTAGAATAGCAGGGATTTTTTTTTCTCCCAACACTGAACACATTGTACATCTCTTCAACTTAACGGGCTGCACGAGGACACAGTATTATTTATACAGAGCTAATATAAGGAGAATGATGTGTACACATAAATACTGTCCATCTGTATATACTAAATATTTTTTATTAAATTACTTTTTAAAAATAACTTTATTTATATTTTCACCATAATGTGTGCTTGTAGGTGTGTGTTGCTCTTATAAAACAAATACATTTTGAACAAATGAGAATCCCAAACCCCAAATTACCCAGTTTTTTATTTCACGATAATCAAAATCCTTTAATAAAAAATCTACAGAGCAATAAAACTAACACAATTACAATGCCATAGGTCACAACGTGTGATCAATAATTAATATGAAAGCATAGTTTAGTTGTGTGTTGCTTTCACGTTGTCGACAGGACTGTGACGTCGTCACCCAACCCGGGAACAGGCTGACTATGAAAACAAAGAAAACGAACGGTCTGCATTTGAGATTCACGCCACCGCATCAACATCGCGTTAATTTAATACGGATAACTACACCCCCAAACCAAGAAATGAACTACATCTCCTTAAAAAAAACCGAACACTTCTTATTATTTCACGACTGACAAAGAACTAGGGTCTACAGTTTCTATTACAGGATTGACTGGCATTCAGTAGTATCAAACAGATTCGCTGCTGATCAGTATGTACTACGCTGCTACTATTTTACTTTTGACAGCATTCAACGGCTAGGCTCTCCTTGTAAGGTCTCATACGGTGGCCCGCTTTCTTTCCTTACCCAGACTTCGCACGAGGTGACTGAATATGTACAAAAACATCCGTTCGCTAGGCGCTTACCCAAAACCAAATAGGTGGATCTCAACGAGCAGCCTAAAACATCAAACACCACCAAGATAAAAACCCAAGGTTTCCACATCAAAATGTTGCCGATCCACAGAAAACCGTCACACTTTCAGGAGAAATTAATACAACTCCATTGTCGAGGTAGCATGACCTCCGACATTGCACCACGTGATGGGGGCTCAGCTGATGTGCTGGTGGAAAAATCCAGTCTATTTCTTGAAGAAAGCGACAACTGAAGCGAGACAGCCTCTTGTGGTTGTAGCTAGTTTTGTTGTTCAGTAATAATTTATACACTTACCTCCGTTACGCACGTTTTTAAATATTTACAATCCAAGAAACGGCGTTTTGTTCCTGTAATGCTGTATTAGGTATTGTTTTATTTTGCATGTGTATTTTAAACCGAAATATAAATAAAACCCATATATATCTTCCATTTAATACTTTTCATATTTCTCGAAGGTGACTGATGTTCACCTACTTCTCACCTACACAACTGCGTAAATAACTCTCAAGATTGAATGACAAATCAAAATATTATTAAATATGCATAAGCAAGCAAAGGTCACATTCACTCAAATGATCAATATCTATATACAGATGGCCAGTTATATTCTAAGACAACACCAGATAAACAAACAAACGGTACATGAGAAAATACTTTGTCTACCATCCCTAAAACTGCTTTTTACACTTTACATTAGATTTACACTAATTAAAATGGCTTTAAGTAAGTTGCACTGTTCTATATATTTTCTGAGTGAATCGCAAATATTTTTTATATTTATATTACCTAAACAAATTAAGATGTCAAGAGAAACATAGACAAAGAGATGGTAATATATGCAACAAATGGACTTCTCAGTTTTCCCTTGGGAATCGCTCCCTATAAGGACGATTACATCTGAATGACTGTATAATGCATATAAGGGAAAGTATTGTTTCTTACAAAGCTGAATTTAAGTATATTTCTTATATCAGCACTCGAAAAAACAGTCTGAACTCCTAAACACATATATTTTGTAACACCCTGATGCTTATTCAATACATGTGTATTATGCTAGTATAGCAGTCAAATAAGTCTTTCTTCTTATGATTTTTTCATTTGTGTATAGTTTGAAATAAGTAAAAATGTATAAGTAAATCATGAACACGAAATATTTAACTTCTCGCATGTCAAGTAAATAATTATCTACATAGTTTTAACATATATAATTATGTTTTTATAAGTGTGAAATGTGAATATTGCGGAAACATCAAGGTAAAAGAATAGGACTTGGACTCTGCTTATTTGGGCTAAAAGCCTTTAGTCGGGACATCTCATTATAGCTTCGAGACTTCGGCTTAGGGGACATATCATTAAGATCTATGTATTTATCGCAATGAAAATTAAATTATTACCGCTCGCATAATACGCAATACCTTTACTTGTACCTATTATCGCTAACTTGGAAATAAATGTTTAGTTTTGGACTTACAGGACTCGTGTTTTTATACTATCACACCCATTGCTGTGAAGCTAAATGTATTTGCATCTGAGCATTCTTAGCGTCTGCGTATTCTCAGCCGTCTCACAGCGAAAGATTTTGGTTTCTGTGAATTATTGGAATTTACCAGGGAAAATGCGTACAGTACTACATTGGATACCACTAAAATAAACCATCAACGGGTAATAACTGAACATCCTTTGTCGCATTCTTGGGTTGTAATAATTTTTGAATGAATGGTACCGCGAGTTGAGTTTCCTGCGGGCGCTCGCACACACGGACAGGCAGGCGAATGGCTGAGCACTAAAGCATTCTCTGGCACCTTCAGTTCACTACGCAATCGCAGAACCAGCGGACACGTTCAAAAGAGGGCGAAAACAGAGAGCGCAAACATTTAAATGTAGTTATATAAAATAAATGATAGCCGTTTTTCACTGTGGGATGTCATTTTAATTGCAATCTGTTGAGATTCTGACAAGAAATAAGTCTCATCAGCTGCAGTGTTCTCATCGACTTGGAGCCATTCAGTTAATCGTTTCTTTTTTTCTTGATTCGAGTCATGTTATATTTAAGAGCTTCCTTAAGAGCTTAAGACTAAGGCTGGTGCGAAGTGGACTCAATGGGACTTGAACTGCTATAGTGGCCCCGTGACGTTTTCTTAAAATGTCTTTACAATTACAATTCTCAACAATTTCTCAAAAGCTTATCAGTTTAGTGAAACAAACAGATGCATTCATTGGCTTATATTTCAAGAACAAGTATTTATCTATTTATTCTTCATAACACTGCATATATTAGGAAACGCCGTGCGCAGAATAGAGCTAGCAGGCATTGTAACAGTTCATGTAAATCATCAAATGGTTAGCCAGTTCCAATGCCCAGCTTGGTTGTCTTTCTAAGACACGGTGTCGTTGTAAAATTAAACACGAGTAAAAATATAAGCTATCCACGTCATCTTGATTTTTACGTGTACCAGTGATTGATTAAAACAGAATCTTTATTGCCTCACGACAAATCTGGTGGAATTTTTGCGACAGTTGCTGCAGTTGGTGACATCACGACAACGAATAACTAGCAATTAGGGCATAACGCAGACGGAAAATAAATACAATATACAAGATACTCAACAGAGAGGAATAAATGCAAGGCATGTAATAAATACAGTATTTTATGCATAAATATATGTCGTGAATTATATTGACAACAATTATTTCATTAAAATTCTTATCCAAATTTTGGGCTAGTCTACACTCCACTTATAGATGTCGCGCCATTTGCTCTTTGACTGAGTCATCTGTGACTTCCATTTTATTTGAAAGCCGAAATTTTCCATGATAGAAAAGGTGAAGTATTTTGTTAATATTAATAGGCTATTTTGTTTAACCTCGGTCTTCTTGTAATCATCCAACCTCTTCTCTTCGTCGGAGGGGGGGCAGCATACGGCTACCCCAGACTGCATACCAGCATACCTGCCAACATTAGGTTGCGAAAAATAGGGAAATTTTGCCGACGTGTGTGTGGGTGGGGGCGGGCGTTGGTTACGATCAACGAAACGAGCATCCGTAAATTCTGAAGTTTTCAGGGGGATGGGGGTGGTGGTAAATCGGGAGTACGGGTGGGAAATCTGGTGAAATCCGGGGAAGTAGGGGTGTTAACAGGCATGTACCAGTTCATCGGACACAAAACCACTCTCTGTGGCCAATTTAAGGGTATCGACTAGTAGCCTGATCGGGCATGCAGAAACCTCTGCGATACAGGGAAAGCCGGCAAACTCCGCAAACACGGGGAGAAGGTGGGATTCGAACTCATACCCAGGTGGGCCAAGGCAACACTACCACACATTGAGCGACTGTGCCGCTCTATATCGTTATTACTCCAAAAAATAGGCAGCAGTTTCATACTTAAAAAAAAGCTGAAGCCGACTTTTAAATTTTGGCTATACTGTAAGTTCATTCCATTTATAGAGAGATCTCGTGTAATAACACCTGGAACTTATTTTAAACTTCTAAATCACAAGAGAAGAAACACGTTTTGCAGGGCTATTTTTAAACACGCAAGCTATAGGCAACCAGTAATCACACATACAATTCATATTTGTAATTGTGACGGTGTTTAAATATATTTATTTATTTAGGAAATGATTATCAAAGAACCTGTGTAATCCATTTACTTATGCGCAGTTTCTCCGAGAAATGCAGGTCTGTTTCTTACACAAGAACAACATATGCATACGTGGTTGTTATTAAGCAATATGCGAACCACCTTTCTTATTTACTGGAAGACCGAGTTTAAAATATACGCCATTTAGTTGCTTTAAATAAAACCATGGCTCTCTAAAAACAAATCTATAATAAACACCAGATAAAGTTTCAAAAAAGAGGAATTAAACCCCTTTGAAGGGAGAAAACGCTTTTAAAAGTTTATGAACTGTTCTTGTGTTTGTTGTAGGAATGGATACATGGTTATGATACGTAATGATATGCGCATTTTATTTTATTTGCTGTCATGGCTAATAGTTTCGTACAAACTGTAAAAGGGGAAGGAAACAGCGAGCTTTATAGGAAACCCCGAGTTTTAATAGGCTATTACACAGCTGAACATACTTGTTTATCACGAGACAATTCGATATACATTCGCTGCGTGTAAATGTTAAGATTTATAAAATGCTCTGCATAACAGAAATAAAGGGATAAGATTCATGGTGAATGTAACATAAACTGTAATGTCTTAAAGACGCTGAATTTAGGGCACATGTCAGTTCCACTTATGCGCTACAGTGATGCGCAGCTGGTTAGTCGGTGGCAGCCGCAAGGTCCAAGGGTAGTTCACCGGTAATAGATTCGTTTGATTGACATCCGCTTCAAAAATCGTATATTTTTTTCTGTAGGCAAATTTTAAACAGTAAGAAATTACCTTTTGGTTTACAAAATCTATCTCCAGTGAATATAAATCATCCACAGTGATTCGATATGAATTTTTTAAAAGTTTAGAAGTTCCTCTTTCAACCCCCTGACTTATGTAATCACATTTGTTATCATTTTTTATTTATGTAGGCCTATTTAAATCAGCTCCGCTACATTACCCTTTTAACTTTAAATGTGACTTGTTTTATAGGCTTTCGATCTTCTTAGGTAATTTAAAAAGTGTTTTATAAGACGAATACCGACAAAGTATGTTAAGTGTTACCCATATACACATTCATATAATTAGATTTATTTGTGATTTTCATTAATGACACATTAAGAGAACGATAGGGGTTTCAGGGAAGTTGACCCGATGTCATTGAACGTTTTGTTTTTGTAGCACTTAAAAGTAGATGTACAAGGCAAACTAATTTTAGCCAGATCAGGCAAACTAGGCAGAGAAATTTGCTGCATTGACTGTATCAGAATGTCGTTTGCATATTTAACAAAGATCTCGTTAGAAACACGAGATCTGGGCAGTGCTGCCATCAGCAAATCAGATAAGTTTGGCCGTGAATGAGTCGAATCTTCTGATGAACTAATGAATTGCAATTGATTTAACTAGCTCGGTCACTAACATAGGCAGGTAAGGTGTGCGACGTAATGATGATTCTTTGATACTTTTTTTTTTTTTTTACATTTTTCACAAAAACTCATGAGTTTTGGCTGCAAACAACTCAAAACTCAACGATTTGCCTGTTATCATTCACTCATTCATTCATTAATCCATTCACTTTCCACCCCCCTTGTTATATGCAGGGTCGCGGGGGTCCGGAGCCTATCCCAGGAGCTACGGGCGCTAGGCAGGGTGTAACCCAGGACAGGGCACCAGCCAAGGGCGTAACTTTGGCTGGAACATTGGGGGTCTTCACCCATTACGGGGGAAACATGATTATTGGGGGGGTTGCATTAGCTGGTTTTGATTTATTTGGGGGGGCTACAACCCCACCATCCCCCCGTAATTTACGCCCATGGTACCAGCCCATCGCCGGGCACATAAATACCATTTACACACACGTCAGCGTTTACTATTTCCATCCATTCATCCATCCATCCATCCATTTTCTATATATAAAATGTAAATAATGTCAAACGTAAAACAAGTTATTGGTTTTAAAAACTATATTATCGATTGTAATTTGAAGTTAAAATTGTTCACACTGACCAATTGCTTACAGGCTTTTATTATGGATGAACTATTGGGAGTAGCACACTCAGGAAAAGGGCAAAATTTGTACCTTTGCTTGTCACTGGGGCTCTACCCTCAAGGCTCTGCCAAATGTACCCTTAGCTGTAGGTAAATGCACATTTTAAGGTACAGAAATTGACTCTGGGTAACATTTCTGTACCATCGATGGTCCATTAATGCTGTTTGTACCTTTGGGATGTAACTCAGAGTCCATTTCTGTACCTTATAAGGTACAATTACAAAGGTACAGCCCCAGTGACAAGCAAAGGTACAAATATATACCCTTTGTTCTTAGAGTGTAGCCTACGAAAAGTCAGCCTCATTTCCGTCACACTAATGTGACCTGTCTTTCCAACTGTATTACGGTATTGACGATATGTCACCCTTTAGTCATTCATTTAATACTATTGAATGAAGCGATACAGTTCAATTTTCACAAAATTATCAACGAAAGTAACTACATATGCTCATTTAATAAACAAGAGTATTTAGTTCTCATTCTAGAGTTAGTAATAGCTACTTTGTACGATTACCTTGACAATTTAAATACACAAATATGGCATTAACAAAAACAAAGGAACTAGAATTGCGTGTAGGTGGTAGGAAACAGAAGGGCGTGTCCCCGTCGCCAGTATTAATTTGGCTTAATTCATCTCTCAATAAACACACCGTTGTGTTTAAATTATTAAGTTGTGCGCCCCTCTCGCTCCTGGGACAGGAGTCAGACTCATCGCGACACTGTACTAATAAAGATGGATAGATGGGAAAAAAACATTAAACTGACAGCATCGCTATATGTGCGTATATGAGCGTAAATAAAAATAGAAACCGTTAATTTGAACAGTCATGCTATTCGATAGCAGCGGTTATAATCAATAGTTTCACGGATGCCAGTCTTTCAACTTCTACTTGATTCCAACTTAGCAGAGGCAGTCGGGTCATAGGCCTACAAGCGAAATATATGTGAACATTAACGCGCTAATAGAACACATACCTTCTACTTTGCTACTTCTATTCTACTCTCATTTGTATGTAAACTCATTATGGTGGGAGTCAACACACACACACAAACAAAATATTGTACAATACTTAAAACGATTTCAAAATGTTTTGTAGACTAAGTTGTCAAGGTGTGTGTTTAATGGAAAAAGCATGTTCGTTCTACTGCAGTGCATGATGGGTACGGTTTTTGGGGGCTACTTAAATTTCATCAACAACTGCTGCAACTGGCATAGGCAGACCCTAGGTGTGAATTTGGAAAGGGTCCATTTTTGCCCCATGACCCAAGGTACAGTTTCTCCGTTACTGTAGCTTAGGTGTGTTTAATGGTATAAAACAAATAATTGACTATGCACCACACAAACACTCCACTAAAAGATTATCAAACCTGAAAATAACTGGAATCTTACTTGTCACAGAATAGCAGAAAAATCTATAAAAGGAAATAAACGCTGTTTAGGTTGTCAAATTAGAATTGTTTAATTCACTCAAAGTCACTTTGAAGTATTGTTGTAGATTATGAAATATAAAATTTTATTGTCCCTTCATGAATCGTCACCTTATCGTAGTGGAGGTGTTTGTGTGCCTCTGTGATCCTAGGAGCTATGTTGTTGGGGCCAATTGCCCCAGGTAGGGTCTCTCAAGGCAAATTGGTCCTAGGTGAGCGGCCAGACTAAGTGCAATCCATAAAACCCTCATGATGAGCAATATGAGACCATGTCACCCAGACCGGACCTGGGAGACCGGGGCTATGCCCTGGAGTACAGCCAGGCATACCACAAAGGAGTAACATGGGTCCTCCTTCCTGTGGGCCCATCACCTGCAGGGGGAGCCATTGGGATCAGGCTCAATGTAGATTGGGTGGCAGTTGAAGGCAGGGGCCTCAATGTCAGCTACCAAAACTGGCTTTACGTACATGAAATGTAACCTCTCTGCTGGGAAAGGAGCCTGGAGAGGGGCTAGACTATATTCTACTCTGGTGTTGCCCATGGGAGAGGCACCAGGCGAGGGTCTGTCTTATCACCGCCCAATATTCATTGCCAGAATGAGAGAATCATGTCCGACGTCAAGTCTGGGGATGGGCTCTGATTGTTGTCTGTGCAGTATCCAGCCTTCTTGGAGACCTTGGAAGGGGCACCCCTTCTGGGGAATTCATTGTTCTTCTGGGGGACTTTCACGTGGGTAATTACAGTGAAACCTGGAAGGGTGTGGTTGGGAGGAATGGCCTGCCCGATCGGAATCCGAGCGGTGATCAGTTATTGGACTTCTGTGCTAACCACAGTTTGTCCATAATGAACACAGTGTTTGAACATAAGAGTGTTCATAGGTGCACCTGACACCAGAGCACCCTAGACTGCAGTTTGATGATTGATTTTCTAGTCATATTGTCAGATTTGCGTTCGCATGTTTTGGACACTCGGGTGAAGAGAGGAGCTGAGCTGTCAACTGATCACCATCTGGTGGTGAGTTTGATCTGATGGTGGGGGAAGATGCCAGATAGACCCGGTAGACCCAAATGTATAATGAGGCTATGGTTGGAGCATCTGGCAGAGACCCCTGTCCGGGAGATCTTCAACTCACACCTACAGCAGAACTTCTCTTGCATCCCGAGAGAGTCAGGGGACATAGACCCTGAACGGGCCATGTTCCTGGACTCCATTGCTGAGGTGGCTGTGTAGAGATGTGGTCATAAGGTTGTTGATACCTGCTGTCGTGGTGATCCCCAAACCTAGTGGTGGATCCCAGCAGTAAAGAGAGCTGTTAGGTTAAAGAAGGAGGTCTTCCAAGCTTGGTTGACTTGTGGGACTTCAGAAACAGCTGACAGGTACTGGCAGGCCAACCAGAAAGTGGCTTCGGCAGTTGCTGAAGCAAAAATTAAGGTGTGGGAGGAGATTAATGAGGCTATGGAGGACTTTTGGTTGGCCTCAAAAAGATTCTGACAAACTGTCAGGCAACTCAGAAGGGGAAAGCAAGGCTGTTTACAGCAGGATGGAGGTTGACTTAAAATGGGGATATAGTCAGACAGTGCAAATAATATTTTTCTGACCCCCTGAATCCCACTGATACACCTTAATTGGAAGAAGTAGAGCTAAAAGCCACAGAGGGGGACTTGAACATCTCTTGGGCTGAGATCACTGAAGTAGTCAGGCTCTGGGTAAGGCTCTGGGGATGGATGAGATTCGTCCTGAGTTCTTGAAAGCTCTTGATGTTGTTGGGACATTTGGGAGGGGCTCAAATTAGAGCTGTTGCTCCTCCTCATCAAAAGGAGCCAGTTGGGGTGGCTGGATGCCTCCTGGACGGCTCCCTGGTGAGGTGTTTCAGCTATGTTGGACATGTTGGAGAGATTATATCTCTGGGCTGGCCTGTGAAAGCCTTGGTATTCCCTTGGTGGAGCAGAAGGATGTGGCTGGTGAGAGGAAGGTCTGGGCATCCCTGTTTAGACTGGATGGATGAATTAATTTAATTGCTATGTAGATTTATCATCCAAAAGTTTTGTTATATAAAGCACACATAACTTCTTGGTGGAGTTTTGTCTTTCAATCACCCAAGAGTCATTCACTTTTCCCTCCAGTCAATGTAAGTTGAATATAATATATACAATATACTTCCATTTATCCATCAATTTTCCAGCCACTCTTCCTGGACATAGTTGATAGTTGCAGAAGGGTCTGGAGCCTAGCCCAGGCCACATAAGGCACATAAGATTTTAAACATGTATATAAATACAGTATATAAAAATGGAACCAGAACAAGGGCCAGATAATGTATTTAATTCCAGCTGATTCTGTAACGTTAATGCGGTCTCTCTATCGTTTGTGTGATATAGGCTGACATTCTGAAGATCATATTTTTAAGCTTAGTATTGAGATTGGTATTATGTATATATTTTCACTTAGTAATATCACTATTTCTTTGTTATAATGTTAGTATCATAATGTGAATAATCATTGATAAATAAAATGAGCTTGACAGGCATATGATTATCTGGTTAGCAAACTAACCAGAACTTTTCGAGGGGCCAATGCTTGACCAGTCCCCCTTGGTAAATGTATGATTTTAGGGAATCGGACACTAAGAACCTCAAGATGGGGCCACTGTCAATTATTCGGGCAAAAGGGGCAGGTTCTCAGGCACTCTCAGCCTCCCCCATACACATCTGGGTCTGAGTGTGGAGTTGACATGTTCTCTCTGTGTCACACAGGTTTCCTCCAGACCATGGATATGCAGTCAGTTCTACTGGAGTCACTATATTGCCCATAGCGTCTGAGTTTGCCCTATTCCACAATTCTTTACCCATTACATTAACCAAATGGACCCATGTCACAATGTACAATACAAATACAGAAATACATATACTGTACGTGTAAAACGTAAGAAATGTATCACATAGATGCCATAGTGAAGAAATGTTAGTGACTGGACATTTTGACCTATCATTCATAAAATGAATATCTATGTGATTCCAATGCATTGTGCAAAGCATTAAGAAAAATAAAACAATGATTGTGGTGATATATTTTCAGGCTAACGTCCTTAGTTGGATAATTATCATCTAATTCAATTGATACGGTAGCCATATCATTTTGGAAGCCTGGTAGTCTTCTGTCTCCATGCTCCATTTTCCTTGCATTCAGGCTGTGGAGTCCTCTTATTTATCACCTTGTCACTGAACATAAGATTTAATTTTTTTTCCTCCTCAGTCCTTAACTTCCTTTCAATGAGTGCACACCATTTTTCATCAGCTTAAAAGTAAACATGAAACATTTTTGCATAAAATGCAAACAAAAGGCTAGCAAGCAAAATTGAGCTAGTAATAAAATCTATATTTATATAGTAACACTCTAATTGCTAAGCCAGCTAAAAACACCTATGCTGTATTTGACTGTATGTTGTCCAACCAAACCTATATTCACACATGCATGCAATATCTTTGCAGTTTAAGAATGTATAGCTGCCAGAAATTAGCTGCAACATCAGCTCTATCTACCCGAATACAGAAAAAAAACGAAGTCTCTATTTGTTAAATGTTAACGAGATGTAGGATGTAACTTAAGTGTTTCCCACAGGCGACTCTCTTACAGTAGGGACAACAGATTGCTCTTTAAAGCATGAGAACTATAATGGGTACAGATCACATCAATGTTCGGAATATTTAGAAGAAAAGGCGAGTACGAAGTGAGAATCCTCCCCGACCAATCAGCACTCTTTAAACAAGCAGTCTTCCAGAAGACGCATTTCCGCTGTGCTGCTTCACTCGTAATGTACACCGTACGCCGTGAGAAATTATTTTGCTTTTATTTAGGTGACCCGTACATTGCCAGATATTTCAGGTTAAAGTTAGCCTATATAAAATGCGGAGCGTCCTAAATTATAAAATATATAATGCATGGATTTTTAAAACTGATATCGTTACGATTGTGTTTTTCTTGATATTTCGATTAATAGTATTATAGTTTATGTAGTGAAGGATGCTCCCACGCTTAAATGTGATTGCTAGTCTATATTACTGTATCCGTAAAATAGGAAAATACGAATTATAATTACAGCTGAAATATGTTTTATTTCACGTAGGAGTTAAAATGAGGCAATTCAAAATACCGAAATAACCTATTCGTTAGCGAGCGGACGCAGCCTGGGTGTAATTGCCTATTAATATTTCTTGAATACTAACTTGAAGATCTTATTCTGTTTTACCTTTGGGTGAGAATGAAAGTGGACGGCATCGTGCCGTTCGTATGTTATTTTTCTTTTCATGTTAAAAACGCAGACATTAGCACTATAACGGCGCACAGCGCAGCCCAGGGTGGACGTAGGATGCCTCGGGTAGGGGAAGCTCTGAGACGCGGCAGCTCTGGAAGAGAAGAAGCGCGCGTCTCCTTTAAGATAAACCAGGGAAGCGGTGGCCACGTTTGCCTGGGACGGATTTCCAACATTCAGTCTTAAAAAAAAGAATCCTCGCACTGTAATATTCGCCTGGTGCGTACCCACTGGTGGATGGAAACTGGCGCCGAAGTTAAAAGCGACAAAACGGGCGAGGATGGCTTCGTTTTGGGCACCAGCAGTGGTGCTCGCCGCCTTGCTTTTCGTTACACTGCCGGCGTGTACGCTTGCCTGGGACGCCGACTGGGAGCTCTATGACTTAGTGGAGGAAATTCCTCAGACTTTTTATGAATTCTTATCTGTTGAACAGGTAGGCGCAGCTTTTCCTTAATCACTCCCTAAAGAGGTGTCATGTAAACGGCATATTTACGCAGTCTTAATGCTCGCTTCTCTTCCTCTAATGCACGGTGATTCATGTTGCTAAAAAAATAATTTGACAACAAATGAAGTATGGCTTGGTGCAACATTATAATCGGCCCGGGTATTTTTTATTTATATGTTATATTGGTTTCGGGTGACGTGTGATTTATTGAAGATTATGTCACTCAAATTATTGGTTTCATTTTCGCTTGCTCCGGAGGTGGTCTTGTGTGAGAAGACGTAGCTATTCAGGTTGGCAAGTCCGTAGGTTTCAGGCTTGTCGTATGAAATATGGCAAGGGCGGACAATGGGCTGTCGACTCATGTTGCGAAGCCTCGACCGTGGGTTGAGTGTTGAGGAAAGATCCCGGCTGAGGCCTAGCCAGCACCCAGTGCCCTGTGGTTGGTTCACAGCAACTACTGACGTGTCCATTTCCCTCTTTCTCGCACCCCACTTGGCTTTGTGCAACGTGTTCATGTTGTGTGTTTTCCTTTGACTGAAGTCCGTTTCTTTACGAAACTGCACAGATATGAAATATTATTTACATGTATCGTGCAAATTGAAATAGGCCACGCGTCTTGACATTTTAGAATTTAAAGTTGATATTGGTGAAATTCATTCAAAGTTCTTGTCAGGCAAATGTACGTACTTATAGCCTTATACCCTGTGATGAACTGTAAATATTCTGTCCAATAGCACTGCTTCCTATTTACTTTACAATTTGTAGTGTAATTTATTGAAATTTCTCTGTGAGAGAGTCCTTATCACGACGCTGGAATTCCTCACATTACCAAAAGAAAATTGTCTGAACTTTTCAGGGTGTGCAGAAGAATTATTAATATGCACAACTGATTACTGCTATAAAACATTAATTGTTCTAGATGTGGTTTTGGTGTAAATATGAACCTACAGAAATTGTAAAAGAATGCATGAATTTTCTGCAATTTTTTTTCTTTTTTTTTATTGACCATTTTGAATTATTTGCATTTATTTACTGATTGTTCGAAGGTCATAACTTATGTATAAACCTAGTGTTTCGCTACAGCTGTATTAATTCCTGTTAGCATGACACTCGTTTAAAATGTACACTTCATTAGGCTGAGTTAATTGCTGGCCAAACTGCACTTGTGAATTGTCATTAAGTCCTCATTATGCCATATTCTTTCATATTCACTCTGTCTGCAGTGTCTCATTTGTTCAAAGTTTACTAAGATAATGAATTCAGAGAGTCTACACCCAGCTGGAGAGGGAGAGCTTCTAATTGGACTAAAATAATGCACATCCATGCACTTTGTGTGTGTGATACTGAGGCACTGGTAACCTTCTCTTGTCATGTGAAATAGGCCAGATGTGTGACTTTCGTGTTTAATTTCCTTACCCCTTTGAGGTGTTTGGGGGATGGTTCATGATTGTTTAGAAATACTTTACGTGGGTGATTACATCTTAATGTTCAGTTATTTAACTGGCACATAGTATAATCAGATAACCAAATTGCAAATTATGTAAAGAGAAATTCTGTTTAATCAAATATGCCAGATAATCAAATTGCCATCTCTCTGGTTGGTTAATAAGAATGTTTTCTCAGAAATGGAACTTATGCACTTCTGTTTTGTTTCCAGCGTAGTTTGGAAATATTTATAGTCCTAATTGTTGTGTGCTTTTAGTCCTGGCACCAGAAAGAGGCTTTTTTTCTTAATTCTTGATTAGTTGTGCTAAGCCTGTATTCCAGAGGAGCCCACCTCTTTCTGTTGTCATGGCGACATGGTACCGTCACATAACATAAACACTGAGGATTTGCGTCGTTTCGGGTATGACGCGCCATCATGGTTATTAACCTTTGATCTGCCAAGATGGATGGCCCTCCTTATGTTTATGTAGTAGTAATTTAGAAAGAACTTGTTCTCAGAGTGCATTATTATAGTGCTTTTAAGACGAAGATCAGTTCGCCAGGCCTACCCAAATTAGCAAAATTTGGATTGCTAAGTCTTGTGTGTGCTTGAATATATGTAAGCTTCTTTGCAAGGTATTGTGAGCCCTACAATATCTAGATTGTATGCAATATATTCTATAATTATGTGGTGACTAGTATTTTTACTAATAGGTTTTTGGAGTAGTTAACGGCAGTTAACTTATTTTTATATACTGTTTTTCAGAGTATCTTTCAGATTGTTTATCCATGGATAACATAAATAATGTAGATCTCTTGTATTTAGCACTTATGTAAGCTCAGCTAGAAAGTGTGTATGTGTGTAGAAAAAAAAACCAAGATGCATGCACGTGGTGCAATATCCAAATTTTTTTTTCTGCAAAAATAATGCATAGTTTTGGAGCTAGTACCTTTTACATTGTCATTAGGTTAAATGTCTGCCTTTTTGTTTTTGAATACAAGTAAGGGTTAAGTAGTACTTTTCCTGGTGAAAGTTTTGTCTTGTTCATTAGCTTGTGTTGGGACAGCACTGGAAAATGTTGTTGTGATCTGTAAGATGCTTTAATAATTTTTTTGTTATTTCTGAAATAATTGACTTGTTCTTGCTGTGTGTCATCCCCTTTGGTCAGCCACAAAGGGTATGCTCATTTTTTCTGCTATTGTTTTGCTGTTGTGAATGATGATCGTATAACGTATGCACAGTAATTTATCAATATATGAATATTTAACTAATTTACCGGTCACCACAAATGTCTTATTGTTGCGGCATTACTCAATATCTGCAGGTAATTAAATTAGCATTTCTGTTTTTGTTCTTGGCCTTGATGTACACGGCAGGAAGTTGGCAGTTTCATAAAATTCCCAGTGAGTCATTATGTAGTCGTCTTTTCATGTTTTTATAACACTGAGGAGTTTGTGTCAAGTTGGGTATTAGAGTGCAAAATGTTAACCTCCATACCCTATTGTTCAATGCACACAATACAATTTTCTAGTTAGATAGAAAGTCGTCTGGTGCTGAATAGAATTACCTCAGTGTCAGTCACCCACAAGAACCCTTGGAAGTCATTTAGGAATATTTTGTGCCTAGGGTCTGAGAAATGGGCATGTTTTTTTTCATTTTGACTGAGTGGTGCACTAGAGGAGAACATAGGCATTCGACACTGTTGCATTCCGATTTTTGCGGAACCTGGACATGCGCCTGTCCTTTCACGATCGCCCCTTTGCATAAAGCCGGCCGTCAGTCTGCCTGCAGTCCACTAATCTCCCGCCAGCTGGGGTCCCTGTCGCTGACAGAGAGGGGAAGCCGCCTGACCTACCGTGCTGACAGTCCACTGCTGGGATGCAATCTTGCGTTCTGGTCCCAGCCGCTATCGCTGTCTCATTTTCCTTGTGGCCGCAATAATATTTTCAGGAGTTAAACCCCCCCCCCCATTCCTGATGCTGGTAATTGCTTGACCTCCCCAGTTTTACGAGACTCTTTGTTGTTCCATTCAGCGAGTACTAAAGACTTTATTAGTGAGGTTTGGAGGACTGTGCTGTTTTTACACCCCACCTCTTGCCCCCATGGGGCAACCCAGCAAGAGCCACAGGCCCACGGGCCTCACTCTCCTGGCGTCCTCCTGTGGCCTCACTCTCCTGGCGTCCTCCTGTGGCCTCACTCTCCTGGCGTCCTCCTGTGGCCTCACTCTCCTGGCGTCCTCCTGTGGCCTCACTCTCCTGGCGTCCTCCTGTGGCCTCACTCTCCTGGCGTCCTCCTGTGGCCTCACTCTCCTGGCGTCCTCCTGTGGCCTCACTCTCCTGGCGTCCTCCTGTGGCCTCACTCTCGTGCCCTCCTCCTGTGGCCTCACTCTCGTGCCCTCCTCCTGTGGCCTCACTCTCGTGCCCTCCTCCTGTGGCCTCACTCTCGTGCCCTCCTCCTGTGGCCTCACTCTCGTGCCCTCCTCCTGTGGCCAAGCTGTTTATTTGTTAACGAGCAATCCGCTCACACGAGTGTAAAATAAACAACACCTAAAAAAAAGAAACTGTGCAAGAGCTCTTATGAGAAAGACAGACTTCTAATATGGTATGTGGGGGCACATAACTGAGGACTTGTGGGGGGGAAGCTGGAGATTAGGAAGCTACTCTTAGTCAGGGTATCCGTTCAGGTAATAAGTAATGAGCAGCGAGTATGTGATGTGTGTCTTCTGTGCATGTGCAATGCTACCCAGTAGTGTCTCAGGGGAGGCAGGTCTGCACCACTGCTTTGTGTGTGTATGTGAGAGAGAGAGAGTGTGTGTGTGTGTGTGTGTGTGAGAGAGTGAGAGAGAGAGAGAGCACGCCTGTGTTGCAGCCAGCTGGCAGTATGAATTTGCCTTCTACAGGCACTCTGCCTCTTTTGGTCTCAGCTGTTGTATAGGAGGGTAACCAGTCATAAGAAGAAGCCCTGGCTCTATTCTGCGGGAGGTTGTTTTTCAGCAGCCATGTAGATCTCCTTTAGCCTATAATTGGCTAATCTTGGGAAAGAAAAAAAAAAAAGAAAGTTTGTGTGGAGATAATTTTAAAACTTTTCCAATCATAGGATAATTGTGTCCTTGGACTGATGTAATCAGGTACAATGTTTGTGCAGCATACATCTAATAAATAAAATCTAAATAAAAATTAATATATTTCTGCATGAACAGTAAATTCTTCAGTTTATTGGTTTCTGCCTGTTAAGGTACAATCAACTTAATTCGTCCACCAAGACTTCTCAGTACGTTTCATGTGCAATAAATAGATTAGCAGATAAAATTGACTAAATATGAATGCCTTGTTAAGAATTTATATTATTCTACCTATGTCTGGCACCTCGCTGTTCGACTGCTGTCCTGGGGGGTTCTCCCAGTTCAGTGATGGAAGTAAATGCATCACTTCCTGAATGACCGCTTGCGTGCTACATGCATCTCTGAGTAGTTTCATAAGAACATAAGAACTATACAAACGAGAGGAGGCCATTCGGCCCATCAAGCTCGCTTGGGGAGAACTTAACTAATAGCTCAGAGCTGTTAAAATCTTATCTAGCTCTGATTTAAAGGATCCCAAGGATTCAGCTTGCACTACGTTATCAGGAAGACTATTCCATACTCTGACTACACGCTGTGTAAAGAAGTGCTTCCTTAAATCCAGTTTGAAATGTTCTCCCGCTAATTTCCACCTATGGCCACGAGTTCTTGTATTTGAACTAATGCTGAAGTAACTATTCGGTTGAACAGCATCCAAACCTGTTAGAATCTTATAGACCTGGATCATGTCCCCCCTCAGTCTCCTTTGCTTGAGGCTGAACAGATTTAGCTCAACTAACCTTTCCACGTATGACATTCCTCTAAGACCAGGAATCATTCTTGTGGCCCTACGCTGCACCTTTTCTAAGGCCGCTATGTCCTTTTTAAGATATGGTGACCAAACCTGCACACAATATTCTAGGTGAGGTCTCACCAAGGAATTGTATAATCTCAGCATTACCTTCCTTGACTTGAACTCCACACACCTGGAGATATACCCCAACATCCTATTGGCCTTTTTTATTGCTTCCCCGCACTGGCGAGAATGAGACATGGAAGCATCAACATACACACCAAGGTCTTTCTCATAATCAGCTACCTATATTTCAGTATGTCCCATAAAATACCTGTACTTTATATTTCTGCTCCCTACATGGAGTACCTTACATTTGTCTATGTTAAATTTCTTCTGCCAGGTGTCAGCCCAGTCACTAATTAAATTAAGATCCCGCTGTAGCTGCTGAGCCGCTAGTTCAGTATCTGCTACACCACCCACCTTGGTGTCATCTGCAAATTTCACCAGTTTACTGTATATATTGGTGTCTATATCATTTATGTAAATTAGGAACAATAGTGGTCCTAAAATTGAACCCTGCGGTACCCCACTATGAATGCAGGCCCACTGTGACATTGAGCCTCATAACTACTCGCTGCTTCCCATCCGTTAACCAGTTATCAATCCAGGTCGCTACAGTTCCTAAAATACCTGTCGCTTTGAGTTTAAGTGAGAGCCTCTTGTGGGGGACAACATCAAAAGCCTTTTGGAAATCTAAGTAGATGACATCATAGGCCTTCTTATCATCAACTTCCTGAGTAGCTTCCTCAAAAAACTTGCAACAGATTTGTTAAACAGGATCTACCTCTCCTAAATCCATGCTGGCTATCCCTCAAAATGTTGAGTCCAGGTAATCCTACCATTTTCTCTTTGATTATAGCCTCCATAACTTTACCAGTTATACAAGTTAGACTGATTGGCCTATAGTTTGACAAATTACTTCTATCCCCTTTCACAAGGACCATTTTAAAAATATTTATTATCCTCCAGACTGACTACATTGCAATTATTTAAGGTATGTATGGATGTCACTGGTTATTCACCAGTAACAAGCCAAAATCTAGTATGAGATTGGCCCTGCGCATAAAACCCAAACCTCCCCCACGGAGCCACGCTCCCCCCGCTTTCCACTCTCAAATTTGTTTGTCCCTGCTGTCTAATCAGCGGAGGTGCTCAGCCTTTTAAAGGCCTCAGTGCCGTCTCATCCCTGTGCATCACTAGTAGCAGTTGCTTTCAGGCAGTTTGTCATAGACGCTGTTGAACAGTTCGGAAACATGAATTACTTGATGTTCGCTGTACTCTTGCTGCCATAACATGAGGACTTGCTTATGGAAGATGCCATAAACTAAGAACGAGAATTACTCTATGCTTGCCGTAATCAAGAATTATAAAGGAAAAAAATCCTTGTGATGCATTTTTATCCATTATGTGCTCATTATGTCAATCTAATTCTTTCTTGTTCTTTAAGAAGCACCATTTGCACACGTAATTGAATTGCGTTCTTTTTATTTTACTCTTTTACATACATAGAACTGTTTAATTAGACAATTGTGTTTGTGTTCCCCCATCATGGTAAGTGTAAGTAGTACGTGTAATTGTCATTGTCGATTTTAAATTGTGCAATAATAAACGGTCGGACGCGTTATGTTGCAACGTGGAGTGGTGACCGCCAGGTAGCCACTAGATGGCAGTGGTGTGGAGGGAGTGGCGTGGGGTGAATGCCGCGTAATGGAGTGTAGGGGAAGGGAGCCAGCTTTTAGGCCCTATTGAGCAAAGTGAATGAAGAGGAACAAAGAATGGGGGTGGACTGCACGACGGGAACGTCAGGCATTTCATATGATTCAAAAAATCTGATTTATACCCACTGACGTCCCAGGGTGTCGGTGTTCCCTCTAGGTGGAGCTTTAGCCTTGCAGTACCTTTTGAATTGACTACTGTCTATAAAATAACAATTATGACGATAATGATTTATTGTTCATGAGTAGTAGTTTTGGTATTTGCCCTTATTATTTACATAGCCTACATGATGGTGAATTTTAGTGGGCACACTTTCAGACGTTTATTTAGATTATACGATTTGATTTTGATATAAAAGAAAAAGGCCCTATATTTAATGTCTGTATTCTGTTTCCCTGATTGGTCGTACATTGTTGCTGGTTGTGGATATAGAACTGAAGGGACTGATTTTTATTATATTCGGATTTAGATTAATAATTCACATAACTTTATTTAGCGTTTTCCTAACGCCCAAATGACTGCTATTAATTGGCCAAAGATGCGCGTTTAGCAAAACGACGCAGATAAACGTCTGAAGTATTTGACGTGAATGAATAAAAATAATGGACACGCTGCAGGAAAAACACAGGTCTGCGCTACAGCGACGCGGCCCGTTTTTGTTCTGAAACATTATTGTTAATGCCTCCGCCTAAGCTCGTGCGCTCCTCCAGCATCTGTTTACGGTATGAATCAGCGCGCTTCCCAGTAACTTGCAGTAAATTATCATCGCTTTTAAACCCAGAAGCTATGATGTAATTCGTTTATCCACAAAGTGTAATAAAACCTTTTCAGAACGCGTGACGTTATTTTAGAGCCGTTTTACCATATCTACGGCCCTTCTGACTGCAAGTATTTTCGTTTAAATATACATTTAATTATCCACTTTAAACGTAAATTAACGAGTGTATGCTGTAGTCTACGCGGTTATGTTTCTATACATTTCATACTTAATGTTTGCATAAATAATACAATAATACACATTTAAAGATGCGGTTCTCCTAAGTGATATTTTGAATATGACTGTAAGCTTTGTTTGCAGGCCTGTGTAATGTTCCCTTTAGGTTTTCTCTTTTCGCCTCGCTGCCGCTCCCTTTCCCTTTCGTAGTGGGAAAAGCAACTCGCCGTATTAACGGCATTTAAACGCCCTTGAAAAAAAATCAGCGGTTTATAAAGCCCGTTTTTCTTTTTTATTGTATTGGAAACAGACTCAACGTGCTTGTGGCGTGTCTGTCGCTATTTTGCGAATAAATTGTGGTTTGACTGATGCATTGGTGCTGCTCTGAGATTGTAACCACCAAGCCGAGGATATAGCCAGAATTTGGGCAGTGAATCCAAACGCCGCTGCTTTACAAATTTGCAGTAAATATTTCCGGTAATGCAATTTGTGTTTCACAAAACATTTCTAACAAACAGACTGCTATTATTAAATTCACAATCTGGAGTGACCTACACTTCTTCCGTATTCGCATACGTTTTGCTAATGTTCACTTGTAGACCTAGGCCTATTCTCCATTTGTGATTTTAACCATATCGTATTCATTTTTATGTAACCTTTTGAAAATCAGTGAAAACAATTTGTGCTCTTATATGTGTGGCTGTTTTCACGCCGTGCATTAGGAGACGTTTTTAAAGCACACTGTATCGGATACAGGTCAAGTAACCTGTGTTTTTTTTCTCCAATATACATATGGAATTTGTCAATGATCGCGCGATTAATAGTGAAATAATGTAACTATCCTCTCTGGTAAAATAGAAATAGTCTAATATTGTCCTACACATAGTTTCCACGTGTACTGTTGATTTAGAACAAAACTTTTGCTTACTGCTATTTTGTAATTACAATGTAGGCCTATGCAGTTACTTCATCCCAGATACAGGTTACAGGAAAGTGTTTTGTTTCGGTGCCATTAATTCTGTATGTAAAGATGTTTCTATTAGGGGGCAAATATCAGTGCTGCTTTTCTAACGTTTAAATAGTACATTGAATGATGACTAAATAAGTGTTTACCCTGTGACCTTCACTAGGATATGCATTAGGAGATGGATATGTTTTGAGATAATGGCATATGACATGCCGTTTTAAAAGTTTTGAAATAATTTTAAATTATTTAATAGCCATGTGCATTCTGTTACCTGACAGTACCATATGTGAAAGAGTGAGAGCTGCGTACTTGATGTGAATGATATTACTTCAGTGCAGTGAAACTCCAGATCTAAGTTATTGTCACACACTCTCTTAATGGTGACATCGGTACCGTTGACATTGTTTTTCTCCTCATCTCCGAGTAGCTGCCTATTTCAGGGTGTGCTTTGAATAGGAATACAAAGCTTTTTGAAATTTACAAAGAAGGTTTTTTTATTATTTTTTTTTTATTATTGTACTTAACAACAATGTGATCAAATGCCACAGTGCTCTAGAAACTAGGTTTGTTTGTGGACCTTTGTTTAACTGAATTTGGCCTCTCTGTACACTGTGTGTGTGGCCTCATGTGTCCAGGTGGGGCTGCGGAATGAGGGACATCGTTTTATATGTCTGCTATTTAATAAGAGTCACCATAGGTAGGAACCGCAACAGACTTGACCGGAATATTCCTCTGTAGGTGCCGAGAGGGGGATGGCTTATTGTGTCTTACAGTTTATCCTTGAGCAGCGTCGCAGCCACTTGAGGTGAAGTACGATCAGAGCGTCATATGACGCTGATCTCGGTGATCATTCTGAGAGAAGCGGTAGTCTGTAACCACATGGCGCAGGTGCGTATGGTGGTGATTAGAGGAGAGGAAATTGGACTAGTACGTAACCTGTGCTTGAATAACAGGATGTGAACCTGAGGCAATGTTCTCCAAGCTCGTATAAAACTGAGTTGTTTTGCATTATTCTCTTCCCTCATTTGGTTTTGTGCTTGCACATGTGCGGGGATGCCTTATCGGGTCCTCACTTTCATATTTAGTGCAACACTGAAGGACGTCTTGTAGAAAATTTACTGAGAATGTTGTTAGCTTATGTCTTTTTTTTTGTGGGTGCATTCTAAAAGCTATTGAATTTGTATAGAAACTGCTAGAGAGACACATACCCTCCTCCCTCTGCTCAGTAGAAGGTCATTAATTAGGTGCAACAGGATTTTTAAAATGGTATCCTCGGAGAGCATCGTCTGTGAAAGAGAAGTACTTCTCTTTTCATAATCATAAATTGCCGCTGTTGTGTGCGGTAAAAGTTCAGGAATGTTTCGCCCCAACGTGGCCAGACTCTTCATGTTTCACAACCTGGCTTTGTGTTGAGAAACAAAACTAAAACTTCAAGGCTCTTTGGATCCCGGGGAGAGCGAAATAACAACCGTGGGGGATTTGTAAAGATGGCAGGATTTATTTTTTATATCATACAGATACAGCCCAGCCTCTCAAGGACGTTTTTGTGCTATGAGGCGCGGGCTTCATATTCTAGCCTGTCGTCGTGGTACAGATGTAAACTAAATGGGTGTATTTAAACAAAGGTTTCGGGTATGCATGGACATCTACAGAGGGGAGTATATCTTCGGTAAAATGCCTGTATTTGGACTAAATAAATTTCTGTAAAAGCAGAAATGGGACTGCAGTAGCTCTGTAGGATTTTAATTTTTAAGTTGGAGAATGTGCCGGATATTTTTTATGTGGGAAAATATGTACAGTTTTGTATACTGTTCACTTTCAGATTAAGCTAATTTTAACTTTTACTCTTATAGCAAAATATAACTGTGTATGTTTGCAGTGAATACTTCAGCAATAAAATATATTGTACTGTGAATGTGATCATTTTTATCATATATATATATATATATATATATATATATATATATATATATATATATATATATATATATATATATATATATATATATATATATATATATATATATATATATATATATATATATATATATATAGTGTGTGTTGTACACAATTTTTTTCTTCCTGTGGTGATTGCGTAAGATAACTGTACACTGGCTGCTTGGGGTGTGTTTTCCTTGTATCGTGCTTTTTAAAAAGACCAATAGCAGCTGTGATTGGAGCAGGTGTCCTCCTCACTTGTCTTTGTGCACCCAAATCTGAGCAGAGTATTATTCCTCACTGTGAATTTCCTTTATTTATGGCACGCTTAAGAACAAGACGCGGACCCTTAAAATAAAACCGTTCACCTCTAGTGTTTTTTTTTTTTTTTTTTTTTTTTTTTTTTTTTTTTTTTTTTTTTAAACGCTTCGACTGTCAGATACAGCCTGGTGGGAGTATTGAGTTTCCAATTTTTAACTTGGGGATAATGCACCATTTTAGAGAATATAGAGGCTTGAGTCCCCCGCAGCCCTCCCCCCGGGAGACTAAGACCTGCTTTTTTGTGAGTGGTAATCCCAGCCTTATGCCAAGGGGCCGGGGGGGCTGGGCGTCGGGACGCTGCTTTGCCCCAGTCCATCTGAGACCCCGTGGTGACAGACTGCCGCCGTAACTCGGGCCGGTCAGCCTGGGTTGCCGGTGGCCTCACAGAATTTTCTGCCGTATCTCTGACCTGTTAAGTGTTTGTTAATGTTAAAGTTCATGCGTATCTTTGGTTTTTAGGTTTAGTCGTGTCATTGGTGATGTTGGCTCTTGTCTCTATTGTTTTCCCCTGTCTATTTATGTATATCTGTAGGTGAATCTAGGCATCAGAGATGGACGTGTCCTTTCTGTCTGTCCATCTTGCTTTTTCTCTTGGTATATCCTAACCTTCCCCCCTTGTCTCAAGTCCTTACTGTACACATTGCACTTCATTGTTGTGTATCTGCATTTGTTCATGTTTTTTTGCTGTATGTCTGTTCTGTGTAAGTACATAGAGAGCAAGGAAAAAACTGGAGACAAATTCCTTGGCCAGTAAAAATTATTCTTAATGATTCTTATTTCAAAGTTGATGGTGATATTTTGTATTTTCAGTCCGTCCTGCCTCACCTGGTTTCTGCCCGAGGTGCTCTGTGGCAGCTTGGGACTGACCGGCCGGCCGTGCTTTGTCCCTCCCACCCCGCCCCTCTGTGCTTTTGTAGGACGCCTCGTTCGCAGACATCAGAAAGGCCTATCGCAAGCTGTCCCTGACCCTGCACCCCGACAAGAACAAAGACAAGAACGCCGAAACTCAGTTCAGACAAGTAAGCCGCCGCCCCACATGTGCCTTCGCTGCGTTGCTGCACCACTACGAAAACGGATAAAAATCGTGTATTATTCTAGAACACTTCAAATAATTACAAAAGAATGGGTAATTTTAATGTTTCATGCAATTTTGCGGCCTGTATCCTGTTGTATCAAGTTTTAATTAAATATGAATGTAATTACCTGCCGGGTCATTTTAACTCCCAAAGGTGATAATGAGAACTGTGAAAAATATCAAAACAAGTAAGAAGATGTATAATCACGAGGTTCTGGCTACCCGAGCCAATTATGCAGCCTTAATTAAAGGAGGAAATCCAAGACGTCAGGCAGCAGTAGGACCTGGAGAGAAAGGAGCCTCATAATAAAATGGCATTATGGGTTTTAAACACAGAGACGGAAATTTATGCCATTTCCAGGGCTGAGAGCGGTTTGATTTCTGCTTTGTTCCAGTCAAGAAAAAAAACCTTAAAGGATAACCAGAAAAAGTAAATTTGAAATCTATCATTTTAAATAATAATGTTAAGTAGACCTTTTTAAGGTATGTTGATCATTTGGGGTTTTGATAATCATGTTCATATGTCAGATTTGGGGTGATAGGGAATTAAGGTGTGTGTGTGTGTCTGTGTGTGTGTTTTTTTTTTTTTTTAAACTTTCCTGAAATTGTAAATGTAATAATGGTAAATCATTGTCCCCATTGTCTTAGTAAATTTGTCATCTTATTATTATATTAATGAATCATTACAGAAAAGTTTTTGTAATATACAATTAATTTCTGGGAGGAGGCCCCGGGGAAGACCCAGGACACGCTGGAGGGACTATGTCTCTCGGCTGGCCTGGGAACGCCTCGGGATTCCCCCAGAGGAGCTGGATGAAGTGGCCAGGGAGAGGGAAGTCTGGGTTTCCCTGCTGAGACAGCTGCCCCCGCGACCCGACCTCGGATTAAGCGGGAGATGATGGATGGATGGATGGATGGATGGACAATTAATTTCTGTCAGACTGATTTGCGGAGTGTGACAGTTCCATTGGGTTTCTGAGGTCAGTGGCACTGGTGCGGCCTTATATGAGAGCGGCATACATGGAATCGGGCAGGGGAGTCATGATGAAGCTAACGGTTATATGAGCAAGAAATTCTCCTGGAGCATATGTTGAAATTGGGCGCTCTAAATCGCTCGCCGAGTACAGTCTGACTGAATGAGGCTGGATTCATCTGCATTCTGTCTTCTTTCAGCTGGTGGCGATCTACGAGGTACTGAAAGATGAGGAGCGACGACAGAGGTTCGTTTCATTTGTTCGCTAATCATCTCCATGCCTGATCGGTCTGGCCCGGCTTGGTGTAACCGTGGTTGGCAGCTCTTCAGACCCATCCCGTTCTGGGCTGGCGGAGCCAAAATGTTGGGAAAGCTTAGAGAGGTAGGGAAGTAAAAGGCAAGGGAATGGCCGACTTTGTGCCCGCCGCTTCCCTGAGGTGATTGTGTCATACAGATGGCTCTGTGGAGCCTTGTTCTTATTCTAGTCGGCTAGAGAAGAGACCCTCGAGTGCTTGACCTGTTAGTTTGGGCGTGTGTGTGTTCTCCTGAAGTGGAGGGCGGTAAGACAGAATTAGTCAGCATGCACCCTATTCCACTCTCACTCTCCCCAACCTCAGCGCCTGTTATAATTTATCCTCCCTGCTGGGATCTTTGAGCCCCGTCCTCCCCCTACCCCAACCTTAGGTGTCTGCCTCCACGAGGTGTTGACAGTGCGAATGACTTCATATTGCACGTGTCCCGGCTGGGGGAGGGCATCATACTGTCCAGCCCACACAGCCCAAGGGGGTGGGATCAATCCCTAAAGGGGTGCATGCCGCTTACCCAGAATCCCTTGCTGTCATATTGGCAAATAACAGGACAGTCCACTTTTTTGCAGCAAAGCAACCCAGTTCATGAAAGTTTCCCTTGAGTTCCCGACGTGATCAAAATCAAAACAGCAAGTCGCTTTTGGCTAGCATTGGCTAAGCAAACAGCAGAATGGTTAATGAAACGCTTAGTCTGCCCCATAATGGTGCCTTTGGAGTAAACCTGGTGCTTGGTAGGTCCCATCATACTTAAGTTTATCCAGGGCCTGAGTTTCTATACAAAAACAGCATTAATGACAATCTATTCATCTGCTCATGTGGACCCATCGATCCTTTCTCCACCGTCTGCGTGCTAATTCCAGCCCTCTATCTCCCTGTGGCTTTTTTTTTTGCCTGCCACTCCATCTGCCCCCCACGTCTCTGTCCAGGGCCAGCGGGGTGATGAAACAGCTCCGTTTCCCGGCGACTGGCAGCACGCAAGGGGCGGAGCCTGCCTGGCCCAGGCCGGGGCTTCTGTGTGATCCACAATGATTTTCATTGATAGTAAAATCAATGTGGCATCGATCCAGGGGCCTGGCTCCTCGCAGGGGGGGGGGGGGGGGGGACGTTCAGGTGGGCCGCCACACTGCAAGTCCCTAAATACCCCGCGCTCCTCTGGGGCCTTAATGCACAGGCGGCGGAGGCCGGGAAGGCATCCAGGTCTAAATAGGATTTCTGAAGGGGTTGGGGGGGCTAGGGGGGGATCGTTATTTGACCCGAGCCTCGTGTTCTAATAGCAGTCTAAGACAAACTTAGCTTTTTTTCTTAATTGCCACATGTCTGGGGGTGGGCCGTACTCCTGGCTGTGGCGTGACCCGGTTGATCAGGCCTCCGTTATCGAGCAAACGGGTCCCCTTGATGCTCTGTTATATATTGCTTAAAAATTAATTTAAACTGATATATAAATAAAAATATGATGCTTCATAAGAATTACAATTTGAATTGCATTTGGCTTCCAGAACTGCTTCAGAACAAAGTGCTGTGTTCCATATTTTGAGAGAAAATACCCTGCTCTCAAAATAGATCTTACTAGTTTAAGTCTGTGCGTTTATCCAGTTTTCTTCGCTGAGTCAAGCCTTGCAGCTTGGGTAAAGTGCTTCAAATTCAGTGCACGGCTCAGAAACAAATGTGTAAAAATCAGCTGGAGAGATGGAGCAATATCTCCAGGTCTGGGAAATGGCAGGGTCCCAGTGTGCCCCCCCAGCTTTTGTTAAGTGCCTCTTCATGGGACTGACATTATGGTCGCTCATATTGTCCATCAGATACAACGACATCCTGGTTAATGGACTGCCCAACTGGGGGCAGCCGGTATTCTACTACCGGCGGGTGAGGAAGATGAGCAATGGGGAGCTGGGCCTGCTTCTCTTCCTTATCTTGACGGTTGGCCACTATGCAGTCATCTGGTCCATCTACCTGGAGAAGCAGCTGGTGAGTGAAGGTGTGGAGAAGACATCTTCTCAGCATCTTTACGTTTCTAAAAGGCTGGTGTGTTGCTGTTTTTGTTTGCATGTGTTTTGCTACGTTTCATTGTGTTTTTGTTAATGATTTTGGAATAATCATAGATTCACAGAACTTGGGGCGTATGCTTGCTGCTGGCGTTTGTCGCTTTACTGGCTCACATCACTCCGCCCCACTAGTCAGTGCGATGCCCTGTCCAGGCTGAGCTTGGCAGGGTCATGGATAAAAGCGACGTGATCCATGAGTGTGCTGAGCCGCTTAGAGCTGCTGCCTCCCATACTGAAGAAGCAGGCCCTCACTCTTTAGAGACGCTGTGATTCTCATGTAATGGGCCACGTAGTGGCGGTGCGCCCGGTCGTTGTGTCCAGGCTGTGGTCCACACGTCTTTTGTCTGTCTCTGAAAGGATGAGCTCCTGAGCAGGAAGCGAAGGGAGAAGAGGAAGAAGGCTAGCAGTAGGAGTGGGGAGGAGCTGAAGCCCCTGGGCCAGGAGAGCAGCGAGAGGTGAGCCAGCGGCCGCTGCTCCTCCAGGGGGCTGCTCCGAGCGCAGCCGTTACACACCAGCTAAACCCTCTGTCCTCTTTCAGGTCATCTGAGAAGCCTCACTGGCAGGACATCTTGCCTCTCAAGATGAGCATCTGGCTGTATCTATCTATAAAGTCCCTGCCCCACCTGATCCAGGTACCGTTCTGGTCCAGTCGCCGGTCCCGTCGCTGTAGGTGGAGCCGGCCGCTGCTGACAATGCACTCCTCCTGCCCAGGATGTGAAGCAGTATTACGAGGATTACCAGGAGATGAAGATGAAAGCAAGGCAGGAGGCCCTCGAGCTGGCGGAGCAGGAGGCGCTGCACAGTGAGTCACCCACCCACGGGGGGCGCCCTCTTCGTCCTCCACTTCACTTAGTTATGACTGTCTGGATCTACCAGCACACAGGAAGTCATGGTCCAATCGCGTTCACGTGCTGGGAATCGCGGGAGCGTGAGAGTGCGTGGCCTGTCCTTCCCGCGGACTGCCCCCCCCACCACCCCGGTTTGTCGGATGGATTCCTCCTAATGGCCCACCACGGTGTCTGGGCTCCCGCCATGCGCTGGGAAGTTCTTTTTTTATTTTATCACTTTAAGTCAGCACAGCCTGAATCTCAAATCGGTAATAATAACAGAGGTTGGTGCAGGGAGGCGGTTAATCTGTCCTCTGATTCTGTGCCAGCCTCGCTGTTCTGCACCCTCTCTCTGCCACCCAGTGGGTTTGGGGCATTACGGGACTCTGGGTTATTGGCAGATATAGCTTAGACAGTGTAATTAGGAGGATTCTTCTCCGGATTTTGGCGGTTCTTCCACAGGGCATTTGAAATCCTATCTTTCTGAGTGAATCGAGTGTCACGCCACTCGAAGGCAGGCATAGTAATGCGCGACTGCTCCCGCTGGAGGCCGCCCGCAGGCTCGACCTTGGCGTTGACCGCGCGTCTTTCCATCCCGCAGAGGAGAAGAGGACCAAGGTGAAGAAGCCCAAGGCCGCCTTCCCGGTGTATGAGCCCCCCTCGGCAGAGGCGGCTTTCGTGCCGGCGTATGATCAGGGCGCATCGATCGAGGAGATCGAGGATCAGATGGACGACTGGCTGGAGGACAGGAGGAGCCAGAAGAAGAAGGTAAACAAGTGTTTCCCTTTCATCTTCCCTCAGACGTCGTGTGCTACCCGGGATCTGGGCTGAAGAACTCGCCAGGCTTTCAGATGAATCTTTTTATGTTTTTATGTTGCTGCCGACGGCCAGTGCCGAGTAAAGTCTGTAAGAGCTTGTGGTCGATTGCATTAACTGTCCAGAGACCTTTCTGAGTGCGGCGCGGTGCTGCAGCCCGCCTGGTCTCTCAGCGCCTGTCCCCAGGAGGGAGCACTTAATGTGGGGCCCTGGACATGTGAGCACACACCGGCTCTCCGGTCGGCCATTAGGCTCCCCGCGGTGCCGTGTGGAGGGGCGTGGCCCACGTGGGAGGGGCTTAGTGCCGGCAGGCGTAGCCATTAGCTGCCGGCTGGGTGCTGTTTCAGCCGCGGGGACATTAATGGGGTAATCACTGAGCAGGGAAGTGCGCTCGGGGGACCACTGGCTTTTTGTAGTCTGGAAGAAGATCCCAGCTGAAAGGGTAGAGGGGCGGAGAGAGGGTCGACATGGCAGTGCGTCGCAGCGTCCATGCCGGCCCCCTATGCCTGTGCTGCCCCTCTTCCATTTTGAGATATTCCCCTGCAGGTCTGTGCCATCCCTTCTGGGGGGCTCTGCTCCCATGCTGGCATCTAGATGAATAAAATGGCTCCTTAACCAAATCTGGCCCCTCCTGTTTAAAATGCATTAATGATTACCCTCCTCTGCCCTCCAGGACAGAACCTGATCACCCAAGCCCCCCCCCCCCCCGCCCCTTAGCCTCTGGCATTTCTGCCTGCCTTGCGTCTTTGTTCATTGTTTAATTGCTTGATTGAAGGGTAAGTGGAGGGACTGAAGGGTTCTGACCCCCCGTCCGAATCCCGATATGGAGCCGGAGGTCGTGGCGTCGCCATGGTACCCACGCGTCTCGTGGTCCCCTATTCATTCGGGGCCCGATGGCTCCTCCAGGGTGGGTTGTGTCCCAGGTGTGTGTCAGCTAGGTATTCATACGGCGTGTTTATCAGATGGGTGCTGGGTATTTTTATGCATGTTTTTGTCAGCTGCGTGTGTGTGTGGGGTGGGGGTGGGGGGTGCGCCGTCGTTACCCCGAAGAAACGGGCACCTCCAGCATTATGTGCAATTAGGAGGTGTGACCTCCCTCCCCCTCTTCTCTTGAGATGTCTCACACCCTGAGAGTAAGAGGATTAATTGATAGTGAATGGAGGCTTTGCCAGATAAGAGCCAAGGACAGTCTTAATATTCATTCTGCAAGAAAAGTGCCCTTAAGATTACATCAGATAAGAGGAACAAGGAAAAACAAGGGCTGACAGGAAGTCAGAGTGATGTGAAATCAGAGCACGGGAGCATTCACGGCGCAAGGCACAAATACAGCTGGTGGCAATACTCATCTCGCTTTATTTGGAGCTTGAGATCTACTATATCAATGTAAAAAAGACAAAAGAAAATGCAAGTTACTTATCAAGCATACATTTCACAATTATACAAAATGTGCACCAAATGAATGGTCAAAAAAATGTGCATTGAACAGATCAGTTAAAACAAAGATAGATAAAGCATTGAAATCATATGGCTTATTAAAACACACGAGAGTCAAGTAAGTGGCTCGGACTAAATGAAGCGTGAAATATCATGAGAAGGGAGACATGAGTCAGTGTAAGACACCCCCCCCACACACACACCCAGCTGGGGAGGTTATAACACTTAACCTGCTGTGTAATTAGACAGCACGGCAGAGTCGGGCATGTTAATGGCCAAAATAATAATAGTAATAGGCCGTTACTTATGAATGGTTTTATATGTGCTAACTAAACGGTTAATTTGCAGCAGTGTGGCGTGGCCCTGGACTGCCGGCTATTGGATGACATGCTCATATTTTTATGAACTGCATTATAGGTTTATCTATAAAATTTTACACAAAGGTGATGTTGCTCAGTCTGTGATGCCTGCAGCTCCTTTTATGGGCATGTTACAGGTTAATGTGCGAACAAGTGTGTGTGTGTGTGTGTGTGTGTGTGTGTGACACTGTGTGTGTGTGTGTGTGTGTGTGTGTGTGTGTGTGTGTGTGTGACACTGTGTGTGTGTGACACTGTGTTTCGCCCCTGTCGACAAAGTGAGCGTGTCTCGCCCGCTGACAGCAGGTCGATGGGCTCATGCCGCCCAGCCCCGGCTGTCACATGGTGACATGCACAGGCCCCTCCCTTTGCTGCGGTTACTGATCAGTGCATGGAGCGTGCTGCGGTGGCTGCATCAGGTTGGCCAGGGAGGACTGTGTGCGCCAGCGGCACCAGGCCGCCCTGTGTTCAAAGGGTCTACGAGCTCACAATCCAGGCACCCAGAGGATGCCCCCCACTCAGATCAGCGAGTCTGTCTCCGGGCCGGATGGCCCGTTTCCCCTTTCTGGGCCTGCACAGCTCCTGGCTTTTCCAGTCCATTGGCGTCGAGCTCTGCCGCTTCTATGGGTCGGGGCCCCCTGGACGGGGCTCTGACCCACAGAGGCTGTCATTCAGAACATGACGTTTTCTATAATGAGTTACGCAACCCCGTCCTTGGTCACCTCTCCCTGTGCTCATTGTCTGTCCCCTGAAAAGCGGGCTTCTGCGCTCATTATGTGCGCTGTCTGTCAGCCAGGCCCTGACAATGTGGCCGGTCGGTGCTCCCATCTCTACCCCGAGAGGAGCGTCTGTAGGGAGTGTCAGCGGCTGGGGGGGGGTTGGGGAACAGGCCGCCCAGGGAATGTATGGGTAAGGAGTGGGGGGTGCACCTGTAGACCGTGGTTTTAAGGAGATCCCCCCCCCCCCCGGCTGCAATCCCCACTTCTCCAGCACCTGCTCATCTACACTTCCCCATCTCGCCTGTGTGCACGCCTGAAATCTGAACCTCCAACCCCCATAAGCCTCTTTCCTCGTTTGTCCACCTTTCTGCTGCTCCCTCTCTCCACTTTTCTCCCCTGCACCTTACTGTCCCCTAATGGCCCGTGAAGGTGTGGCGGGGGTGGGGGGTGGGGTGGGTTGTAGCTCAGGCGGGGTGAAAGGCCTTTTCGCCCAATGCGAAAACGCATGGAAGTGGCTTGAAGGAAACTGCCGGCATTGTTCTGGCGATGCCCACCGCTGTGAGAGGCGCGGGGAGAGCAGACCTATTGATTTTGTTTGTAATTCATCTTTCTGATGACTGTGATGTGGAAGAACGACGGGGAGACGCGTGTGCGCCCCGGTGCTCCGGGTTGTGAGGTGCCGCCGGGAGCCTGCCTGGCAAGTTGTATGATTTTTTTTATTTTTTTTTTTAAGCCCCCTTTCTTTGCCTCTGAAGCTCTGCGCCTGTTTTGTACTTTTCCCTCCCCTGGCCCTTAAATGAGCTCCACTGTTGATTCAGTCAGGCATGGGAGTATGAGTGCGGTCTCAAGGGGGCACTGATTATGTTGACAAAGACACACCTGGCATCTTTTGCAGGGCATCATGGGAAAAAGGTTGTCTTGCTCTTCCTTTGTCTCTGAGCTAAAGTTCACCTTGCTGCTGAATTCCTCCCGCAGTCTCTCTCTGCCCGACAATTTGCTGCGGTGTGCCTATAAAACATGTCTGCTCTCACTCATAAAAAGTGATATTTTAATTGCCCCTTCTGCCCCCTCATGGCTGCAGTGGTATCATATCACTTTCCCAGCATGAGTTGGGGTTGGTTCTGCAGAAACTTGCATGCAGCGGTTAGACGTGATGGCTTCTTGTTCCTATCGCTAAGAAATGTGTCATCCGCACAATGGACCTGTGGTCTCTCACCCAGTTGCCGCTCTTCTCTTTATCCCAGGGGTCACCCATCCTCTCCCACACACTCCGCTTTCCATCTATGTCTGCCGCTCCCCTTATCCAGTTCTTAGGGCTTGTGGAATGAGGTTTATATAATTTCTTAAGCATCTCTCCTGTATTATGCTGTGCCCACACACAGGCACATGCTATGAAAATGATTTCACATGCATTAGTGTGTTTGGGGCTGTCGTTTCCAGGGACCCCGTAGCTCACGTCCGGGAGACCAGTGGGGGGCTCTGCAGGGAGCCCCCTGACCGCACGGTTCCTGCTGCAGGCAAAGGACAGCTGTGTCTTGTTTGAAGCACGGGGTGAATAATTCATGGTGGTTCCTGGCCGGCCGGGCGCCCCCTAAATCTACCCGCAGACCTGTTGACGATGTGCGTATTTACCGATTATGAAATTGCAGGACTGTGTTTCCCCCCTCCCCGCAACAACTGAAGCGATGGCCCAGCCCTGACATTTTCATAATAAACAGCGAGAATGGATGGCCATATACCACTTACATACGTTGTCATTACAAAATTAATGGCTTTTGTTCCATGAAGAATAATGGATAATTTGTGTCTTTTTTGACATGAAAGGAATGAGTTAATATAGAATATTTATAGTGGCTTTTTATTAATTATTACGTGGGCTCCTCTAATAATGAACCAACAATTGCCTCTATTTTTACCTGTTTCCTTATGATTAATGTTCACCAGTTCTGTGACATCCTATCACACACACACACGTCAGCAGAGGGTCTAATAAGTCTTTGATATACAACGTAATCTCTGACTTTAATTAAACATTCATGTGGCGGCCGCTCTTACTGCGAGAAACATGCGGGACCTCTGAAAAGGCCGGGAAATACCGTGTGAACGTGCTTATTTACGAGCGGTAAATACTAAAAAGCGCGGGTGACGGAGGTAAAAAGATCCTCCGACCGGATTACATAATGTGATTAGAGAACGAACAGGGAGCACAAAGCTTCTTACATCCGGATGTTGCCTTGTTTTGAAAACCATTAGCTAATTTATAACATCTTTCGCTGCGAGTATAATTAAATAATCTGGTTGTATACAAACGTTTAAAATTATTTAGACACAATGTGTTTTAAATATATTCCCAGTAAAACACCTCATAAAGATTAATTTTGCAAAGGTGTATATGTGTGTGATATATATATATATATATAATTTATTTTTTTTCCTCTTCATTCACACACTTTTATATTAACCTATAAGCTCAGTCCTGTGCTGTCATACTCAAGTGATTTTATATAATCGCTCCAACTCAGTCAAAAATCCAACAAAAACATTTTATATGCTGTCACGGAAAACAGCGCACTCAAACTCGAAATCATTTGTATCGTTTCTAAAAAACACAAATGTTTAGTTGAAGTCGTAACGTTTATTTTCCTGGCTCCCGGTTGAGTGCTTTTCCATGGCTGCGGAGGGGAATAGCAGCCCTCGGACACTTTAAAGCGTACCCGATAATTACACTTACAGAGAGCTACGGCGCTTTTTCTCGGAGCACGCTTGGTTTCTCGATGCACCTTTCGCCCAGCCCGGCGTATTTTGATAATAACCAGTTTTTCGGAGGTGATGACTCCCGTAAACACGGTGATTTCGCTCCGACTGAATGCGGGATATCGCGTCCTGTAAACAGGGCTTCCTCGAAATGGCGCTCGGTTCCTGTTGTCCTGCTCTCCTTTCGGATGAAGTCGCTTATTTAACCAGTGCTTAACGTGTGAGTGGGTTTGCTCTCTCGTTTGATGCTAATAAATCCAAGAATTGCTCTCTTCCAACTTAATATATGTTTTTGTCCTTTTCAAAATTAGCCATCGATATGTATTACGGTACACAAGCAGCTGGTGTAGACTATATGGTTTTTAGTGTAATATCTACAGAAGTTTGATTTCTAATTTTCAAATTGCCAGCACTGTATTTACTAGTTAATACCCGTAAAGTAACTATCAAACGTGGAGTTTAACCCATCAATATCTAGTAGTAACAACAACAATAGTAATAAATAATAACGTTATTGATATTATTTTTTATTAATATTTTTTATTGTACACCAATGATATACCTTTGTTTCTCCTGGGTGAATTTTAAAATGAAATACTTAGCTTAAAATCATTCCTTTTGTTGTAATTGTATTTGTAGTTGATAATTGTGCTGGCCTGTGTGTGTGTGTGTGTGTGTGTGTATGTGCACATCTGTATATATGTATAAAGTATGTAATATATAATGCCTGTATACACATTATAATTACTATGGTTACTAATGTATTACTATAATCATACACTTTGAATCTAATTAAGTTCACTTCATTTTTCTATCCTGTAGGTAGAGGTGTCTGTTAGTTATCAGTTACTGTCCATCTGGATAATCAGGAACCCATTTGTGAGAATAACAGGAACGTTCAGATCTGCCTGCTGTGACAGTATTTCAGCATGGCCTTCACACATTAGCTAAAAAAACAGGGCAAGTTACAGTAAAAGCGTGGCAGTGAACCTGGCCTTCGCCAGGCTGGGGCTGCCCAGCTCGGGTGTCGGGTGCTGGCCAAGCGCATCGCAGGTCTTTACAGACGCAGCTGCACATGTGACCTCGGATGCAGCCGTGAAGGCGAGCAGAGCTGCGGCAGGGCTCTACCGGGAAATGGCAGGTAGTGACGCGCTCTGCAGTCGCCTCTCCATTGTGGGGCGAGGGGTGCCTGGGGTGGGGGCAGGGGCCGTCCTGAGAGGGAGCGGGAAGAAAAGGGAGCATGCAAAAGAAGAGGGCTATTGATCAGCGCAGGAAGGAGGAGAGCAGCACCGAGAAGGGCCCCTGAGCTGTGAGCCATCAGCACGGCGGGCGGATGTCAGTGTGCTTAATGCACAGATAGAGAATGACAGGGCGGATTAGTGTCACACGGGGGCTTTGTCCCCACTCTGGAGACTGGCCGCACCCCTCCCCCTTTCCCTCCTGCGGAGGGCGCTCACCTCACAGGGCTTCCTGTGTCCGCGAGGCTCCGGGCTGATCTAAACTGGGACGGACGGGCCTACAGAATTACCCAACACAGTGATCTTTTCAAATGACTTGCACGCTGCTTTCGGCTGACAGGAATACCAACCCCCCCCCCACCGCCAAAGGAGAAAAAAAAAAAAACAAGAACAAAACCACCCCTTCTCGATACTCCACTAACCCCCGCCCCTTGTTCTCTGCAGTTTCTCCACTTCTCCCCCAAGCCTTTTGTTCAAAGGGAATGTACGTCCCTCCTGTCTTTTAAAAAAAAGCCGTGCTCCTAATTGGAAATCATTACGCTCTCTCTATTTAATTTATCGATTGACTTATTTAATATTCAGTCTCGTCCGGAGCGGTCGCGTCGGGCTATCGATTTTACAAGATGACAATGTTCTCGCGGATGGGGATGTTAACGGAATGGACGCGCAGCAAGTTGTGGAAAGGATTAGCAGCATCCGCAGGGAAGAGGAGCCGTGGGAGCTGGATGGTGGAATCGCAGGAATGCCAGATCATTCCGGTCATCCTACAGCATCGCTACAGGGAAAGATAATGGCTGTAACAGTCAGTGATATTTAAATGTGGTTATTTGTCCATGTTTCCTCCTTACATCCCTGTTGAAATCGCCCTAGTTAGCCCAAGTTCTTGTTCCAAAATATGTTGCTGGCTAGCATGTATTGTCCTAATTAAATCCCCCCCCCCCCCCTATAAATTGAATGGAAGTTCACACCCATGTGACCTAAACTCCAGTTCTGCCTACTGGCCCTACTCACTCACCATGTGACTTTGAGGTCAGCAGTACATGCTGCTGCATGCGTGTCGCCTGGTGATTTAGTTAAATAATGCGGTGTGTTGTGTGTGAGTGCGTACAGGGGGTGGGGGTTAGCCAAAGATAAGCGAGCCCCCGCTAATGAAGAAGGATGTGTTTGTACCTGACTGGGTCACAGTGGGCCCATTATCCCACAGAAGAGGAACCTGTGGGGGTCCGGTTTAGGCTGGGGTGGAATCCAGGCAGAATACACCCCCCCTTAATCTAGTGCAATCAGGGGGAGACGGATAAGTGGCTGTGAGATAGGAATGCTGGAGGGCAGAGGTAGAGGGCTTTGTTTGCAGGCCTGTGACCATGGCTGCAGCCCTGTCCCACCCTGGTCAACGATGGCCTTCTGCTCACATTACAAGTAGGAGGTGAGGGTGAGGTGCTCCTGGGGTGGGAACAATGGCAGGGTGTGTGCATGTGTGTGTGGAGAGGATCAGCCCCCACCCTGATAAATGAAGCTCTTTTCATCCTCTTATGAAGATGGGGGATGTCCATGCTTAGGAGCCAAACCAAGCCCTCTTTTACCCTCTGGAGCTTCTGTGTAAGAGCTTGGGGATCTGCAGTAAATCTCCTTGTAAGATTCCTCGCAAAATGCAGGCAGCCATACTGCCTTTGTGGCCGTATCACCTCAGCCGCATGACGTCACTTTGCTTTTAAGATCCGTCGCTGGCCGCGTTGCATCTCATGCCTGTGACCGTCGGGGCGCATGCACGAAGGCCCCCTTTGTGGCCACGGTCTTATTTCCGCAGCCGCATGGCTTCATTCAGCCATGCGACTTCCCCTCCTGAGCAGGAAGTCCCGCTTTCTGAGCTGGAACACCGGGAATATCGGGTGTGCCGCGTGCAGCTGGGAGCCAGCCATGGGAATCCCAACGGCGAGTAACCGAAGCGTGCCCCGCGTCCTCCTAGCCCGCAGGAAATGCCACGAGCCGCAGTACGCTATGGTAGGATGCTCTGCCATAGATGTTCGTGTTCTGTTGCAGATCTGCCATTTGATCTGTCCCAAGCGTGCGGTCTTTCACTCTCAGGTCTGTGGAGGGTTACTGGTAATAACAGAAACTTACGATACAGTAAACCATCTGAACAGATTTTTTTGTCTTTGTGTAGAATACAAGTTTTCTAACCTATAATTGCTTTTTTTTTTTTAAACACTGATGGGGCTAGTTTGTGCAGTGGTGAGAGCCCCCTCCCCTGACCATCAGTCTCTCAGCCTTTTCCATTTGTGTTTTTATATGCCTTTCTGTTAAACTAAAGAGTAATTCAGAGATTTCAGCTCGAGTTTTAAGTTTTCTCATCCCATGTTGACTATGATGAGCTTATCTGCATTACTGTGTTAATCACTTTGTGTTTCCCCCTCAGGCACCCGAGTGGACAGAAGAGGACCTCAGTCAGCTGACACGCAGCATGGCGAAGTTCCCAGGGGGCACACCAGGTCGATGGGAGAAGATCGCTCACGAGCTTGGCCGGTCAGTGACTGACGTGAGTTCAGCTGGGACCTCCAGGGCATGAATGGGTGGGGTGGGGGGGAATCTTGGGGAGGGGGGTTACTTATGACTGACAGGGCTGTTTTAAAAACCTGAAAAAATGGGGGGTGGGTTGGCTTGAGGTCTTAAATGGAGGAGGGACCGGGGATTGGGAGCAATTAATTAGCCAAAGCAGAGGCAGATGTGAGAGACTTTGCTCACTCTGTAGTTACTGGGCAGCTGGAAGTAATCAGGGGGGGGAGTGGGACAGTGTGACCTGGGGGGGTTTGAGGGGGGAGGCGGTTAAACCGCAAAGGAAGGTAAACCACAAAAGGAAAGATGCCTACCTACACACCGTGTCTGCTAGGTCTGCTGAGGGATCTTGCCTTGGCATGTGCTGAGCTTTGATTTATTAGATTGAGGTGCCAGTGCGTGATGCGACATGGTCTTCATGGCACATCGGTGCCTTTCATATCCTGACGGCCGCTAGCATGGCGCTTAGAGTGGCACGGTGAAGCGGGCCTCAAGGAAACAGGCTCAGTTGACAACGCTTCTGGGGAGATGGTGGGCAGGGCCCAGTGCGAGAAACACTGTGACTCAGGTTACAGCATTTATGGGTAGCTGGACGTTTCCTCCCAGCTTAGCCTGTTGGTCTTGGTCTCAGTCTCCTCACATGTGCAACATAATGCTCAGATCCACCAACCCCCCCCCTGCAGTGGCCCCACATCAGACAGATGTACCAGCTAATCAGCATTTAGGCATGAATGTGCCGTTCCTACCGCCGGACTCTATCCCCGCAATCAGAAGAGGAAACTGAAGTGCTCTTTGAGCTCCTTCCGGAATGGAGACTTGTCCTAAATGCATGAAAGCCAGCAGCACTACATGCCATTCTCTGAAGATTTCCTCTCCATAATTTGATTACCTTTTCCCCCCCTCTTTTTAACCCCCATTGGCTGCAAGGGAGGTAAAATGACTGAGTAAGAAAGATCCAGAGAAGACAGTGTGAGCCTGTCTGTCAGCAGGGGAATCAAACAGCTTCCGTGATCAGCGGATGTCTGATTAGGTGCTGAGTGAGAGGCAGGTCCTGCTAGTTACCTGCCTGTAATATGATCTGCCCTAAACCCACCCACCCCCATCCCAAGCCAAATGCCCTGCGGTGCCCAACCCCCTTCCTACACTAAACCAGGTCTGAAAAGCAGCGTCTAGCCACGCCGGGAGTGATGCACGTACCAAGACAGCACTGGGGTAGGGTTGCAGTAAAGGGTCACTAATGCATCTCAGCCGTACACCATCATTTATTGCTGAAGAAATTATTGGCAGGGAGGAAGCACTGGAAAGGAAGCCTTTTTAACACGGGCTGTTATTTTAATACTGCTTAGACTTGCTGAAGAAATTCTTTCAGAAATTCTGACCCATCTCTTTTAGTAGGTCAGAGTTAAACACCGCAAGATAATGATCCCCCCCATATTTCCCTGTTTTCCCCCATCATGATTGATCAGTGATTACCCCTCAGCCTAAATATTAATTTGTTTTCCCCTCACAGGTCACTTCAAAGGTGAAACAAGTGAAAGACTGTGTCACCAACACATCCGGTAAGCGCCGGACTGTGCAAAGCGTCTCACCCGCCTTTGGGGCCTTGCTGCAGCCTCAAGCCTCATGCATTTTCATTCAAGGGTCGTGGCAGCCTTGTGTGCAGATGGTCTAACTTGCCCACTTTCCTTAGTAGTACTGATTAAGACAAACCGATGTACATTCCACAAATTCTCAGAAGGTTTCAGGCCAGGAATTGTTGCCCTGTCGGCCGTATTCATTTCAGACGACCTAATGCACTTTCAGTCCCTGTCCTGCCCATCTTTAGGATGCTGAAACAGGTTTTGAATGGTGACATGACAACATAACGTGATAAAACGCTAGGGGGAAAACTAAAAACGTACCCCAGAGAATGCCCTGGAGCACACATTTCACTGCACTTTCAGCAGAGGAAGGCACATTCCTAGCTGACGGACATATGGCGCACACGCTTTTATGAATGTGCTTTCCTACCCTTTGAAGTTCTGCATACCAAGAAGTTGTAACATTGTCCATTGTATATGTTGGCCAAAGCAGTTTTTTTTTTTTTTTTACCCCAATTATACACCTTCAATTTATATCACTGTATATTTTGTCGGGCCATTTTTTTCCAGGAAAAACTTGTATGAAGAGGTTAAATGGGTACTTTGGTCTAAAAATAAATAAATAATAAACTCGCTCTTTAAATATCAGATTATTAGTCGGCCCTCAACACCAGCAATCTATGGAAAAGCTCTTCATTCCTGCCCTCATGACCCCCCCCTCCCCTCCCCCCTCGCTCAACAGGTCTGGTGAAGCTCTCTGAGCTCAAGTCTGGCGTGCAGATGGGGAAGAGCATGAAGGCGGCTACCCTGCCGGACAGCATCATTACACAGAGAGAAGACCTGGGGGCGGGCCCCACGGAGCCAGGTGAGGAGGACACTGAGGGGAGGGCCCGACACAGGAGGGGTAACCGGCTGGCAGCTCCCGGGGGCGACGACAAGGCCCGGACTCGACGGCAGAGGGACTTCGACCCAAACGCTACAGTTGATGATGACAGCGCCGATGAGCGCAAGCCAGGCGGGGGCAGGCCGATGGGCCCAGAGGAGCTGTGGACTCAGAACCAGCAGAAGCTCCTGGAGCAGGCTCTGCAACAGTATCCGCGTGGCACCAGCGAGCGATGGGACAAGATCGCCAAGGTGGTACCAGGCAAGACCAAGGTAAGAGTACCGGGGAGCTGGTGAGGACTGGTGCTTTAAGTCTCTCAAATGTGTTAGTGCTTACTCGTTACGAATATGTACTAATTTCTATATATAATTTCCAGAAGATGCACGTAAAAATACTATACACACAAGCCAGTTTGAGGTCAGAGTGCAGGTTCAATCTGAACCCTTACTTAAGGGCCCAATGGTGAAATCACTTAGACAGCTCTGGGATTTAAACATTCTTCTCAGCCCCATAACTGGCTCTTAGGTTCGGTCGTGTTTCTTTTGTAGTCCAGATTGTAGCGATGTAAAATCATTTTCCGTTGTGTGTCCTGAGGAAGTTAGACTTCATCTAATGATAGTGAGCGAGCACCTCCTGCATGTGCTGTTGGCCACTGATGCTGCCTGCTCTCCCGCAGGAAGAGTGCATGGTTCGCTACAAGCTCCTGGCAGAGCTCGTGCAGAAGAGGAAACAAGCCAAGAGCTGACTCCAGGACATTGCTGTGCCCTCGTACCTCTCAGCTGCCTGCCGTGTGCCTTCACTCCACCCAAACGGCCCGTCGGCCAGCGGACGTCCAGCTCATCCCCCCTCCCCCCCCCGTCCATCGCCATGGTTTTATTTATTGAGCACAGGCTGTCTTTATACTTGAGTGCTTTTAGTTGGACACTTTACATGAAAGGAAATGTCTATGCAACAGGCTGAGGTGAGTTTGTAACCAAAGCAGGACAGACTGATGTGCATTAAAGTGTTTCCATAGGCCTGGAACCAGTGTGCTTGTTTATACCTAGACTCATGTTTTGAATATTCATGCTTACCCTGACCATACTGGATGGCAGTAGTATTTATGCAGGAATGACTGTACAAAGGCCTAAGCTGCATGCTGTCAATCAGAAACTAGCAGTTACTGCCTGGTACCAAGACTCAAAAGAAGAAAGGGCTCCCTTACGCTCCGGTCCAGGCCAGAGTCCGTCGACTGTTCTATGCAAATGCAGTTATCCCATCAGTTTAGAAACAGCTGAACACAGGCAATGTCTTAGACCATTTACTTCAGTATACATAGCACCAATGTTTCAAGTAGTAAAAAAAAAAAAATTAAATTCTTCACATTTTACGTACTGTGAATTATCAGTGAAACAATTGATTCACACTACATAACTTTAATATCAGGTTCCTGCTACAAACAGTATAAATCGACGGGTCTTTCTGTTTACTTGTCTTTCTTCAAACATAAATAAGTTTGCGTTATTCTGAAATATATACCTTTGAGATTCGTCTTAAATGCTGTACAAAAACTGATTCACCTGAAAAAAGAAACAAGGGGCCAAAGTACAAAATGGTGCAAGAGTTGTAAAATTTCCCTGCTTATTTAAAAAATAAATACTTTGTGTCCAGTCACTGCTTGCATGGCTGATAGAAACTAACGCAAAAAAGTTCTGCATCTTCACAACATGGAGGAGACACTTACGGACACTTATTTACATAAACGAGGTAAAACTGTGCAATTTAAGGCTCAGTACGACCCGAACAGCGGCTCCAGCTCTGTGTAACACAGAGACGAGCTATTTACAAAGGCCAAATGAAGCTTTGGCCTCAACTGTTTACAGGTTCTGTTTACAAATCCAGGGTCAGGTCTAAAACCTGTAGGATATGACCGAAGATGTCTGTGAAAGTGTCATTTGGACAGCAGTGGGAAAGGTCCTCCATGCTAGACTGGATTGAGCACTTCACAGAAACATCTTAAGCTCACCTGAACAGAACTTCTAATAAATTAACAGCATTCATCTGCAGATTCTTCAACGTAGCAAAAGGTCCTCCAGCGTAACCTTCCGGCTGAAGGCAGACTAGGTTTGAACATGCAGTGGGTTGGTATCATTTTGAGTTTCGGGACTCTTGAACGATAAAGAGTGCTGGTGGTGGTGGAGAAGAATCGGGGTTGTAGGTAACCACAGATGGACAAGCAAAGCCACCAAACCACACCGCCTCCCAGCAGACTGCTAAACATGCTGGTTTACACATGGCTGGACAGCCCACGGAGGCCGGCTTTTGCTCAGTGGGGCTGTAGCCGTCAGACAGCTCTGCCGCCCGGTAAAGCCACTGCATTTTAACACACACTCAGTACAATGGTAAGCATAGTGCCTTCTTGGCCCCAAAGAGGATCGGAGTGTGGCTGTTCCCACCTGGCCTGTCAGTAACAGGCCTGCCGGCCAGCCCTGCCCCAAGGTAGCACACACACCTTCGTTCTCTCACATGAACTTGGCGTCCATTTTATCTCGCCAGATTTCTGCAGTCCCTGAAGATTTTAGTGCAACAAAGTGTCGTCATGTTCCTGACGACGGTCTTCACCCCTCGCGTTTTCCGTGGCAAACCCCTGCTCTCTGTCCTTGGTCCCCAAGAAGGGGCTGGGTGATGAGCTGCTCTCAGGGAGACACACCCAGCTCGGTCAGCTTTTCTCCTGGCCGGTGACCACACCGCCCTTCTCGGCTAGGCGCTGTGGGCAGGAACATGGCTGCACTGAGAATGCATTCACGCTCACGTCTTCTGCTGTCTGTCATTTTATTAAGAGCTGATAGGATGCTGGCAGAATGAGGTACGGTTCGGGAGGTACTCACAGCGTTTTTTTGGGAAGCTTCTGTGTGCATGGTGAGGAAGGGGTTGGTAGCAATGGCACTCTGAGCTGTGGGCAGCAGGCTGTTGACAGGCAGCTGCGAGGAGGACAGATGCTGGAGTTGCTGCAGGTCATGCTGCTGCTGCTGTTGCTGCATTAGCTGATAGATCAGGGCCTGGTGCTGCTCCTGCTGTACAGACAGACGGAAGCAGGGAGCTGTAAGTGGGGACGCGCGTCCTGACTTGGAGAGCAGGAGGCCCCCTCACCTACCGGGGTGGGCTGTGGTGACGAGAAGAGCTGCTGCAGCTGTTGCTGGTGGAGGAGGATCTGACGCTGCTGCTCCGACAGGAGGCCCAGGGCCGGCGCGCTGCAAGCACACAACAGCAAGGCCGTGACATCTCACTGCCACTGTGGGGCCACTGGGGACAGTGGAGCATCAACAAAAATGCAGGGCAACTTTGATTAAACGAAGCATGCAATCCCAGGCCGCAGGATGTTAAAGTTTATTATTTTCTGGCAATTCATGAAGAGCATGATGGATGTTCTATCTGCAAAGAGCACGGCAGACTGATGGCAGCTGAGTGGGTTTTTACACAACAAACACGACACGAAATTGATGGGTTGGATGGGCAGGAAGGCAGAGGCACAGCTGCCCAAGGGGGGAGGAGCTCACCTGGTTTTCCCAGGTGTGGTGCTGCTGCGATCCACGTGAACAAGGCCAGAAAGAGAGAACATGCAAGGGATCAACTTGGACTCGTTCAGCTTTAGTCGGCTTGCTGAAAGTTCAAAAAAGCCTCTCTGCGGAACCGGCAGGCAAAGCGAAGCTGGTGGCTGAGCGGAGCAACGGGGGGGGGGGGGGCTCACCTGTTGTTAAGGGTGCTGGAGATGGTCAGTGGGACGCTCGGCACACCCACAGGGTGAGGGAGGGCGTTGGCATTCTGCGCCAAGCTGGGCGACGTCTGGATCACACCGTTTAGGGCTCCCACTATGCCGTTCATAGCCAGCTGCCCCCCCTGGATAGCCCCCATCAGTCCCGTTACGCCAGGCATTGTAGGGAGGGCCCCGGCGGCAGCTGCGGGGGCCACAGACTGCATAGCACCCCCCGGCGCCCCATTGACCTGCAGCTGCTGCTGCACAGACGGAGGGGAGCCGTGGCCCACCGAGGGGGGGGTGGAGAGGGCGGAGCTGCTGCTTCGGCTGCTGGAGGCGTTGTCCTGCCAAGGGGAAGACGCAAGGAAGGCAGAGCTCAGCAAGGCAGCGAATTCCAAACGGGCGCGACATCGAAGGCCAGCAGGGGGCATACCTGAGCCGCCAGGGGGAGGGGCAGAGGCAGGGCGGAGTCCGGAAGAAACGTGCTGCCTAGCTGAGGGCTCTTGCTACTGTTCAGCACATCTGAAGGTAAAACAGACAATTTAACAAGAGCACAGAGGCCGCGCCAGGTAGCGCATGCGTTGCTGGTGTGTCACTGACCTGCGTGCAGGCCTGCGCCGGGCAGCTGCGGTGAGGAGGCCGCCGGCGTGCTGGTGCTGCTGGTGCTGGCGGCACTGCTGGCAGGGGGGAAAGGCACGGCGAGCTGGGCGCTCAGCAGCTGCAGCCGCTCCTTCTTCACGGTCAGTGTGCGGATCTGTTCCTCCAGCCGGCGGTTCTCTGTCTGCAGCTGGTGCAGGGACCTGAGCATGGCCAGCACTGCGGGCAGGAGTGGGGGTGGCAGTCAGCGTGGTGGTGGCACGCACGATAGGTGAAGCAGCATCTCATCCACACAGGGATGCGGGAAAGGGGGAATTTAATTTAAGAAGCCCAAAAAAAAAATGCTGGAGGTCGCCCCAGTGACCCCGCCAAAGTGAGTACCACCCACACTTCCTCCTCATTTGCATATCTATCACAGCTGCCAATCACAGAGCAGTACCATGAGGACAATGCACCAGCGTGAACAAACATGGTGAAAAAGAAACTTTTCTTATCAGAGATCCACTGCTAAAGACAATTAGCCCCTGTGACATGTTAAAATTAATTAGCACCCACTGTAACTAGAACGCCTACAACCTGGACTCAACACCACTTAGACATTAAATAAAATAAAATTTACGAGCTTTGTATTAGGAAGAAACAAGTAGAGCTCTTCAAACAGGTAGACATTTTAAAAGTACCACCACTTTAAAACACTTTAAGACACAGCCACATGTTAGCGGAGACCAGTTAAAACAAGTTGGAAAGTACCTCTGCATGATTAAACGGCCATTACTAATTAAGCTAATTAAGAAACAGATAAAGTGATATTCAAAGCAGGCCTCATGCCACTCATCATTACAAAAGAACACAGCTACAGAACTGTAATTTAATGTTAACTGTCATTTTGCAACCATGTAAGCAATTAGACGTATATTACAACAATAATGAATTTCCAATATAAACAGGAGAGTTGCAATTTCAATGAGGATTCATTAAAATTGTCTGGAGCCCACTGACTGCACGTTCACAATTATGCAGCTTCATTACAAATGAAACGACCTGCGAATTTTAATCACCTAAGAATCAGCGTTGTGGCACAGGTGGCCGTTTATGCAGCACAACGGACATGAAGGAATCGGAGAGCTTCACGTTAAATATCTGTTACCGGTCAGGGGAGCCCCAACAAGCGGGACGGCAGGCGTGAGCCGCATGCCCGTGTGACCCTGAGACACACGTGCTAATAAAACTGAGGCATGTGAGAGTCAGGTGCGAGACATGCGACTGGCGGGAGGGGGAAAGGAAGGACTCACAGTCTCCGGACGCCCCCGGAGCACCGTGCTGCAGCAGGAACTGCTGGCCCTCATTCCACTGTCGGTCCAGGAGCTGCTCGATGCTGGTGGCCACTGGCAGTGCAGAGCTCGCCCCATTGACGGCTGGACCTGAGGCCGTCAATCCAGAGGAGTCATAGCGGATGTTCAGACCACTCACGGGCGATCTAAGAGGGAAAAAGAGAAGCACGCAGACAGCAGTTTAAAGCCTGCGTGTTCATACAGATACCGTGGCCACAATGGGGGCGTTAATGCCCATAATATTCCACAGCTGGGGGCGGTGGGGCTGTGGCTGCTCCCTCCCGTGCTGATGGTCTACTAGCCATGCTGTGGGGGGGTCAGGTTCTGGAAACAAGCTGTATTATATCTCTCACTCTCTCTCTCACTCTCTCTCTCACACACACACACACACACGAGAGAATGTTTTTAAACGATCTACTGAGAGGGTTTACTCTACTATCAAATGGAAAAATGAGATTCTTCGGTTGATGCAGGAGTAAAACATGTACCTTTAAGGATACAGGCTTATTTGCATTTTGCATGATTTTCCAAAAAAAAAAGGAACAAAAAATCTAAGCAGTATTTTAATCACTGAAAACATAAGCGTTTCAGTTTATAAACATTATAAATCAACCTGAAGTATTGTACAGTTATGAACAAACAGAAAATGATAAATGACAAACTGTTTAACTATAGGTCGTTTGTACTGAAGTTAAATGTCCACTCGTGCGATAAGGAGAGAGACACGGCACATTAGGCCCACATGAAGGCACGGGCCGCTCATACACAGGCAGTCAGGGCGACTTTCAGCCGGCAATGTAAATAAGACTTACCGGGGAGACAGGCTGGCCTTTGGTGAAGTGCTTCTTCCAGAGAAGCCAGTGTCCCCCAGCTCCAGGTCTAAGAGTAAACAGAGCGTGGTTACAGCGGCCGGGGGCTTAAAGGGAGCTGGGAGAGGATGAGCCACACGCCGAGGGGCACCCCAAGAGTTTCACACAGCCCCTCTCTGCCTCCACACACACACACACACGGCCCCACAGCAGACCACGCTCTCCATCTTCTGAAGCGAAAGTAACAAATCACACATGCAGGCCGGTGGCCCACCCCCCGGTCAGAGCCAGCCAATCCCATCACATTCCCTAACTTTCCTCATTCTATTTTAACACTTTCCAGCCCAATACCGACACAATCCAGCTCAGTCGAGCCATAAGCCACCTGGCAGGTGTCTCCTGGTCCGGGACACCATGCTGAGCAATCGTGAGGTCATGCCTCCCGCGCCAGCCGGCCATTAGTGGTCAGAAGGGCGAAGAGGGGACCGGGATGGACTCTAATTCCAACCGGCCAGCAGTGATTGGGCCACGCTCTCCCAGTACAGAATTCAGGTTATCCAACTCACCAAAAGGGAAGGCAGGCAGGCAGGCACTGAGCCTCACATGGACACTTTAGACAGGAGTCCTCCTACCCGCATTGTTAGGCAGGGGACCCCGTGACCTGCCTTTCAGCAGACGGCACTGATCCATTATTCGTAAAATACCACAGCCCAACCCCCCGCAACCCTCCCCCACTCCACACAGGGTTCCTCCTCACTGACCCCCGCCCCCACACATGGCTGTAGGGTCTGCTGGAAAAACACCCGAAAACAAAACCTGCTCCTATTCAGCGCAGAGGGCCACCGGAGGAGGAGGTGCAGGAGGAGTACGGCGGGTTGCTGAGGACACGGACAGCGTATCAGAGCCGGCAGGGTTGGTCATGGCAACGTGCCGCCTACTTCCTATCACAGGTGCCCGGTCTGTACACATGTGGGTGGCCCCAGCACTGCCGCCCCTCCATGCCAGGAATGTAGCGCTCAAGCTGGCGGCCTGGAGCTCATTCCGAGCCCATCGGCATGAGCCAGCCGTCCTGAGCCCAGCATGCCATCCATGAAACAGATTCGCTCTGGATGTGAATGCAGACAGTGACGCTCTGGTAATAATTGCAGGGATAACACATGTTAAGATGCTACTGTTACAGCCCACCGTCACCTCAAACATTAATACTTCAGCCACATAATTACATATTCTTCCCTCACACATATAATTATATGCTCAAGTTCCCCATTTTGCTGTCTACATATTTATGATGCCTCTCCCCAGACAGTGGTGTGTTTTCCATGCTGCATTACTGTGCAGACACCGATCCTCAGTGAATGAGCTCTGTTTACAGGCAAGATAAAGTAGGCGTGTGTGCGGCTGACACGCTGTGACTGGAGGGTGGGGGGGCTGGCTCACCTGTAGGCGGACCCTCGGACTGCGCGAAGAGGGCCGTCATAGCAGAATTAGGGTTCAGGCGGTTCCCAAACATGTGGGGAGGGGCAAGGTTGAAGGAGGATCCGGATAATGCATTGGACTGTGGGGAGAGAGGGGGGAGGGAGAGAAAGAGAGACGGATGGTTTCAAACAAAGCGACACCCTCTCTGGCGAGACCACGTGAGGCAAACGGCTATGGCGTTAGAGTGGCGCAGAGCGGGGAGCCGGGCTGTGAGTCTGCCTGGGCGACAGACTAGCACCTCCGGGCTCTCCGCTGACCATGTGCTTCTGCTGCTAATTGTTTTATCTAATTAACCCATTTCCCAGATCAGGAGGCGGTGGCATATGTCAAACAAAACGGCCGTCTCTCCGGCTCGGCGGGGTCACACCGCCCGCCGCCGCCTGCCTTTCATTCCCCTGCAGTGCGGCCCATTCACCCCCCCCCACACACACACCCCCCCATGTGACTCCACAGGCTGGGCAGGGCCTAGCGTCGCTGTAAAATGTGCAAACCCTCAGGCAAACGGAGAGGAAAAAAAATAGAAAGAACATCCAGCAGGAAGAGGGCTTGCCTGACGGCTTCCCCCGTGACCCGGCGTCCAAGCGGGCGAGTAGGAAGGAGACGGGCAGGCGTCCAGTGCCCCCCCGCCCTCCCCCCTCCGCCACAGGCTGCTGGAACCTCCTGCTCACGTCTGCTTCCATTCACAGTCCCCCTGCCCCCCTTCCCATCCCCTACCTCTGGGGCCTCTGCTGGGATGGGGGCCAAGAAAGGGGCCAACAGAAAACCTGCAGCCATCCAAATCTGTTGCATAATCCAGAGCAATAAAAATGCCTTTGCTTTGCGTGCGCATGTTTACTTTGTGGCTTTTACTTTCAAAGAGTACAGAATCGTACCCCCCAGCAAGGGCTTCGTGACAGAGACCACATCTGGGAGCGATGGAAAGGCCAGGAGAGAGAGCGAGCAGAATGACACCGCTGGACTTTCATCAAGGGACTGGCCCCACCCCACATGAACTCACCCCACCCACAGACAGTAGTGCAGCCAGCAGGTAGCTCCAGAGGCTGATGCAGCAACATTTGCCCAGGCCTGGAAGCTTCTCACTCAACACCGGCGGCTTAAAACATTTGACCAAGAGCATGGTGAACAGCTTTCAATGGCCCTCACGCAGTAATAATTAACACCCTTTAGTAGCGCGGCCCTTTATCCTGAACAGCATGCATATTACATGAGGAGCATTAATCTATTCCCCCTCAGCCTTGTACGGTATGCTGACGTACGGGTGCAGCATCGCTCTTGATGTGAATACACCGAGACCCCAGGCAGACTCACAGCCACACTAAAACCCACACCCATACCATGGGGGGCCAGGAAGCACCGGGTTGGGACCTTTTCCCTGAAATGCCGGGGGGGGGTGGGCAAGTTAGATGATGGTAAAGAGCGACATTATTACTTCTGTAAAAGGCTGGAGATAAGGCCTATGATTCGCAGATTGCTATTTCTGTCTATACGGATCACTATCACACTCCTCTGGAGCTTCTCCCTGCTTATATTCCTTATTCACACACATCAGGGCATATTTCACTCTAGATGTCTATTACACGAGCAGCCACCAGACTGATAAGCAAAATAACTTTTAAAATAAATGATTTATTTAGAAGAAATACATTCATTGATTTCTTTCCTTCAAAATACTCATACCTTCAGGGTTGTGTGTGACTAATTGCCTGAATTCAAAATACATGACAGAAAATGAATAAAGATTAGTCACACCTCCATCGATCGTGAACGTGGGGCTGTGACTGCTGAGCATCCTGCTGAATTACATGTACGGGGAAGGCAAAGCGGTTTTAAGTGCTTATGAAACCAGCTACAAAAATGACATCAAAAGCACTCCAATTTCATTAAGGAGATGGAGATTATATCCATTAATGTTGAAAAGGGAGGTTCAAAGTTACAGTTACAAACTGGCAGGGACTCGCACTAAGATACAAATAAATGCCTGAACCTTGAAACTCAAATCCATACTGACTGACTCGCTAACATCCGTGGGGCAGTCGGGTCGCATGTTCTGCACGGTTTTCTAGTGGGGCTCTGGGAGTCAGACAAACGCCGGCATGAAGAGGCTTAAAAAATCATCATCATAAAAACAATAATAATAATTTAAAAAAAAGGAGTGAACAAATCAACAAGCAGCTGTAAAATAGCGCACAGCTGCACAATGCTGAGGGTCCAACAGAGAAGCCTCAGCCCATTAAAAGCCCGCAGCCACGCAACCCCAAGCCTGTGGGGAACCCAGAGAGACAGGCTCAGTGGAGCGCAGGAGCTCCCTTCTCCCGGGCCGCTTTAACGAGCTGCACAACACGACTGAGCCCAAGCCGCATTCCTACTAGTTTATTATCGCTGGAGAGCGACAACGGCCCCAAGCCCCGGCCTCCGTCACCCTAGGACCCGGCGAGGCCTCACGCTCCCGGCGCCGGGAGATTAAACAGAGTGTGAAGCACACTGTGGTCCCAGGAGAGGCCCCCACCGCGGAGGCTGTCGGCTTCAATTGCATCACACGGCGCTGCTCAATGCCAGGGGAGAGGGGGGCACAGACGGCTCCCTAATTGTTCAGGGGGCTTAACATTTTCAGCCCCATTGTTTAGGTAATGCTGAAAGTGCTCGCTGCGGATTGGGTGCTCGGGACCAGCGCAAGGGGGCTACAGGGCCTCCGAACATTCCTCCATCTAAACAGACCACAGGCTTCAGGGGGAATAGAGCAAGAGGAGGCAGAACACACCGCTGGGGAAACTGCTGGCCGGTACACCCCTCTGGACAGACCTCGTAGACTGTCACGGTTACGTTGAGACACTGCTCCGTGCCGGTTATCGTCCCACTATCAAACCCTCAACTTCTGCCTGCCATCGATCCATGACGGGGTGTAGACAGATCAGCTTCCCTGCTCCAGGCTCACCGCGGGATTGATGACGCCATAAAAAACTGGCCCCGGCTCAAATCCATGCACAGACGTTCTGGAGGTATGACACGTCCCTTCTGGGGTATCTGTTGTCTCAGGACCGTCCTGCCATCCATAGGGCCAATATAGTGTCACTCTCTGCCCTCTGATGGCATTAAATACTCCCACCGTGTCCCCGCTGATGAGCGGCGACTTTGGATTTACCGCACAGTCCGCGGTACACTCCAGCTCAAGGCTGAGGGCCCAAACGTCAGACCTGGGGCCCTGTCTCCCACACTCCCATCTAAAACCCCAGGAGATCAACAACAGTGGCACTCCAGAGAGGCCTACCCAAGACCGGCCCACCCTCCGCATCTCTGCTGCGCGCTAGCAGGCTCGCGCCCACTTCAGTGAAGAGGTCAGTTGCCAGGAGACCGATGGTTGCTACAGCAGCGCCAGATGAGAGCAGGCTGACACAAGCCTGGGAGAGTGCGAGAGTGAGCGAGCGAGTGGGAGGATTTGAGAGACAGGGCGCGGTGTAAAGACATACCTGCCACAGATACATTAATGGGAGCACCAGCCCCCGCAAAAAACAAATGCCCGTTTAGCCTCAGGGAACCCAGTCAAGCTATAAACCTGCTTCCTGCCCCCACCATTTGTGCAACTATTTATACAATTCATAAGAGGCAAGGAAACAAACAAAGCCATTACAGGCATGGCCATCCAGCACTACACATAAAAGCCAAACACCACAGCGCCGCTGGGGATTACTTCATGTTTATTTAGTCCTGCAGGACGGGCATGCGGACCACCCAGGGTCGGGTGCACATCCCTCAGAGGCTGCAGCCAGTGATGATGCCACCATGTGGGCAGGCCCTGCTGACACGTACGCCACGATCTGACAAACATCCGGCAGGGCAAATAGGCGCCCTACAAACATGCAGTCTAAACACCAACACCCCCGTAATCCAAAAGCCAGGCACCAAAACCATAATTATGCGCAAACCGGCAAGGAGGTGGGGCATACTGTGTAATGAAAAACACGCAACCGCAACAATACCCGCAGTCACAAGGCCCGAACCACTGCTGCTGACGGCAGGTCACATGACACCTCGCCCGGATTATTTGTAAGGCGTGTTCAGCTTGATCAGGAATAGACTGAGCATTACTGCGCTCAATCAAGGGGACTCTGACACGTGATAATGGCTGTTAATTTTGAAGCTCCCATACATCTGTCTGTTTAATATAGAAACCAGTATGACACTTTACGACTCCATTAAAAGGCGTTCCAGTGTGACGCATTACATCAGACTAATGCACATGCTCCCCCAAATATGACCTCAGTGCCTTTCAGTGTGCAGATATCGTTTCTATATGTGGGACACAAAAAAGACTCCATCTTCTCATCAGCCAGAAGGAAAGGCAGCTTGGTAGTTTCACCTTTAAATGCACCATGATGCTGTTGCACCACTACAGAGCTGATGGCAACTCGAGAACAACCGATCAGGTGGCGAGGGCAGCGTGTCATCACAGGCAGTGTGCAGGAGATACTCACATAGGTGCAGGAGGTGCTGGGTGCTGTCGGGACACTGGGCAGCGAGGTGCCACCCAGAGGTTGCTGAGGTAGCTCGGCACTGGACAGGGGGGTGCCAGGGCTGCTCACCACGCTGGGCAAAGGCACCAGGACGTCGCTGCTGGGGAAGGCACCTGCAGACAGAAGCGGGAGGGTCAGCTTCAGAGGCATGTGGAAGTGGGAGCCAGAGGCACCATTCAGCACTATGCAGACGCCCTCCTATAGGCCAACCCGCCACAAGGTCAAAGCGATACGTCATTAATACAAGACGAGAAAAGAGAGATTGTGATGACTCATGTTTTCAGATATAACTAGATCGAGTTCCCGATGCATGGCTAACAGGGCCCCATTCATATGCATGCGATGCCCACCCACGTGCCAGCTCGTTTGCTGCCATCGTTTTATTGGCCCCAAATTAAAACTGAGGACGCGTCTCTACACCTCCTGAAGGGGTGGAAAAAAGGGTTCCTTCCCAAAGACGAATCAGCTCCCTGCCAGAAAAATGGATTGTCTGGGATGCCGGCACACACATGCCACCGCAGTTAGACCCGGCACGTGATGTAACTCTGCATTCCACAAATCCACCCTGCGAATGACACAGCTTCATCAGACAGCTGTTCTACTGGGTGATGACGGAAGTTAGCCAACCTACCCTGCAGAAATAAATGTTTGATGAGGGAGACAGAGGGAGGTGTCAGGTGGGCACTGATCTGGCCAGAAGAGAATATAGTACCTTCAGTGCCAGTCAGTATTGGTCTCCTGTGCACCCTGCCCCAGTTGGAAATCAGGAGCATGAGGCAAATTCTAAATTAGATTAACAATCACGTCGTTTAAACTGGCCCGTTCCTCCACAACAGAAAATCTATCTGAGTTCAGACAAAGGTTAATAACACGGCTCACGGTCTGATAACGATCCTTCAGAACTTGAGTTCAATTTATCGGGCTAATTTCAGAGGGGTTTAGATGTGACGGCTTTTGTGTCACGCGATAACTGTGGTCCTACAGCCACTGAAGGATAGCACAGCAGGTATCAAATATCGATCACCAACGATTCCTGACAAAAATCTATTCTTAAGATTTGCATTGCAGATTCGCTGATGTACAGAAATGCGCACAAGAAACAGCGGCCTTATCTCTCTCTCCATGGACACTAGCACATCTTGGCTTTGCTTTATCAGCTGCAAAACACCGGCGATTTTCAGTCAACGTCGGTACTTTGATGCCCGTGTCACTCATAACTAAGCTTGTCCGACTACCAACTCAACAGATGGAGCCCTCTTACTCTCTAAAGCCCCATCATCAAACAGAAGGGGACATTTCTGTCCTTCAAGTAACTCTCCACGTGACAAATGCATTTCCTTTCACACAGAGTCTTTCACCCTGCCGGACCAACACTCCGTCAAATCATTGCGTCACCTAGAGCAGTTCGATGTTTGCCTTTAATAATGGCCTCCGCAGTTTCTATTGATAAAATCTCCATCAGTCAGAAAAAGTAACAAACTGCATTCTGAGCAGGAGAGATAAATGGGTCGTGTACTGCATTGATGTAGCAGGTTAACCCTGGATAAATATTTACAGTCCTAGCCAAGGACAGCAACAAGTGTGGTGGGGGGGGGGGGGTCCTAATGAAGATCAATAAGTGACCTTGTAACCATAGGGGGTAAAAAAGGTGGGTAGACTGACAGCGCAGAGGGCCGGCACTCAAAGGTACATGGCATCTACACTCTAAAGCCATGCACAGCTGTTTGATGGCAGAATACCATAACTGCACTTAAACTCTCTATTCCCTCTTCCTGAAGTCTTTGCCCTCACCTCAATCCACTTCAGAGGTGCAGTACGGCAGAAAGGCCAGTAGGGGTCAGAGCATTTCTAATCTCCCCCTTCCATGGCTAAGTGGAGTTGGCTGGCTTGTGTGGTTCTCCGTGCCAAACAGCCAACAGGGAGGAACAAATGAATCTGAACTAATTGCCTGTTATGGACTCTTTTCCTCTGTTTTGACTCTGCAGGTTAATGTGCATCGCAATGAAGGTTAAACTGGGAAACAAGGCAAGACTCCTAATCAAGTGGACACGAAAAAAGGCAAAGTTCCTTTGATCCCTTCAGGTTTAACGAGCACCCAAACTGACAAACGACAGGTGCAGGATGCTAAGGCTTACTACCTCACATAAGGAAAACATATGTCGACGGACACAATGAAGAAAAATGTTGCCATACAAATGACAGACCTTTCCCCAAATCTAGTCACCTTTGTCTGCTGACAAAACAGAAAAAACATCCTACAAAAAAAGGCCAGTTAGCTTCCAGACTGGCAAACCCTATACAGCAAGACCACGAGTTCCTGCTGACCAGGCTGTCACTTCTGGATTCTATCTACAGCTATAAGTCTGAATCCACCCAAACAGAGGACATACATTATCCAACACTACGCTACTAGCCTACCGTTTCACAATAAAATACATCGTCATGACTTAGCAGAAAGCGCATTCATCCCTGTGTCACCCCCATGCACCTTGAATTTGTGATACAGACTTAGGCATTTAATCCCTGGACATGGCCTCAGTCACTCGCTGATGTATGGGCGCATCACTCAGAGACTGAAGTAATCCAGTTGATAAATCAAACGATGATGGCCTGTCCGACTAAACGCTGGCAGACCGTTTCCGAGGGCTTTGGATAAACAGAGGTCCCAGCTACAGAAGAGGCAGGTCTATGAGCGGTGGTCTGAATGCCTGCAGAGGGGCCCTGCCCCCTTTGGACCACCCTACTGAGCTAAGTAGCAATGAAGGACCTTAAACACCATTCCACACAACCTCATCTCTGCCCTTCCTCGAGCTTAGAAATCAGAAAGCGAATGCCCGGCTCAACTAAGTACTAACTAAGTATGCTCTTCCCATGATGGTCTTTGCTACAGCCTTTCTGGCAGAACATTTGCAGAATATTTATACTTTCACTTGCCTGGTTTTCTACAGTGAAAATCTGAAATGAAGAGGCCCAGGTTTTACTCGCGTTCATACCAGGAGCTGCCGTCAGCAGCAGTGTGCATATGAAGTTACTGAAAAGCACTTATTGATGACTCTGCTGAAATTTGTGTTCCTGGGCCGTGAGTAAATCATTAAGACACAACAAGGGTGAAGCGACCTGCCATGTTCTTCATGCAGTCGGAACATCCATTTGCTAAAAGTATGACTATGATAGGGTTGACTTAATTTAATATATGATAGCATACAATTCACTGTCAATCATTAAGGAAGTTTATGAGGTGGTGGGTTGTAATTAACAGATTTAAAACATACATCACTCAGAACCGTAGTTTTCATGTGGCTGTCAGTTAGTCCTCACCCAAAACCACACTCTCCCCTCCTAAAAGCAGCTCCATCCAGAGACTAGGATGTTTTCAGAGGTCTTTAATTTTTAAAACCCTGAACTGTGACCTTGCACAACACCTCTCTCGGGGAATGACAAGCACTTTGTGCTGGTATTTCAGGCCTAGAGAGAAGTACAGCTGCCTCACAATGTGCAGCAATTTAATTTCTGTAACTATGGTGAGGACCTCACTACGGAAAGCGCCTGCTCACGCTGTAAATGCTCTGCTCATGAACTGCAACACTGTGCTTTTCATCAGACTATAAAAGGAGAAAATGAAAGCTGTCACTTTCTTTGTAAGTATCCCCGCAGATACAACCACCAACACCGAATTTGTGAATAAGTATTGACAGAGGTCGTCCCTCAGGTCAGTACAAAGCTTCTGGTTTTAATGAACACAAACAAGTGATTCTCAATCTAAATCTGGATTCAGTTTTTTTACCTAATTGTTATACATACACAAATATTAAATAATGTTACAGTGGGAGATATGTGAATTATAATGTCTACCTGCGCCAAGCTGAAGTTCGGCCAGTAAGTCTTTGTAAAGCAGAGTGCCGCAGGCTGCAGTATTGACATAGCAGTGCGGGTGGAAGAGCAGCCCAAGGCCCGGCCGGCTCCCCGCCACCTCCCCCCCCCACCCCATTCCCCGTGTTAATGTGACCCCAGAGAGCAGTGCGCTGCAGCAGCAGTCAGTGGACAGCCAGACACACACGCAGGGCCAACAGAAACACCCCCTGCAGCCCCGACTCCTTTTCGCCCAGCTGACACTCAGCACTCTGCAAACAAACCTCAATGCCAGGCCGTAAACGGCCACAAAACATTTTCCTCATATTTATTTTATGAAGAGGATACTTCCATCCCAAAATAAACTCTACATGTTCACAGAAATGTTTCAACCATAACTACAAGTAACCATTAGATTAAAACAATAGGTATTTTTAGAATAAGTTACAGCACTAAGACCTTGCAGCACGCCTTATTGAGAAAGGGGTCCAAGCCGCTGCCTGTGCTAATCAGTTATTTTAAACCTTTAATCTCTAAACTGTCCGCCTGCCAAAAGCCTTTGGCCCATTAGCCCAATGGCCAGCAATGCTGAACGGTACCATGTTAGCAGATGGCCACCCTGCAGGCAAGACCTTCAGAGTGCAGTCTGATGCACATTTTAACGCACTGCGAGTCTGAGAGGTGTACCTGGTCTAGCAGGGGAAGAACTGACATGGTGGCTCAGTAAACTCCCGTTCCTGAGGAGAGAAGGCGACTTCTGGATGCCCCCGCTGCCGTTGGCACTCAGGCTGGCGGGGTTGGCACCACCGGGCACCAGAGCCGTGGAGGAGGAGGAGGAGGGTGAGGCGGACGACGGCAACTCCACGCCCTTCACTGCGTCGTGAGCCCAGCATGGTCCGTAGCGGTTCCTCCACTTGCCGCGCCGCTTCTTACCCTTGACTGGCGCCTCCTCGCTCTGGCTGCCTGCCGGACCCCGGCCAGAGGATGATGGTGGGGGGCGCTTGTGGGCCAGTGAGGCCAGGCTGCCGCGCATGTCGCCCGTGGGGTGGGAGCTCTCATACGGCTTGCCCCCAGAGGACGCGGAGCTGGGGGCCGGACCGATCAACAAGCTGAAGTTTCCGGAGGAGGGCACGCCCTCAGGGGCCCCTCCCTCGCCGGCAGCCTTTCCGGGGCCGCACCCGAAAGGAGGCGGGGGGTATGAGGTCTCGGCACGCAGCTCCGCCTCTGAGAAGCCCAGGAAGTCGGAGGAGGGAGGCCCTCCGGAGACACTGGAGGTCGTCTTGCTGGTCCCGCCGCTGCCTAGGAGAAGACCTGGGGGGTGTAGGGATAGAGTCAAGAGAAATGGAAGCCGGTTAACAGTTAAGGCAAATCACATGATAAATGACATGTAATTCGCTATCAAACAGGCACTACCGTGTACACATATTAAAATAAAAAATAAAACCCCAAGACATAAAAACAAAGAACAAAGGAGAAGCACATTACTGGCTTACACAGATCACAGTCAAACAGCCTGCTGTTCAGCAAGTGGACACCCAAAATAAAAAGAGGAGTCCAGGAGCCTGCCCGCTCGGTGAGGACTCCGGCACAGAGCAGCTATGCGAGGGTCCGTCGACCAGTTCCCGTGGAAGCGGGCTGCCAGACGGCCACGCGACGATCAGCACTAGAGAGAGAGCGAGCACGACGCCTCTCTGACTCACACTTCCAGGCCTGGGTGGGGCCCGGGTGTTGAAACTTCCTTTGTTTTGTAAACTGTAAGGCAATCCACCCTACCCACAACCCGGCACCCATCCCCCATGAGTAAGAGCATGTAGGGAATAGTGGGCGGGGGGACAGTAAATACTTTGGACTGATTGTAACACCTTGATGAGAGGAGAAGAAAAAAGGTATAAAAGGTGTTATTCTGCAAGGGACCCCTTCCCCATAAATACACTGGTGCTCCCAGGAGTCAGGTGGAGGCGCTCCGCTGCCCCCTCGCCCCCCCCCCCCCCAGCCGCTTTAAGCTGTCCCGACCTGCCGTGTTTTCACAGCTGTGGCTGGGAGAGCGGCCCCTGTTTTACAACACGAACCTCCCCCCCACCCTTAGACAATACTCACTTTTTGAAATAAGCCAGGACAGGGGAAGGGAAAAAAAAAAAAAGAGGCAAAGCCAAACAAGGCCACGCTAACAGCAGGAGTGCCCATAAATGCGCAGGCACCTCCTCCCCCCCCCCCCCGGATAATCCTGTCCACCACAACCGCTCCGGCCACACTGGGAACTCAGGGAGATAAACGTAGGAGGGCCTGTCGTGTCACCCGGAGCCTCACGGGCCACCTTCCTCCTTCAAGGACGACCAGGTTCCTTCACGCCAGCAGCAGCGCTCGCATCCGTTTGAGTGTTCACGCACGAGGGCTGCCGGGACAGGTTTGGCAGGGAGACACCCCCGCCCCCACCACCATTCTGGCAGCAATGCGGATACGCCACTCGGGAAGGAGATGAGACGCCGGGCACCGGAGAGAGCTCTCAGAGCAGCCAGCCCTGCTCCGCTTTGTTCGCAGCCGTCACCTCGGCGTGACGGCACGTGCAGGCAAGAGCTGCGGCCTGCGGAAGCTGCCAGCAAGAGCCGCCAGCCATAGGCCTGGCTGCGGCGGCATGTTAATTATACCTGTCAGACATACAAACAAATAAATAATAAAAGGCAGTCTGGGGCGGGCGCTCTGGGAGCCAGGCGCACACGCAGGGCTAGGTGTGCTTGGCCTGGCCACCCCCACCACCTCACCACCCGCTGCTGCCTGGTCCCAACCCCGTATCAGATCCGTCCACTCTGGATGGCCTCCAGGCCCATCACAGGAGAAGGCTCACCTCGCTTAGATAGCGTAATACTTTTCTGGCCCATACCTGCCATTAATTGCCATGCACAGGGTTTGTATGACCCAGCACTGGGGGGGCGGGGGTTCACTCATGGTTGGTCCACCCGAGGGCATGGCTTACCTTGCTGGAAAGGGCTGGATGTGGATGTGGCTGGTCCGGTGGAGGCTGAAGTGATGCTCACAGGTAGGGACGGCTTCCCAGGGGTGGACTTGCGCCCCCTCTGACCCGAGCTGTGGCTTCCTGGCCTCTTGGCCTTGCTTTCGGACGTGCCCTTGCCCTCTGGCACTGGCCCATCCTTGGCTCCGCCCCCAGGGTGGGCCGGCACCTCCTGGAAGTTGGCGTTGGTGAAGCGCCCCGAGCTGTCCTCCTGACGCTTCTGGGAGGTGGGCACGGTGGAGACTGACCCGCTGCAGCCACTGGCATAAGACTGCTGCGTGTGACAATGAGAGAGAGGGTGAGGAAGAGAGAAGATTAGAGGAACAGGGTGAGGAAAGAAGGGGGGTGGGGTGAGAGAGGGTGTGAAGGTGAAAAAACAAGCAAGCGCACATGCAATTGGCCAACAAACCCCATGTGGTGCGGACTGTGGAATCACCTGCAGAAACTGCTTTCCTTGTCACTCCCAGCCATCACCCTAAACTGCCGATTTCCAAATTGCCCCTTTTATACACCGCTAAACCAACAGCTCTCCTTCCGAACCATGAGTGATGATAAAGCGTCACGCCGATGGCCAACTAAGGGGGGAGCTAACTCACCTTTTCCGTGGTGACAGTCAAAGCCGGCGCGAGTGCAGGGGACGGTTCCAGGGACTTTTTATGCCTTGGTTTGTGTTTGTCCCTTTCCTTGTGTTTCTGGAGGTGACAGTAGGGGGAAAAAAAAAGAGGAAGACGTGAGTGAGCACTATAGGCAACAGTGGGGCCTGGGGTTGTGGGAAAAGCACAGTCACTGTGGCCTCCCGAGGGCGCCCCCTAGGGTCACCACCTCTCAGACGCATCGCATACTCTCGCCCACAACAAAACGACAAAAGCTGCCAAAATTACTACCATCTGGCTCACCGCTATCTATTAAAACATGCCAGTGACGGGTTACGCTGCGGCGGTGGCCGTCTTTGAGCCGGGTGGCGGAGGCTTTCGGAAAGTGCCTGCTCCCAGCAGATGAATTTACACCCTGTTCACACACCTTCATCAAAGCCCCTCTCATTTTCAGAGTGGAGCTGTGAAAATATGCAGCGATCCTGAAAAGCACCAGAAGGAATATATTTTCACTTCGCCGATGGAGACGGCCTCTCTGTCGGAAACTTGTCGCAATAAGCCCCCTCCCCAAACCACCATTTGTTTCCTGCTTTCACAACTTCGCTCGCAAGGTCCTCTATCCACCATTTCCTGAAACGTTTGCCAACAATAACCATTTGTGTGTTAAGTAGGAATGACTTGGGGATAAACGGGTTACAGATTAAAGGTGAACGTACCTGTTCTTGGTCTGCGTCTCCACCCCCCAAAGTACAGATCCTTTCAGCTTAGAAACCATCAGCTTTGACCACTTGTGCACCCTGAGAATTTGATCCTTCAGACTTGCTGTTCTAAACGTGCCACCGTTTATCTAAGGTCAGTGACTCGCATGCACTTCTTATCTCCTTACTTTGAAGTAACAACCAATGGGAAATTGAGGGGGAGAGCCCATAAACGTTGCTGTTGGAGCAAGACAGGTTTTAACAGATGATCACGTCGGGCAGCATTCCGCTGGGGAAGCCAATCAGAACGTGAAGCAAGAGGACATGGACCAGCCTTCATCGGTGTGCCGAAGCCATGGGCTTAGAGACCTGAGAGCAGGGCCGCCACCATTAGGAGCTGGTCAGACAGCCCGTACAGCCCTGTGCCCCTCCCCCACTCTTCCAGCAAAGGAACCAACATAGAGCCCGGCAGGCTTCCATAAATTAGAGCCCAGGGCCGCGAGAGCGTAGCAGGCTGACGGCGCTGCCACGTTGCCAGTGGGACGCTTCCGTCTTCACTCATTCGACTGTGTTCCAAAAGCCGCCGCCCCCCCCCCCCCCCAGAGTAGGAGCATGGCACAAAATCCCGGGGGAATGCCCCTCCTGGCAAGACAGGCAGAAACACTGGCCCACGTCATTTAGACACCAGCAGCCGCCTGGCACTTGTTTGGTTAGCGGCTAGGGATGGGCATGCACACGGCACCGCATTTTCATTAAGGAGCATCGATCCTTGTGGAGGAGGAGACTTTAAATTACGACAGCATTACCTGCCAGGATAAAGGTTAAGTAACCCTGATGATCACAGGGTGAGCGGGTGCGTGCAAACAAACTGTTTACGTAGACTACTGATCATGACACAACTCACACATAAATCAGCCTCAACAATCCTGACTGACCTCAGCCATCTACAGATAACTCATAAAGCCTAAGGAGACCTGCTCAAAAAACTACATTACCATCATTGGCTTTTGTATCATTATGGGGCCTCTACAGGACACTCAAAATTTTCAATCAATATCATGTTCGGAATAATAAACAGATTGTTTTGTCTACCAGGTATTTCATATCAGTGCAAAATTACAATTATTCATAAATGCCTGTGGCACCCTGACAACTAAGCTATTTCTCCCATGCTTCTGAGAGCATTCTTGCTATCTTCCAAACTCCACCAGAAGCTGGATCTCCCAGAAGTCTTTTAACCTGACCATAAATAGCCCCGCCACAAACACATAACAATGAGAACGGCCGGTTGTGGAAATACTCTGAGCTTTTCCATTTTTTGTAACAATCAACATGCGTTTTTTAGCCACAAAAATGCCATTTTTGCTGGCTGTCTACCTCTGAGCTCCCAGCAAACTAAGGGGCTTTCAGTCTGTTGTTGTTTGGCCCCAGGGTTTGGTAGAGGATAGGTACAACATCTGAGCCTCTAACCTTTGACCAGGGAATGTGGTGTGGGGGAAGGGTGCCTTTGCTAATGCAAATCAGCCCCACTGACAATGGGCCCGGATCAGGAAAAGCAGGCCGGTTATGGCTCCTGAACACTGCACAGAAGGCAGGCCCAACGATGACTGCAGCAGTTCCCATTAACCAGGAAGGGAGAACACAGGAGCTTTTAGCAGGAAGAGCCTTTCAGCGGAGCAGAGCACGGGATCTGGCGTGCAACGGCAATGAGATGCCAGCGGCTTCCTTTCCAGTACTGGAAAGCTTACTGGCGCTTTGCAGAGTGTAACTTGTTCAACGATTCAAAAGTAATACAGAGACTGGCTCAGTGATAAGGGGGAAAACCCTTTCACATAAGTAGCTTTAGCCCAGAACAGAGATTTATATAAATCCTGCTCCCCTTTTCCCTGATACTTTATTTCAATTTGAAAGACTTATCACAGTCTTGTATTTTATTGGTACCAAATGTATATAAGAGGGACCAATGTCTCTGTTGGCAGACGGCGGGAGAGGGGAATTTAATCAAGGCTGGGAGTGACAGTGAGCAGGCAAATGAGTGTTTAGTCATGCTCTTCTCCATCTTAAACGGGGATTTTAATTCCCCAAGAAAAAAAAGCAAACAGGCAGACACCCAATGAATGGAGAGCAAGCTGCCCTCATCAGCTGCACCGCCTGTTGATGATTTTAGTTCAGAAACAATTTGGTGCAATAATGCATGTTGAGCTTAATTTCACATATATACTTTACAATTCTGACATTTTATCAGTGTCATGCAATAAGCTGAAAAATTGTATTTCGTAATAAATGATTACCAATAATCACAAAATAACCTAAAAAGGTAATAACTATCTGCCTAATTCATAAAAGAATGACATAGGACAAGACAGAACAAATAAATGAGGGACTATACGAATGATTCAGTCAATTAGAAAAGTACCATTCCTGGGGTAAAAGAGTCAGCGGTTGGTCTTTATGGATACATATGAAGTTGGACTGCACAATATCATATTGTGATTAAATGACACATGCGCAATCGTCAACAGGGCTTTAGATGACGGCCGTAAATATTTCTCCAGACGGTACTATACGGATGTTTACTTATGCCCACAGTTTGGTAAGCAGATATTAATGAGAGGCATGTTGTGATGCTCTAAAGTTGGTAATCTGTATAAATTCGGTGTATCCTTACATGTTTAAACTGCAAAATACTGCCACAGCTTATTGCTAACATGATTTACCTAAACAGTTGCATGTGGCGTGCTCCGTTAACTGAATTTAATAAACATAAAGATACATTGAATTTACACAGATTACTAACTTTTCGCCAGTGTGGGGAAGCAATAAAAAAGGCCAATAGGATGTTGGGTTACATTTCTAGGTGTGTGGAGTTTAAGTCAAGGGAGTTGATGCTACGATTATATAATTCCTTGGTAAGACCCCACCTAGAATATTGTGTGCAGGTTTGGTCACCATGTCTTAAGAAGGACATTGCTGCCTTCGAAAGGGTGCAACGTAGGGCTACGAGAATGATTCCTGGTCTTAGAGGAATGTCATACGAGGAAAGGTTAGCTGAGCTAAATCTGTTTAGCCTTTGATCAAAGGAGACTAAGGGGGGACATGATGCAGGTATATGAGATTCTAACAGGTCTGGATGCTGTTCAGCCCAATGGCTATTTCAATATTAGTTTAAATACTAGGACTCGTGGCCATAAGTGAAAATTAGTGGGAAAACGTTTTAAAATTAATTTGAGGAAGCACCTCTTTACACGTGTAGTTAGAGTATGGAATAGTTTTCCTGTTAGTGTAGCGTAAGCTAAAACCCTGGGTTCCTTTAATTCAGAGCTAGATAAGATTTTAACAACTTTGAGCTATTAGTTAAGTTCTCCCCAAACAAGCTTGATGGGCCGAATGGCCTCATCTCGTTTGTAAATTTATGTTCTTATGTTCTTTTCGGCCTCACAACAGACATCTCAATATTTTAGCGTACTACTAATCTGCTTACCAAATTATGGGCTTAAGTAAACATCTACATAGTACCAAAAAGCTGGTGTCTGAAAAAAATGTTTACACCAGTCATCTGTAGCCCTGGTGATTATTGCGCATGTGCCATATAATCTCGATTATATTGAGATGTGATATTGTGCAGCCCTGATATAAAGCATGTAAATACAATCACAATAAAATGAAAACCATGACATTGCCACTGCAAGCGGGACCCTACCTTACCCTAGAGCAGGGTTTCTCAACCCGGTCCTCGGGGACCACCAGACGGTCCATGTTTTTGCTCTCTCCCAATTCCCTGCCAATTGGGAGAGAGCAAAAACGTGGACCGTCTGGTGGTCCCCGAGGACTGGGTTGAGAAACCTTGCCCTAGAGGGTTTACCATTCAAAGAACAGGCTACCTTCATGCCTCCTTGGACTGCAGTGTTAGTAGCAGGACCTATGAACACAGTACTGGGATACTGTGTATTGCAGTGGGATTCTGGAAAAAAAAATCCCCATGCAGATTACTGGAAAATTTGCATGACTTCAGTCTAAAAATGCTAATTTAATGATGATTATAGTTTCACTGAGTTACTGTGGTAATCCCTTGGGTAAATTTGTCTTACTCAAAACAGTCACGAGCAGTTTGATTTAAAGCAGCTTTTAACATGGATCCTTCTCTTAATCTTAAATAAACGACCAAGGTTATGCGAATAACAGCAGCTGTGATTCCTAAACAGAATCAGAGCCAGGAATTCAGGTTGTAAGCAGAAGAGTGAAAAGTAAGAATAATCCATCCATCCATCTTCCAACCATTTTGGAGGAGGAGGAAGAGACTATTTCTGGGTGGGTATCCTGCTGTAAGTGGGTAGCATTGTTGCCTCAAATTCTCAAGATTGGGGGTTCAAGTTTCCACCTTCTGAGAGTTTCCTCATAGTCCACTGACTGTGCCCAGTCTTGTGCCCTATGTTGCTTGGGATTGTCGTCCACCCCCCACCCCCCCAAACACACTGCTAGGCTAAAAGCTAAGCTAAAAGACATAATGGAGTCATGCAGTGGGAGTTTGACAAACCCCCCCCCCCCCTCATTCAAGCACAGGGAACACATCGAAGGCACACTGTCAGTCCTCCACAGCGCCAAGAAGCAAAATTAAAAACTCTGCACGACGGACAGCTATCTGTAGCTTTTTGACAACATGAAAAAGACAGACAAAACATGGTTCAACTATCTAGAATTTCTTGCATTGCATGCGCAGTTAACTTCCCTGACAAGACAGACATAAAACATGACCGACTGGTACAATCATTGTGCAGCAACAAATCAAAATCGGATGAGTGGGACAGAACTACATCTATGCAACCAACCCATGAACAGGAGACATTCACGACACAGAAATTGTGTGCTGCCCACTGGAGGCCCGGACAAATGCCAGGAATAGCTTAGAGCTTAAATGGTGGTGGTGAGTTATGACATGCCCTTTTATACACCTCAGAGTGCAAAGCGGTAAATATTGCACATGCAATGAGAACACTTGTGCTGGCGAATGACATGCAAAGCTTTGAGAAGCACTGACCCCAATGCTTGGCTCTGACAAGGCCAGCTAAAAATGGCAGGACACGTTTTTTGTGTAAATTATGCATTGGAGGGATCAGTCGCCTCACCCCTCCACATTCCGCTATGTTGGGAAATGTCCGCATTCACTGTGTGCGCCCATTAAATCACTCTATTCAAAAACAGGTGGAGCCAATAAATACAGGAGCCTTAGCGAGTAGCTCCATTGCTAAGTACAGCGTGACCAAGCAGTATGACTGATTCTTTGGTATGAATATAAAACTGCTTTCCAATAATTCACCATCAATAGCTTAAGAGCACGGTCAATACGAATGCCAGCTGTTTGTTCTAACTGACAGTTTTATTGGATAAAAGGTCTCAATAACACTTAAGTATCGTACAATTATAACCACGGTGGCATCTCTTTACATGTCCAAGTCAGACAATGTCAAATCGGAGTTTCAAACTGGTATCCTACAGAAGGGGTGTATTTCTGCGTGTTTAATGAAGTCTGAGTGTGTGAAAAGGGCATATCATTTTGGCAAGTCACGATGTAGGGTAGATCTGAAAGCTGCCTTACCTTCTTGTCCTTGTCATGATGTTTATCCAAAGAGTGAGAGGAAGAATCACTTAAGCTTTGAGCCCTACTACCACGGCCTTTGCTCCTTCTCTAAAAGGTGAAAGAGGAACTTCAAGTTACTATTAAAAAAAAGTCTGTTCCATGCTTCCTGTCAACAGAGTTAACCCTGCCTGAAGGTGAAAGGGGTGGGGGGATGAACAAAAGCATGTTGCTGAAAAAGATAATATACAGCATCCTGCGCTTTTAAACCTGTAAATCATATGAGGAGCAGCAGGCAGGAGACTCCTACAAAGGGGTACTTCTGGAGTACAGGAGACCAAAAATGACCTCCTCCTCTCAAAAGACCCTCACCGCCCTAGGAGACTAGCCAACTCTACATGTGTGTGTGTGTTCGTGTTCGTGTTCAGTTATAACCTCCAAGCACAGAAGCTTTACAGTCACATGACTGCACACCCAGAAACCTTGGCTTCACCTTTGGAAGGGAACCAAAATTGTCAATCAGGGTTAGCATCTTGGTTGATGTCTTAACACACATGATATTTACTGAAAGCATAATGGTTATTCCTAGTTGTGAAAACCATGCCGTTAAAATACGTATTCACTGCTGCAATCTTCATTTAAACTGAACACAGTAGATGCCATGATCTCTTATACATTCATAACTACTGGTAATCAACGTTGATGAATATATACTTGAAGAAATTAGATATATACGATGTCAGAAACAGGTTCTCATCACTAAGAACAAAACCACGAGAAGAAAGAGCGGCTATTGAAAAGCTCGCTATTTATTTTGTAAACCGAAAACCAAACGGGCTGACCCAGAGGTCAAAGGTCAGAACACTACTTGGAGAGGGTAACACCACATTTAGATTTCCCAGACTTAGTCCTTTGATATTTTCTTTTCTTCCTAGTTTCTCCCATCAGAATTTCATTATATTGCTGATATTATTCACTGAATGTGTGTTCAGATGCAGATGAACAGTCACCATCTACCCAAATAACAACTGCAATAACAGCAGACGTAGAGGCAGACCCAAAAACAGCACGCTGCCCCCAAACTTCAAGCAAAACACGTCTTTGGCATGTGGCGACAGCTGACAATGAGAGAGCCCCACACGCTTCTCCTGTACAAACATCTCTCTTTGCTCCATGTGAAAAGTCAGCCGCAACTCAGTGTGAACCTGATACCATTGCATCCTTAAACTGAGCTGTTTGAGCTTAACTGTAACTGAGAGGAAAAGGAAGACCATAAAAGGTCTTTGATAAAGCAAAGCATGTAAGGCCTGAAATTATACTCCACATGGGTATCAGAAAACTGTTGGATATATATCATATCTGCTGTGCATACATGTGCTGTAACCTATCATCCTTCATTCATATATTCATATACATTCAGCACACTTCTATCTGCGAGCAAATCCTGCATGGGTCGTTCCTTGCAACGCCAGGCAAAAAAGGCTCTCCCATACCATCTCCCCTTCACAGAGACCTTAGGCCACCACCTCATTACCGGTGAGGGAGGCCGCAGCCCCGCCGGAGCATGGAGAGCAGAAACATGATTCCAGGGAGGGGCTGCACCATCTGCACCTCTGAAACTGGATGGGGGGGGGGGGGGCAACCAGTTCCTGGGTGCAACCAAGGCTGGAGGAGACGAGGAGGTGCAAAGGCATAGCCAGGGGAAGCAAGGGGGGTATTGGGTTCAAGGCTCAGATGTTGAAGCTACACGGATGCGTTGCATGATGCATCAGCTGAGCAGTGGCCACGCTGGCCTGGCAGTTGCGGATGTGGGCTGGGGCCCCGCCAGCATCTCCGGAGAGCCACCAAGCCAGGCAGCAGATAGAATCAAGGAGCTGCCACCTGTTGAAGCGGCACGCACAAGACAGGAACGGGAATTCTCGCAGACAAAGGAAAAATCCACAGAGCAGGCTGCTCTTTGTTCAGTGTCTCCCACTGAAGGAAAGCAAGCTGTATCCCAGCTCAGAGTCACTTAAACAGCTGCCCTGTCCAATACGTGCATCTGCGGCTACCCATAGCGACACAAAATCCTTACGCTACTATATTGTGATTATGAACGCCGCCTTTGTACACAGCCATACTTGAGTGGCTATTTTTAAAGAAAAACTGATGGACTTCATGCTCCTCTGCACTACGAGGCCATTAATGGCAAAGGCTCCAGTCCAAAATGAGGACATCAGCTATACCTGTACAGCGCACACACGCTGCTGGCCATTTTTAGGACGCCTACACGGCTGACTCGGTGGATGGGGCTTACCAGTTTGCCATAATGGTGTTTGCAGTAGCCGCAGTACTTCACATTGTCCGCATCCGAACCCTGCTCCTCGCACAGGAGCCCGGCGAACTGGGCGCTGTGGTTAACATGGAGGAAAACGGACAGATCAGTGTGTGGTCACATGCTGCAGAGAACCAAAGCTTTCAGCTCTTTTTCCTGTAAAATGACACAAAGCAATTTTAATCAGTCACCCAGAGGCCTAATATATGCAGCTGTCAAAACCTGAAACATGTCCCTTTAAGAGCTTCTCTGAGGATCTGCAAATACACTGATGTAAAGCTAGACAAGCTATGCAAAAAAACAGCCTTCATGATTCATTAGTCACTAATGTACACATGAGCTTTTAAGGTTCAACGCTTACATGTAACATTTGCTTCCATTTAGGTCTGTTGTATTTGGGGCAAGTCAATCAATCCACCCCTGACTATGAGCCGGACCCCATCAAATCATCTTAAATTAGTGCATAGTGTTATTACTGACACATTATGTTCATAGGACAGCGTTTCTTAACCCAGTCCTCAGAGATCTCCAGACCATCCACATTTTCGCTCCCTCGCAGCTCTCAGTACACCTAAACCAAACAATCAAGCACACCAAACACCTGGTGTCTTGGGAGCTGGCAGCACAAATGTAGACTGGTTGGGGGTTTCTGTGGACTAGGTTGAGAAACGCTGCTCTATGGTGGGCTTGTATTTTGTGTAAACTTGGGCTAGACTACAGCAGACTGTACTTATTGCTCGTGTCTCCCAAACATCTTCCTGCTCTTTAAAGTGTTCACCGTACAAACTGAAGACAGGGAGATGATGCAGGAAAGCCTGCAGCCCCACACTTAACTCACCAAGTGACGTGGAAGGCCTGCCGGCATCCATGTTTGTTGCAGGTCATGCAGGCTCCAGTGGCGGCTTTGCTCTCACGGCCTTGATCCTCACAGATGTAACACGTCTGTGTGCAGAGGTCACACAGGGTTACAGCTGGGTCACTTACATGGGCACACGCGTGTATGCACGCAGATGGCCAAGTATCTCCCACGATGGGGGATGGAAGATGAAAACCCCACATTTCTTAATAGCGCATTGAATCTCTAAAAGCGCTCATGCACAGCCTTCCACCGCGGAGGGCGTGACGATCGTGGGGGCTGCGTGGCACATCGAGAGCCTTGATTATCTGATCGGCAACATCCATGCTGTTTCTAATTTACTCACGGCAAGGACACCAATGTAAACAGCATCCAATCCGTTTCACCCCAAACATTGGAGGGCTTTCAGAAACGATTCAAGCATGAGATTAACATTCTGCAACTTCATCCAGTTGAGCCACAGACAACTGAATTGCTGTCAATATAACTACAATTTCTTTGTATTTAAGTCTAATCAAATGTGTGTACATAGCAATTTTCTCATTTTAGACACAGTTGTGCTCATGGAATTCAATTCTAAGCAGCCAAATAAAAAAGACTAATGGCATTTTCTCTAACACCTATCACAACCCAGGGACGCTGGCACAGACAGTCTACATTACTTCAAAGCAGCATACTGTTAGCAAAGAAATGTTTACATTTTATAACTTCCAGTAATTACAAGGTGAACAAAGCATTCTATCCAACAAAATTATTAGCAAAGTGCTGCTTACTAATATCAGCATGGGTAAGGATGGACAAGCTTTATGCCTACTCCTATGTCCCCCACCCCATTGCCTGTTGTGACCAGATCAGGTTTCTGAATACAGCAAGCAGTGCCCCACCAATAAGTGTCATTTCGACTGTCCATCTGGTCTCAGAAAGCAAAGACAAATGTTCCGTTTGCTCTGCCCGGCCAAATACCTTGTTGTAGCGTTCATGGGGGACAGACTGCAGCACGATGGGTTCCATGGTGGAGACATTGGCGAACTCCACTTCCGGGATGTACAATGCACAGACAACGTGGGCCCAACCTGCAGGTCGCAGAGAAACATGACCGATGCAGACGCACATGCAGAACCGCAAACCCAATGGCAGATTTACTACACGTCATGTGGAAATGTCCATTCACACACAATCCCTTTCGCCGCTGCACCCCACTAACAGGCAGCCGGTGCAAAAATACTGTGTAAACCATCTGCTAAAGTTTGAAATGAGCTTCTCAATAAAATCATCAGAATTTTTTAAAAAAGATCATTTATAATCAATAACAGCTGGAATGGGCATGTGGGTCTCATTTTAAAACAGTAATAGGAGGGAAGACAAAACCTCAAAACCAAGCACCACTTGGAACAGCACAACCGTTATATGACAGCCAAAGATCCGGCAGAGATGAATCCCAGCCACCCTGTCTGCACCCCAGGTTAGCATTGCGCCACATAAAGTCATTATGGCTGACCGTGCTGAGTGACCGTCTCCACCACATGACCCTGACTGCGGAGGAGGAGGCACACAGGCCCCCACAGCTGCATACTAATGTCCAGGGAGCTCCCAAGTTGTAAAACAAGATTGTGGCTGGGTAGATGGGGACAGGGGGCTAAAAGTTCAATACCATCAAACTCACTAGGAAATTGTGAGCGCGAAAGTCATTTGTGAGTGTTAATACAATTTAGTAGAACAATAACTAAACCTCCAGATGAACCCTGGGATGAACTGTCTTTGACTTGTGTCTGAGGATAGAGACCACAGCTGGCAATAAAGGGAGAGCAATAAAAACCAACGAACTGCAGAAGGGGTCCAGCGTTGAACTTCTCACCCGATGTGTGGGGCAGGGACACCTCTAGCAAAGCCACGTTGGTGTTGAAGTACCCACGCATGAATCCCATTGTACTCCTGGCCGTTTCAAACTGAAGGGCATATAACGGTATGCTGTGCACTCCTATGCAATGCTGAGGTCACATGGATCACAGTCAGTATTCATAAATATCCTCAAGGTTAGACTCTGGACTGAGCACTGGGTTTTCAGAAGAAAACGACTACTCGACATCTAGCACTCCACTGGACGGACGGAGAGACAGACACAGACAGACATGAACACTAACACATTAGCGGGCATCCTGAAAAGTTCTGGTTTAGGAGTCTTCACCGAAAGTTGACCTCAAGGGACTGCCGTGGGTTTACCAGTGGAGTGAGCAGGAGCAAATAAACCTCCTTTTTAACTAGATCGTTCATTACTCTTCCGTTTTTAATAGTTTTAATAGCCCTGCCCCCCTTGGCACCTCTCGCCAAGTTTCCTTCTCATCTCCGTTGTTTTTATTTCAGATTAATGTGCCGTTCGTCCTGCTTAACTGCCATCCCACCTGTAAAAACAACCCAGGGGATGACATCCCAAGGCAATGCGAGAGGGTGATGCGAAGGAGGCAGTGCAAGGATGTCAAGGATGGTATTGAGTCAAGGATGAAGGAGCCCGGTGTCCCACCGGAAGGAATACCAGACAAAGGGCTGCGGCTTGTGCTAGGCTCAAAGAGCCATGGCTTGCCTAGTCCCATTTCCATAGTCCTCTATGGAAATGTGCCCATAGGTCGTTCATGCACAGTGTTAGTGACAGTGGTACTAAGCCCTTAACACTCTTCTATCCATAAAAGTGTTTTCTGTATCCTGCTTAAACTAAAACTATACTCTGCATGCCACTAGGAAATTAGGAGCTTGTCAGTTCTCCCTGAGTAAGTCAAGCAGTTTATGAATGAAGTTTATGTCATTCCACAAAAAAAAAAAAAAACAAAAGCAAACATTTTATGACGTACACTCTCCCTGGGAGCGCGGTGACATGCGGCTCTCACGTGCAACCCCACACCTCCTCGCGAGGCACAGTGGGCCTGTTTACAGTCTGCCATGACCTCTATGTGAACTCTACATGGCTGGAGACTGCGGCCGCCTGGCAACCCCGTGGGGCCGTCCCTCCCCGTCGTAAAAGCCCTAGGCACACACAGAGCGTGCCAACGACCCACAGGTCCCCTGCTGGATTAATCAGCGAAATAAGCGGAGGAGGCACTCCCCTGCGTCACACACTGGGTCAAGTTAAAGGAGCAGAGAGAAGCAAAACAAAGAACAGACGCCAGCACCACCACGTCATACGGACAGCCTGTGATTGGCTGTCTTCTGACCCACAATTGAGGACTGTAGTTGCTAACTGTCAAGCAGCGCTACACTGAGTAATGTTGTAGACATTTTAATGAGCTTTTTAAATTACGATCTACAAGGCTATTGTTTAATCATTATAATACTTAGCCTTTACTGATCACATATTAGATTGAACGAGTCTTTAAAAAAAAAATTAAAGAAAAATAAGTTCTGCTGAACAACTAGGGCAGCAGTATCATTCCCTCAAATGTGAAAAACAGCTTCATTTTGAAACCTGGGGATTTTATTAAATACCTTGCAGCAACCTAAGTTTGTTCATAATGGCCTTCACTCTAACAAAAAACACAGAAATGAGTCTTAAAATAATTCTTAATTCTGCATTAGTGCAGTCCTATGACAAACCCCAACCCTCCATAAACTTAACACATTGCGCAATCCAACAGGTGTAAGAGATGCCCATTCAGCAGCCCACTGGGACATCCTCCAGAAAGCAGCTGCAGCCGATCAAGTCCTGATCCCAATCTGCAAATGACATAAGCCAGAGCCAGGCGGCTTTACGGGTGCCCGCCCACACTCAGGAAGCGTGCCGTTTGCAGCCTCGGGTACTGGGGACCCGTGGAGAGCTCATGTTAACATGCATACCACAGATCCTCCAGTTCTGCTCATTTATATTTATCGGTAAATAGTATAACTGCCTCCATTAACTCAAGAGCACCTCCTTGCTTGAGTTCTTAACCTGACTATCAGCGTGACACACAACCAGGCCTCTTTATACAAAGGAGCAAAACAGAACAGCACAAAACAGTCACATGACAATTCCCACATTGGCTCCTCCTTCAATTCCGGAAGTACTGATGTTTGCTTATACAGTAACTACAGTGTATTATCAGTATTATTTACTAAATAGTGTATCATATATTTAAAGGACAACAGCCTCTAAAAACTGACTGAAATTGCAAAAGACAGCAGGGCTTGCTTTATGACACACACATCCAGACACTATCCAGAAAGTGCAAGGGATCACCTCCATTGTCTGTCCTCTTGAGAGCACCATCTTTGTGGGGACACAGCTCACACCTCTGTGAAGGAAGACAGAGACAGGTCTTAGACATAGCCCACACTGCACCAGTGCAAACACACGGCAGGTGGCTCCACGGGATCACACTTGTGGAAAAAGAGGTTCACGGTGGACACTTGGACACGGCTCTCAGGAGAACCCTGGAAGGGGAACCGGTTGGTGTAGATGGCTCGGAGGACAGAAAAGAAAACAGGAAAAAGGAAGGCTATTTCTGAATCACGTTTAGGTAATGAGATGGCAGAAGAGGGGGTGCAAAAATGTCAACTTCAAATCTACACTTTTATTGCAGCAACATTTTTTATTTTCTCAACATTGTTAGGCAACTTATTCAAAAAAGAACCAGAAGCAACCATTAAACCAAGACCTTCTTTATTCTGATAGGAAATGCATTCTGCATGTGGAACAAGAAAGAGTGGGACTGTGGAGGATGAGACCAAATAAAGACAGGAAAATGCCATGCCAATAATGTCAAGTTAAATGGTGGGACCAGGTTTTCCCATTTAGACTGTGGAAAAAGGTTCAGTCATAGAACCTTTATTGTGGACATCACAGCAACATTTCACATGACCCAACCAACAACATACTGCAGAACAGAAAAGAATAGAGAGAAGGTTCCTTAAAAGCTGATGCACCCAGAAAAGGGGAAATGAAACCATCTATGAACACTGCACTGGAATGGTGATATGAAAACCACATGCATGCCTGTCATTTGAGATTTGAAATGACAATGATTTTTGACAACAAAAAGGGTCATGCTGTTCTGTTAAAGAAGGATCACTTTATTGGTGTATATAAATTCTACTTCCAGCAATACGAAATTCACAAATCTTATCTTTAAAAAAAATTGGGAGTTATGTGACATATTTCAGGTGGAAGCATCATGCTGGTCCTTCTAGAAGGAATTTAGAGACTTAATTCGCCCACCCCTGCATCAGTCTTATAACACAGAGGAACCAAACTTGCTATTGGCACATGCTTCAACTTAAACTGAAAGATGACCTGCAAAGGACTACAACTTGCCTTGAATCTTGCTGGTGGTACAAAAAAAAAAGATGTGTTGAAATGGACAGGCCACATACCCATGTATTCATAGTTTTTAAACTTTTGGCATGTCCCTCGTCCTCCGCATCTTTGTGGTGGGTGGCAGACCGTCCTCCTCCATCTGGGGCTTGCTGATTGGCCTTTCTTCCCTTCCACCCCTTAATCTTTAGTGCACATGGGGAAGGAGGGGCACACATGGAACACACAGGAGGCTTGTGTTTAGTATGGGGGCTCCCTGACACGACTAAGCAGAGGATCCTGACCTGGCCATGGCAGCCTCCATTTTCCATACATGAGGAAAATACATACGCATCTATGAAACACTGAGAGCTGTAGCATTTTGAAGAGGATTGGAGAGAAGGACGAGATGACTGAGTATGATGGATAAACAAAACAAGAACTAGCCTAGTGTTTCCCAGAAGCCCTAAATTAGTGAGGCTCCCAGAAGCCCTAAATTAGTGACGATTCCATTTTATATAGGAGGCTGCCTTAGACTGAAATTTAACCCACACTATCATAGCTGGAAGGATGTGATCACAGTGTTGCTCTGGAGGACTTTCAATTAACGTGGTGAAATCAGCACTGCACAACTCCCAAGTACCCTTGAGCAATGTCACCCAGATAGCTTCCAGCAATAACCCAATTCCAAAATCCTTAAGCCTCTTTGGATAAAAGCATGAGCCATATTAATATCCATTTCTATAACAATCATCATTATTAAAACACAAGGGATCATTACTCCCTAGGTAAAAGTTTAACTCAACCGGGTAGATATTTGTCCCCACATCATTCTGAGCCTGCTGACATTTTACAAGCAGAATGGTCCAGACAAATTTCAGCAGATGGGGGCTGGGCAATAGGAAAGACACACTGGCATTTCTTTGCTTCCTGATTAAATGTCCACAACCTCTGCCCTCCCTGCTCGTGAAGCACACAGTCTCTATATGTCTTTCTTTGCCATACAAACACACAAACATAAAAGCTATATACTTTTCCACAATCTAGCTACAGATGAGATTTTAAGCTCTCTCTCTCTCATGGTAAAGAAGTCCTTTACACAACCAATCACCTTCTCTCAGGGCGACTATTCATTGCTAGATAAAACTTTTCCAAGAAACCCAGGGTTTACTCCCATAGACTTTAGTCTTTGAGAAAAGCTACACATACTCATCTGTTGCTCTGAGCCTCCCTACAGCGCATACCACAGTGACAGTTAAAGGACAAACACATGACTTATGTCAGACACCTTACTGCCTCACACAGTCTTTTTGGAACAACATTAGCACACCCCAGCATCCCTCTTAATGTGTCCACATGTTTCAGTTCAATTCATTGCTTGATTCACTGAATACCATCTGTGTTTTATCTAGCAGAGGTACGGAGGGATGATTCCCTACAAGTCACAACAGACAAGGTCACAACAGAAATATAGATAGCATAACTTTATAATAAAACCCTTATAAAAATCAGTTGTTTACCATAAAAGACTGAAACAATTACTGCAGAAATTGGCTTAAACACAGCTCCAAATACACAGCTCAAAACAACATACAAATAATAATGGGACGCTACTTAGGCCAGAGGTTCAACAACTACCAAAAGGCTACATTCTCCCAATTATAAAAGGCAAACAACAGTAAGAGTTATACCTGCAGCAGGAAACACACCATCTAGTGAAGAAAAACTAGAAGCAAATCTAGGTTTCCAACTGAAGAGTCAACTAAAAAACAAACAAACAAATAATTGAATTTAAATTCTATCATCCACCAAAAAAAACAAAAAGGTATGATCTTGAATATGCTTTGTGGTTAGTGAGGCTGCAGGAATGTACAACGGATCTGCTCCAAGACCAGATGCCAGAGATCTGCACTATACTAGTAAGGCCTCGGCACTTTGACTGGGATGTAATTGTCAATGTGTGGCAACATGCTGAAACAGCTGCAGAAATCTCTAAAATGGCACAAGAATCTTAGAAGTGATATCCAGATGTGGAAATATTACTTCGGACTCCAAAGGGAAACATTAGGACTGTGTCAATATAAGAAGAAAGCAAAATATACCAAAAAACAATTGTCTGTGTACATATAACTTACAATGTGTGTGTTTGTGTCCAGAAGTAGGAGAATTTTCAAGAAGTATGATCAGCAGTCTTTTATCACATCCTCCATACACAGAATCGTGGTGAACCTCCACAAACTCTGGAGGTGCCTAGTTCCTGCAGTAAAAGCCCAAACAGGCAGTATTCATGCAACCTTATATTTCACCTTCCTGAGGCATTATGCGCACCTTTTACTCACTGCTGGAACAAGCAAATTTCAAGAAGGCAACACCATGATGGTTTAAACAAGAAGAATGAAGGTAGGCTTTTGCAGTCCCTTTGCAGAACTATCTAAAGCTATAACAGCTGTTATCACTGAGAAATTAAAGAGGAATAAGGACGCCCGATCCCAGCAAAAGAATAAAAATAAAAAAAATCAAGTAATCTTTAATTCTTCTTCCATACTGTATCCATAGCATGGCATTTTGCATCCAGGGCCACACAGATTAGTAAACAAAATGCAAATTACGTTCCATTTCATTGTCCACTACCTGTACCTCAGTGTCGTATGATTGAAAACTGCACATGGCCTCAGTGAGAATGGCTTCACTGTGAAATGATTAGAGGGAATAACTTTTCTGTGTAATCAGATATAGCCTTGGATTATTCTGCAACCAAGCATCTCATAAAAAAGGATAACAGCACCTGGTATGAAGTCTGATATTCTTGTTTAATGAAAACACAGTTGGTCCAAAAATTACTGCAGCACAGAAATGATTCATCATCAGTTTTTTTCTGGATGTCAATGCAGTGGGTTGAGTCAACTGAGGTACCATTACCATAGTGTACCATTACACAAATTCATGTCAGGCCACATTCCCATTATAGTAAACATTTAGAAACCAGAGAAAACATCTCACCTCACTAAAAGCAAGACAAAATGCGATTTCTGTGACATCTAAAAGACTAGTTAACAGATTTAGAAAATTCCACACCCAGTCTGAAAAATGGGGAACTATGCAACCTTCTGTAGGCCACATATAATAATATGCAATCAATATGATTGATAAAGAATAGAGCAGCGTTTTATTTTCAATGGGGTTCTTCTAAACCATTTTGTCACATTAGATTACAACTGAAATATTCGAAAATCTTATGTTTGCCTTGAGCGCTGGGTGGATGCTACCACTGCTGATAAAGACGAAATTTTGAGAGCTATGTTTGTTGCTATTATAGCACAGAAGAGAAATGGGATTGGCTTTAATAGAACACATGCATCTTCATCATACAAGATTAACATACTGTGCATACTAGGAAGGCAAATAACTTGAGTGGTCTAGCTTCTGCCAGAGTACACAAGCCTTCATAACACAGGTCTTACATAATAAGCAAGACAGGCAATACCATACATTTAACTGATGGATAAAGGGCATTAACAGAGTGTACCATTTGTGTACATATTTGTACGTTCAGTGACAACATGTTTCCTACATCCAGCTCAATTAACATCCTGAGAGGCTAAATTGCAGTGCTGAGGTGTAAGCACTTTAAAGTCAGTGCTCTACATTCACTGAAGCCAACATACCAGGATATTAGCAAGACCAGAAGCAAAACATCCTTTTAATTCAGAACATGAACTCAGGAGCAACCAACTGAGGACCAGCACACCCCAGCAGAACAGACTGAAGAGACATCCAGCAGTAAACCAAAAACACAGAGCATTTGACTAAAAAAGAATATGGGTATGCATTTTAAATATTTTTAAGGCAAGTTCTGCTTCACCTGCTTTTGTTGAAAATATATTTAAGGTCTATTGCAAATATAAACACCACCCTAAATGAATCTTGTGCCTAAGGACTTCAACTGTCACTTTCAAAGGACTAATGAGTTCCAAATGGGCAAAATTAATAAATGCTTAATGTGCAAGGTAACTCAGTGCCAGATCCCAATAAAAATATGAAAAAATATGGTTATTGGTGATATTAGTACCCATGTTAATTTTCCTGTAAAGATAATTAAAGAGTTGTAAACATCTTCTCCCAGCTTCAAAAGCTGAGACAGCTTCTCAGTACCATGTGACGTCTGTCTTCCAATGCACAAGTTGTGATCATACAAGTCTTTGAGCCTTTCAGCTATTGCTAATTGCAAAGCACATGGAATCTAAGCAAAAACTTTTCCATTATAATAAAGACCCTTCAAGCTGCTTGCATTACTACAATTCTATAGCAACACCAACTACATTCTTAAACGTCAAACTCTGCCGCCAATATGACTGACAGCTGACAATATAACAAAACTGCATATGAAAATGGAAAAAAGCAAGACAGGTATGAACGCTGACCATTATTTTAGATGATCCCTTCGCAGAAGTTATAAAATTCCTTTAAAACATGCTTTTGAAGTTATGAACATGAACAAAACATTTTAAACGGTTCTCAAATAGATCAGAAATCATTCCATAAAAAAAAAATATTTTAGAAATACTGCTATATTGGTAAATTGGGAAATATTAGTACTTCCATAAGCATTCAGCTTCCTCAACTCTGTGAAAAGAATGAAATCTTTCAATCTTAATATCATGAATTTCAAGGAGATCATAAATTACCTTTTGGAAAATACTCTCATACTTTATCAGATCCATTGTGGAAAACATGCAATAACATGCAGAAATTAAACTGTCTGGGAGTAACAGTCCACAGAATCAAACGGTATTTCCGTTCCCGCACAGCTGAGACCCTGGAGGAATAAATATGGCTGTTGTGTTTGATAAGCAATGAAATTAGAGAGCAAACCAAACAAAAGAATAGTGATTTATGACTTCATGAAAGAAACTGTGTCATCATGGGTGTCAGAGATCCATGATACACTTATAGTGCAGGGAGCAGATGGATGGAGGCTGAAAAAAATCGCAACTCAAATCCACCAAGCAGCAATCAGTCAACTGTAAAAGTTTAACTTTTACCAATAGAAACAGAATGCTTGCTACAAGACAGACATATTTCTTGTGATCATAACGTGCACATTCCTAGTACTCAGTAAGATACAAAATACTTTATGTAATCCAATATATTCAACAGATGACTGCAGATTTCTTATGTGCTAAAGTTCACAGGAACTATCCTCCTGCCCTTTAGCTGGGAAAATGTAGGGTAACAATTATTAATGCAGGTTAAGTTACTTACCACCCTAGCTGCTCTCTCCTGGGATTCACATTTTCGACAAAACCAGGGGCCGGTTGGGACTTGCACGATGCCGTAGCAGGCTGTAATCAGGACAAAATGAACATAAGGTTTCTGCTGCTCATGTACCAATAAGCAGAGTAGAATGTTATTAAAACAATGGGAACAAAGATGTTCTCTTCTGCCAATTAGTTCAAATAATATAAATTCAATATATAAAAACATTAAATCTAAGCCTATGCTGCAGGAGAAGGTGTTCATTGTCCAGGTTGGAACATGTCTTTATCATAAAAAGCATTGCCTTGTCTAAATGATATACAAAGTGGCTGATATGCTAGACATATAATTGTAAATATTGTACATTATACTCAAACTTCAGTTCAAAGTCATTTTTCATTGTCACTATCAGTATGGGACTGCTGTATTGTAATCCAAAAATTACAAGTGCTTATGAACAAGTGTAAATACAAATGGGCTTGGAATCTGAGCAATTTCATTTTAAAGTTCTCCCTTTCACAATCATTTCAGCCTATGAAGGAGGACATCTCATGGTCACCGGACATCAAAGCCTTGAGCTGGGCCCCTGCTGAGTTGTGGTCAAGGCGGAGAACACAAAAGACAGAATTTACAACTACAAACAGTGGTTCCTAAACCACTGATCTAAACGGTAAGAGTACCACAGAATAATCAAGCCAGTTTCCACAGTTTTACATAAAATATTCAATAGCTTAAAGTCATGATCACAGTGAAAACATGTGGAGCACCAAAACACCTTAAAGCATGCCAAAATATTGTCTTGTCCTAACTTGTGAAGCAATAACGATTTATTTAGCTTTACTTAAAGAGTGCAGGAATCTGAGAAAAAGAAATTAAATATTTATGTGTACATACTCTAGAACTCCTAAATATACACAGGACTAATGTTACTAAGCTTGCACCTGATTGTAGTAAACAGAGGTTTAAATTATATTACAAATTTAGAGACAAAACGACAAATTAAAATCAAAAACACGATAACAGTTCAACATCTAAATATGTCACGCAATTCTGCATTGAAAATGTCTAGAAATTTAGTTTTCCTGATCATCATTGCGAGATAAGGTCACTTAAATCATTATTTTATTGTTAATTACATATTTTAAATATTACATTTAAAATTATTACAATAATGAGTAATTTTCTATTTATACCAAACTATAATTTGCATCTGAGTACTATTACTGCTTTTACTCTGTTCCTGTTCATTATTTAGTTATCTTTAGATGGAAATGATGTAAATAGATTTAAAATCATAAACTAATAAGGACAGCAGCTTTATCCAACTACTGTATTTCGTACGTTTGTGGGGAAAACTGTAAAATTATGGGACGTTTGGGGTTTAAAAAAACTCTTCCATATGTAATATTTACAAATGATAAAAATGCAAAAGCTAAAACAGGCGTGAAGCACCTGTCTGGATAGAGTCTGCATACTGTTTCCATGGAAACTTCATGCAGCGCGTCGCAAAAATGCCGTATTACAGTTAACTCGTTTCGACCTTTTTGGATAAATGAGATTCGACGTTATTACAGAACACTTACGACTGATTCCACACGATAAAACGTTTAACGCCATACAAAACAAGACCAACGAAACATGACGAGACCAAAGTCCTTGTTTCAAAGAGTAATGTTCTCTCTCTCTGTACACGCTAAAACCTGATACACAAACATGGAATAATGTGATAAAAACTACGACCGGTTTCATGGACTCTAGGTGTCATTTTGACATATTCGCGCCGAGCCACCTAACAGGAAACCGCTGACGCGGCGCGCGCAGCCGCACTTTTTTTTCCACCGGGAAAGCACGCGCCGCACCTCGTACCCCCTCCCTTCCCAAACACATCACGTACACCGCAGTCACTCTCATTTTCTTAATGACGGTCACATGACATGTGGACAACTTTACAATTCATTCGATCCCGCGTCGCCGTTAGGCGACCCAGCAAACGCTTCCTCTGTCGGCCATCGGCGGCCGACTTGCTAAATCCGAGGCCTTGAACGTGTACCTGACCGGAGTATTTCTACGAAGTGTAAACAGCGCACCCCCTACTAATTAAACAGCGTACGGGACATGCACATGTTACCTAGGAAGCAAAGGTGTCAAGCAAGGCCTCTTACAGCCAGCGTTACGTGTTTTCTTTTTTACCTTGGTGAACAGCGACGTTGCAACCATGCCCGTCACAGTAAACCAGTGGATTTTCAGCCCAGCCTCTCTCATCTGAGCAAACGCAGCAGCCTCCAATCATCTCCTTCATATTATTGGCGATGTAGTCGTCTTCCACTGCTAGAGACGGTTCGCTGGATACCATCTATTGAGAAAAAGCGAGCAAAAAAAGAAAGAGGACCAAAACGTTTAGCGACAGTATCTTTCCGCTTTCCTTCTAGGCTAATTTCGGTTAGGTTCCACTTTTTGAAAAAGCCATGTTGTTGACTTTGATGAGCCCCTTGACTAGCAGGCTAGCTTCCACTGTACCACTCCACTCATGAGTACACTGCGAGGAAACGCAAACCCTGAGGTCGCTCGCGCGCATGCGCGTCTTGGACAGAACGAACAAGCTGGGAGCTGGTTGGCTACTTTCTGGCTTTGGACGCCATTTTGGCTCCGCGAAGTCCCCGGGAAGTGTCGTCTCGTGCTGCCTTATCCTATGGCGATGGAGTTTACGGCCAGCGAGGGCTGAGCCTTTGGAATATATGCTGAAATCCTTCATGTATGGAAAGAATTCAAGGGGAATGCGAGAGTGGGAAGAGCTGAACGAAGGATGGATGCCATTCAGCCGCCTAGGAAAACTTGTGTTTATGGGAAACTGGAATACCCATGATTTTTTTAATCAGTCCGGGTACCTAACGTAAAAATTCAAATAGGACAACCGTTGCATACTTTTTTACAGTGGATGCAGTAGAAACTAGTGTTCAACATCTGTTCAAAACATCGAATTGTCAGTTGTTGTTTACAGTTTTGCATGACTCACAGGAGACGATAGGTTTATGTTTTGAAAAATGAGCTACCATATTGCTATCAGTTTAGGTAGTAGATGTGAAATTGTCATGTTGTGATGTTATTTAGTCGAATTGATCAATTTTATCCGCCAAGTACATAATTTTAACGGTGATGATTTAGTTTAAATAGAAATTCTGTTTGTTGCAAATTGAAAGAGAGAGTTTTAACTTAGTTATTAAGTTAATAAAATACGACGTAAAACGGAGGGACTATTTAGGCTTACGTTCCTTAATTTGGGTCCCGTTTTTTTTAACTTCCGCTGTGTGCGATTTATGTATTTCGAAGGTAATGAAACACCACTAAAACGAATAAGTTAGCTAGAAAATTAGGAAATCTTTATCTTTGATTTTCAATTTGTGAAACTCTTTTAACGATTTAGTGACGAGAATGGGTCATGAAGGTTGCAGGAGGAAATTCTTGCTATTCATATATTTAGTGCCATTTTAAAATGATTACACTCTATTCATATTTACCGATTACCCCCTATAGGAATCTGCAAAAACCAGGACTTTAATACTTTTTCATGAAAATAAACATATTTATATTTTAATATAGAAAGAATGTTATATTTTGAAAAATATGCATAGTGGATTAAAACAAAACACCTTTGTGTTTTTGTGACACAAGAGCATGAGGTCATCTTCCTTATAGCGTGGTTTTCTTTTTCCGTGTGGACATGGAGTTTGTCAAAACAATTCACTCGACTGGTTCTTTTTAAAACTTTGAATTGTTGTTTCTGTGGCCCAGAGGGCCTAAAGACACAACAAAATGGATGTGTTGCATTGCCTGTTTTTTGAGTTTGCATTTTTAACTTAAACCTAATTTTGGGAGGCAATTCTTTTCATCGAATTCTGCATACCTTCTACATAGTTCTATCAAACATTTTGTGTTACTCAAATGTAGCTTTATGATATTCAGTTGGAAGACAAATACTTGGAAGACATGCTGGCATACAAACTACATATTTTATTTCTATCAGCAGAAAAAAAAACAGAAATTGCTGATTAAGAAATTGAAGAGCTGCTTAATACATCTGTTTTATTGATCCTCTGAACAACAAATTTCAATTGAGCAAAAAAGGCCTTAAAGGAGTTGTTTTTTACTTTAATTTGAATTAAATGTGTAAATCGACATTTCAATTGCTACTTCCTGCTTTGCGTAAATGCCCAGTGATAATGTTAGTTTCCAGAGAAACATGATGTTTGGCAATATTTTAGAGGACACCCGAGCCTAGTCTGTGTAATATGGAAAATGAAAGGTCTCCAGGAATGACTGTCAATTATTTGCCTTAATTTTGGAATGTTTAAATGCAGAGTCTACATTCGGAATGAGATGGGGGGCAGGGGGGAGCCAGGAAACCTATTATAGTTCTGGAGAACAAAGGGGGTTAGGAGGACAGCTGCTGAAGCAACCCGACCCAGTGAAATAGCAGAATGATTTTCACTACTTGCACTTGATTAAGCTTGGGACTAACTGAGCTCTTGGCTGTGACTGAGCTGTGTTTGAGAAAGGCTAAATTGCCTCTATAACCCCTTACGGCGTGATTTAGTGCCTTGCTGAATTACCAAATGACAGTTCTCTGACAGAAGAGAGGCAATCTTTGTTGTTGTGCTTTTAAAAATCCCGATGCTGATCCCATATCTACGGAATTTTGTTCCTTCACGCTCATGAGATGATCATCTTATCTTCCAGAGATCAAAAAAAAAAAATGTACGTTTATTCTTCCAGATTCAGAAACATTAACATCCGTCTGCCATGCAGTATAATAATCATGTTTTTATGCTTATTTTTTAAATGTCAAATTGTCTCTGAATTGAAACTAACCAGGCCATTTTACCTTACTCTGCGCATGGTTATGCTCATTACTTTTTGAGGCCAGGACTTTACATTTCACCAAAAACCAAAGATACTTGGGTATTTTCCTGTACATGGTCATGACTGTTAAATGGTTAGCAACTAAAGGTCAAAGAGTACAGATGAGTACAAATAAATTTTAAGCATAGTTGCAATATAATTTTACTGAAATTTAAGTGTTTCAATGTCTTATATACCACAAAAATCGACGTTTTAAAAACTGACTAAAGGAGAGTTTAGTTTTTAAAGTGATGGGAACTGATACTAAATTAAGAGACGATATATAAAAGGACCCGTACTAATGACAACCCAAGATCATTCGTTTTTTTTTTCTTCGTGTTTTATTTTGATTAGTGATTTTGTTTCGCTTTGACGGAGGCCCGGAGCACGCGGGGCAGCACTCAGCATCTCTGTCCGCGTTGTTTCTCCTTCCTTTACGTTTATTGCAGCCGCAGGGGTCTTCGCTGACGTTCTGTGACCTGGGAGCCGAGCCGTTATGAAAACCCGGCGAAAATCATCAGAAAGCATTTGCACTCAGCCTCGTTAATGTTCATTTACTGATATTTTACAGTATTCGAGTCATTTTTTGAAGCGGCGATATTGAAAAATTTACATTTTACCATCTGCACTGACATAGATGATTTTGCCCAAATATGGAAAACCAGGAGGTTACATAACTACACATTAAAATGTAAGTGTTTTTGCAAAAAATATTGCAGCGGACATAAAGTACGGTTAAATGTTTTATCTCATTCATTACCGTGCTGTGCTCGTGTGAGACCAGGAAAATAAATAAATGCCTACACATTAATGATATATTAATATTAAGATTATACAAGCGTATTCATATAACGCACAAATTTCCCCACTGTGGGATCAATAAAATCCTATCCTATATATATTCTATTTGGCCTTTTTGCAATCTTACGTAAAATCTTATTTTAATTTAGAATTAATCCGACTTGAGAGCAAAATCAAAGATGAAAAGGAGTAGATACAGAATATAGGAGGTACAAAAAATATCATTGTGAAAGGAAACCTGTCATTACTGTACATATCAGTCAGCTTGCGCCTGAACTAGTTTCGGTGTTTTGACATAGCTGTAGAGGATTTGGGGAAAGTATTCACTTCTTAATCTTATAATTCAGATCAAGCGTTTTAATTGCACCCATTACTGCCAATAAAAATACTTAAAAATATATAATTGATAATAATAATAACTTTGAAAGACTGGAAAACAAATGCTTTTTCTCACTACTGCTGAAAATAACGTGAGACCTAAGGTTGTCCAACATTGCACATCAGAAGGTCAGAGTCCGCAAACACCGGCTGAATCACGAACTGGCGCGTATTTGCTCCGCGCTGGATTTTCTCTTAATTCTTTACAGCGCAGCAGAGCAAATTCCGCGCTCTTTTCCCCCCTGTCAAGTGCAATTACAGGGGAACACAGCCGCGGACTGAGATGCATAATGTATTGCGACATTCGCTATGCGCTTGTGTTTGTTCGGCAGGAAACACCTTTTTGTGGTACAACGGAAAGCAGATGTTACACCTATTCCTATTGGAGTAGGGGAGAAAGAAGACCTTTCCTCCTCAGAATAGCTCGAAAAACAGTGCCCAGCAGAAGCTGGCTGAGTTTGTATCCCATACGCAGGGGATGTGGGGGGTGGGGGGAGGTGGAAGGGGGTGGGGGCCTCAGGAACTTGCTTGTGATGTAATGTGGTGATTGATGTCAGAGCCCCTTTTTTACATAGCTTAGGATGTGCCTCAGACATTTAATCTTGAAAGTCCCATAATCTTTATTGTACCTTCCAGCAGAAAAAAATATGTGATTTCTAAATACGTGAGCCGTCTGAATATGCATACAAATCCCTGAAAAGGCCTATTCATGAACTAAAACACAACTGTCAGGACACAGTAAAAAGTTGGAGACTTCATGGAGGGTTAACTTTGTTGAAGGAAAGAGCATAATCACCACGATGTGCAGTATTAGGGGATTGTGAGTGCATCGAGACTTGACACCAGCAATACAGACAGATTTTCCATCGAAATATAACCAGAGCTTTCAGACTGGACTTAATAGTGCAGATACATGGAGTACTGGCCCCTATACCGGATCACAGCAGAAGCAAATTGTAGGAATCTTGCAAACGCACTCTGGGAAACTGACTGACAGTAGCAGTGAAATAATACAAATGTATGATGTAGATTGGATGAGACGCGGTAGAAAGATAAATTCCATGAAGTAGAGGCACAAAGCGAGGATAGCCCCACTCCACATTGTCATAGGGCCATGGAGGGCCATGTGTAACCTGTCATGTGACCCTTGGAATGTGACCCATAGACATTATGTAGATATCTACCCAACCATAAAGTCTCCAAATAGTCTTGATCCATTGCATGCTGAGCAGAAAAAAGAATATAATACTATATTAATAGTATATGAATCATGTATTATAATTGTGTAGATTATATATGTTTCCATAATACATATAATGCTCAGTTTTAGCTTTTGTAATGTTTCCTTTGAATGACCTGGGTCTTGTTTGTGGACAGGGTGTTCTGGACGCACCCGGACAGAGACACACCACTAAGGACTGGACACTCACTGGCCTCAGCTGTGTGACAAAGCTCTAGTGGGTCTTTTCCATTTCCTCCATCATTTAAATAGCATTTATGAGACAGCGATTATGTGACTTTTACAGAAGTGCGTGCATCAATTTCCTGCATAAATGCAGCGGTCGCCATCTTAAAATACAACCAATTTCTGTCCGGGACAATGATGAAGGGTTCACACTGCTCATGTTGAGGCCCTGGTCTGTGTCAGAAATGTCTTTTTTTCTGTCACTTGCATATTTTACCACAATATGAAATTAGCATGTAAAATATGCCTGCATCTATATCATTCACATATAATAAGAAAAACTTGAGAAATGGAAATATATATGCAAAAGGACTTGCAACATATATATGCACAAACACACACAAACACACAGAGGGAGTTTTGAAATCAATTTCCACCATTGCATAGAAGGTGGTTCACATTTCTTTAAATACAGCATCAAAACTATAGGAAATTGCAAGTATAATTCAGCAGGAATCACATCTTATGTGGAAACCCCAATAGGTTTTGGGTCTTGTATCAAAATTGGTGGTTTGGTGAAATGCTTTGGATTCGAGCATGGTTTTCACATATACACATCCCAAACTGGGCACAAATGGGCATAATAGAGAATTTGGGATTCCAGTATATGCCCAAGATTAATTCCAAACTACTATCCACCTGCAAGACATAAGAATACTCTTGAAATAGTCACAGCTTAGAAGGGGACTCAAGGCTCACCAGATAGGTAGATTTATATTAAAATGTTGTCCTAAGCTGCAGCTGTTAAGCTTGTGATAAGCAGGAGGGGTAAAAAATGCAGTTTATGAGCCAAAGCCAGAATATCACAGCATTAACCCACTCCTGGCCCAGCCTTATGAATCTAGCCCCTACAGCAAATATCAGTAGGTTGTCATTTTTCTTTCCTCTTTCCTTCCCTATTTATCAAGCATGAAAACCTTTAGCCGCATCATTTTTTCACAATTTGCCTTGACCAAGTTTTAATTCCACAGGTTTCTCCTTTTTCATAAACCACTGAACAGAAGCCTCACCAGCTGTGCGAGATATTCATCCACCTGCTTATATGACAAAACGGTTTATCACTCAGTTCACACCAAGAATGAAAAAAAATATATAATTGCCAAATCTGCCACGCTTCAATTGTAAAAAAGGCATGATTTGTAATCCTACAAGGAAAGAAGACAAGAGCAAACCAGACAACCAGACTAAAAGTAGTTAATTGTTCATCAGTGATGTCTTTTGTCAATTTTTCTGTGGCATTTCATCTTTATACTGTAATAATACTTTAATAATAGTGTGCTACACTGTCCTTAATACCTCTGGGGTAACACGCACGTGGAAATTTTCGCGCTCTGAAATTCTGAATCTGAGCGCCAGCGACTATAGTTTTTATGAGTAATACAAGAGGATTTTTAAACGTATTTATTCCCTCCAAAGCCTTTTATCACCTTTAATCTGGGCAATCATGGCAGTCTGATTGGAATTAATCATGGTCCTTAAAGTCATATCGTGTTATTTTCAGCACTACGGAGAAACAATATTAGCAGCGACAGGGATACTAGTGGAAATATTATTGTTATTTTTTACGGTGAGAAGCTATGGAAGTCAACAATGTGAACATCTTCGGCCTTTTCTTTGTCTTTGGTAACTGACGTCCATATCTGCACGCAACCAGAGACAAAATTATTAAACTTAACTGCTTCCCAATCCTGTACTCCTGTACTGTGTCTGTATCCCAGGTGAAGCTGTTGCGGGGGCTCCTCCTTCCCCTCACTCCTTCAGCTGGACAGCTGCCTCATGACCGCCATCAATTTTTAAAGTCTTACACCGGCCGGCCATGTCTGCTGTGCCGCTCCGTTCGTCCATTAATATCACATGTGAGGAGGAGCGGCGTATAATCCCGAAACGTAGCCCAAATCCACCTGCGGTCTCAAGCTGCTTGGTCTCACATTCCTGCCTGCTGCCGGCTAGGGAGACTTCGTTGAAAACTGCTTTTAAAGGCAGGAGATGCTGTACACAAATCGAGACCACTTAACTTATACATCCCTGAGCCCACCTTTTACGCAATTATTTTTTTAAGAAGAATTATGTATGGCTGAAACTATTTAGTGCACAATTTAGACATTTTTTAATGTTTCTATTTTCCGACCTTCAAACTACTGTTATACCGGTTTCCATTCATTCAGAATTTCCCGCGTAAGAGGACAGCTGTTTATTAAGGACTTACATTTGGATAACTTCAGGAACACGCTGTCAGTGAGCAGGACAAATGTGTCCACACAATAAACAAACAAATGAACAAGCAATAAATAAATAAATAAATAAATAAATAGGTGTGTGTGTGTGTGAGAGCGGGTTTACCTATCCTTATGTGGACACAATGTCCCCATAACGTGATAAATATCCGTTTTTTCCCTTATGGGGACCGGTTTCCTGGTCCCCATAAGGGAAAACTCTATTTTATAAAAATCGGTGACTGCTATGAAAAAGCTAAAAATGCAATAACTTTTTGTTAGGTTACTTATGGTTATGGTTAGGGCAGGGTAGGGGTTAAGGTTGTCATAGTTAGCGTTAGCATTTTTCCCATTGAAATGAATGAGCGGTCCCCATAAGGGTATGTTTACCCTACATGTGTGTGTGTGTGTGTGTGTGTGTGTGTTTAAAAAAATCAAGTGTCACAATAAACTGATCTAAAATGATATGGATATTGGAGAATGTTATGAAGTTTGTTACATATTTCTACATGTAGGTAGACGAATGATTTTAGAAAATAATCATCACCCAGCTTTTGATGGGCCTGACGCGTGTCCTGCAGGCATTCCATGGGTTTGTGTAATATAACTAAATTTACTTGCCTTTACATGTTGCCGTCTAAACTTTAACTTGTGCTAGAATTGTTCTGAGTATTTTATCTGAAATTCATTTAATCGACGCACGGCTACTTCTTGCGCACACCGTGTTTCTAAATAACAAATAATTATTATTGTTATCTTAATTTGACACATGTTTACGTGGTTTGATTTTTAATTGATCTAGTATGTCGATGTCATAAGTGAATGTACTTAAGCATTTTACCAACTGTTCATGTTTTGTTCACAAACTCCAACTGACACGAGAATAGTGGCGTTGAGACCTTTTCGTCTAATAGTTTATGTTGCTTTTGACGTGTATGTATTAAGAATTGCCTTACAAATGTCTCTGTGTGAATTGACTTGGATGTTACGTCCAACATCTCAGCAACTCGCAATAACTATACGTGTATTATAAATGTTTACCAAAAAAGCATGCATTGTACAGAGAAATTCTTCTAAAATAAATCATTATTGCTACTGTGCGCTATTTTTAAGCAAATACTGAACATTTTCGGGAAAGCTTTCCAATTCTAAAACATTGTGAACATAAATGGGTTAGCTCTGTAATTAATATTTATTTTCTGGGTCCTGGAAAATTTTGCTCAACTGCATTGGGGAATTGACAGAATTTAAAATTTAGGGGCGTTTCTACCCGACCTCAACCTTAAAACATTTCCCACAAGAGAGAAGCAAATTAAGGTCTACCCTCGCTTGTTAGACCATGGCAGACAAATAAAACTTGTGGTGATTTACAAGTATTTAAATAATAGCCACAGATGCATTCAATTAATAGACATACAAAGAAAGAAAAAACGTTGTAAAATATGAAGACACTTTGTTTGTTTGTTTTCTTTCATAGATACCTACGAGAGATAACTAAAATATTAAGCACTTCTGACTTTTTGTTTTTATTATTTCACAAAAGAATTTATCCCGAGGGCCTCGCCAGAATGATAAAACGCCTGTAAACAATGTGTAAGTCGGCAGTACAAGATCAACACTACACAATTAGCAGTAACATCACTCCAATAACTACTATGAGCCATAAAAAGCTATTTGTAATTAGACAGAACAGCGGTACATCAGCTAAGCATTATCTGTCCGATATTGCGTGTAATAATAACAGTATTGAATGTTTTACGACTTTAAGCCGAGAGCACCTATCTGCTCCATAGTGTAAGCGAACTTTATACTTTCTTGCCATGTCATCTGTGTTTGGTGCATAATATATGAGTAGATATATGTAACCCCCTCCCCCAACACACACACACAGGTTTGTAATTATGTGTTTGTGGGGTTCTCCATTCATTTCTATGGGAAGAACTCTAATCCCAAAATGACGACCTTAACCCCTACCCAGCCCTAACCTTAACCATCAAACGAAATGCCATTTTTAGATTTCTGATTGCGTTCGCAGATCTTTGCGGGGACCGGAAAAATGGTCCCCACAACGTCAAAATAACAGGTTTTTACTACTTTGTGGGGAACATTTGGTCCCCACAACATAATATAAACATTATCCACACAAACAGACACACACTGACTCACCGGTTGTTAAATGATCATTTTTCATTTATACATCACTTTTAAATGAATCAGTGGCATGTGGTATTTATCGATTCTTTGGTAAAACAAAATTAGTGAAGTCAGAACGTAATTGATGATATAATGAAGTTTATTTACTTCGGCATCATGTATAACTGCCACATAGCAATAAAAAATTTTCATGACTCATGGTGTTCCCCATATTTATATATGTTAATGTGTTATTTGTATTATATAAAGTTCTATATTCTATACTTCTCAAAGAGAGTTCAGTCTGACATGCAAGCGTGTAGTGTTTAAGTTTAAGTAAGGTACTGTTCAAGTAAGGAACTGTTCACAGAAGAATTCGTAGAAGACGTAGAGGGCAATGTACAATATATTAAATGATGTAATATATTGTATATGTTTTTGTAATGTATGATCATATATATATATATATATATATATATATATATATATATATATATATATATATATATATATATATATATATGTGTGTGTGTGTGTGTGTGTGTGTGTGTGTGTGTGTGTGTGTGTGTATAAAAAGCAGCAAAGGCTTTGAGGAATATTCGAAGACCTTTGTTCATTTAACCACACGTTTCATGCCTGTGGATTTAATATTTTTTGCTATTTTTAGGAGGGTCCAATATCTCGTTCTTATCTGTTCTCACAATTACATCATGTTACATTCCATCGCCAGAGCAACAGCCCGTCAAGAATTCGGAAATATTTTTTGGGCTCGGCTTAAAGCACAAGCAACAGTCGAAGAACACTTTATGGCTGTGTTTACTTGGCCAAGTAAATGAAAATGTATGAAATTCCGCCTTGGAGTATTCGAAGTGGAAAAAGCTTTTCAGCACAAAGGTCACTTTAAAAGCTATATTTATGTTATCAGATCTATTGATAACGACAGTGAAGATTTTACACATTTTGCCCGACCTATATCCGATTCAGTTAACCTGCAAAAGTGCAGTTAATTATGCGACTAATTTAATCATAAATCTGTTTTGTAATCAGTCCTACTGCACCGTGTATTTATGATACGTATTTAGACGGTACGTATTGCTTCTGCTTTTTCTTTTTTTATCCAATATACATATCGGTCGAAAAATAAAAATGAATAGCAACAACTCACAACTGGTTAAATAATCTTCGCATTTGGTTTTACATTCACAGTAGAACTGACAAAATTTATTGGCGCCGCCTTGGTCTTCTTGTTTTTAGCTTTCCTTAAATTATGCATGTAGTTCATTTAATGTGCACATGTAAATAATTTGATACTATCAAATTTAATCTACTTGAAAAGGAAACCATTTGAATTACAAAGGCAAGCTTTAAGTATTTTGAAATTATTTGATACATACGTGCATATATTTGTATCTATCTATATATTAATCAAAATATATAGATAAATATACAGGCATACATACTGGCCATACGTGTGTGTGTTTGTGCGTGTGTGTGTTTGTGTGTGGACCAATAATTGTGTTTTTATATACAACAACTTGATACGTGCAACACAACAAAAAATGCTTGTTTTATTTATGGTGCTATGCATATTCGTAGTGAAATTAACAGTAGGGTATGAATGCTATTCTCAAAATTCATAGTATGGTCGCCGCTCTATTACACAGGCAAATCAAAAATAAACTCAGTTTACGTCTTCTACAGCTCTTGTAAACCTCATCATACAGGACACAGTTCACCATCCGACCTGCACGAGGAGGGGTTAAAGAGGGGGATTGAAGAGGGGGATTTGAGCAGGCACGAGCGCGATTTACGCAAAGGCTTGTGGGTAATGAGAAGGTCTGCAAAAACACAGAGGAACAACATGACGAGGTGAAAGGTCACTGGAACCCACTCCCTCATCTTCCATCCCCCATCCAACCAAACACACATCAAAATTAAGTTTCAGACAGCGTGGTACATTTTAAGTAACAAACTCTCCCTGGTTTACGTGGTGCATTGTGGCGTTTTGGTTGGATATGTGCCAGAAAGTCAGCTACCTATACACTAAGTGCTTGTACTTGAGGGTTTCCTCATAAAATTACTTGCAAACAACATGGTGGTACTGGGTATGAATGTAGTGGCACTTTGTGAGGTCAGTATTAACACGGGAACCATTTATGCTTCTTCTGTATACAGTAAAATTGGTCACAGTCATGGATTAAACTCGATATTCGGTTTTTGGAAAATAAATGCATTTTTGCACACGACTCGGCATTTTTTGCACACCACGTGTTGTTTTTACAACAATGGTATTTCGTTTCGTGAGTGCCTCAGATGAACTGAAATTCTACCTATACTCTTATTTTTTTCCCTTCGTGTGGAAGATGATGTTGTTTGGCCGACAGCATAAAGGGGCTGTGCGCGTTTCTTTTTCACATTCGATTGTGGGAACCGAGAACATATGCTTCGTATTCGGGTATGCTTTTGACAAAGGCTGAAAACTTCGGCGAAATATTTTGGGGCAAAATTTCTTCCAGTCTTAAAAGTAAGACGTTCATTACGTGTTTGAAATTTAGCGCATTCGATGACCACGGAGAAAAATGATATACGTTTTTTAAACATTATCATGCTGGTCGCAAAAGTGGCCAGTGTGGTGAAATACTGAAAGTATTTGTCATGTATTTTTATCGCTGTGCCAGCAGTGAAATGGGGGTAAATTAAATGTAGTAAAATAAAATGCGGCTGCCCTTTGTTCCACCATTGTTTTGAGTAGAGCGGGTAGAAGTACGTAGGTTACTCTTACCTTACAATGGCTCTAATATGAAAGTCTTCTCCATCAAACTTTTCTCACGCGATCCTCACGAAAAAGCAAATATAACGACTTCTATCTAAAATAGTAACCGTGCGCCTCGGAAAGGTTTATTTAACCGTCCCAAGTGTTTCTCCCCCTCAATGTTTGAGAATCCGAGCACGTTGTTTCAAGTATGGGGACCCCTGCTTTGTGAATCGGTCTCCTTAGCACCCTCCAAGCCCATCCTAATGGATAAATGAGTGTGGTGGAGGTTTGCACTTTCGAGGGGCCCGCGCGAAACTCACGAAAGAAAACCAGCGCTTCTGACTTATAAAGATGCGTAAAAAATAACAACAAGGGTGTAAAGTGATTCAGCACTGGGAAAAGGAAGAGCAAACGTAACACACTAACGTACACAATCAAAAAACATTGTAAATGTATGTGAAAATGCTCTTACCCCTTTAAAGTGTTTTGAAATTATCGTAAAATATTAATCACTGAAAATTAATTTAACGTTTCAACTCAGGTATTCTTGACCTAAACATTGCTCGGAAACCCAAAATACAAGAGCCGCTGAGATTTACGATCAGCATGAATGTTAATTTTAATTAACTTCATTTTCTAAAATGACCTATAACACAAAGTGATCAAATGTTTTAGTATGCTTATTTAATGGATGAGGACTGACTTTATAACAAGCTTTCCGTGTTTTGTAGATACCGTTTAAAAGAACACCCTGTAAAACAGCCCATTTTCATTACGATATCTTTTAGGGGGAAAAACACGAACATTAATAATTTAAAAACACTAAATAATGCTCTAAATGGCCAGCTCGTGTTTGATCATTTTTATAACTAGGTATACCATTTGCAGTATTTAATACGTCTGTGCGCCTAAGGGGAAAATGGCAGTAATACACCGATGCAAAAAGACATACGTGCATGACGTAAAAGTATAAGACTACAGGATGAGATATGATATAAAAATATCACTTAAACTACAATTGAAGTTAACCACTTGAGTTAATTATTTAATTTGTTGGCTGTTTCGCAAGCCGCTACATTTTTGATCACACAGCAAAAAACAAAAGTATGTTATTCATTGGTATTAAAGATAAACTAAATGCAAATATTTGCATGATGTTTGTCAATTTGACATACATGCAATACGTAAACTGTCTATTTTTTTTAAAAGAACAACGTTCCTAATGCAAATCACCGTTACGCAATCAACAAATCTGCAATATGAACATGAACAATGCTCTTAGCTCTAGAATCTAACGATTTGTGGAGGCTGTTCAGAGCTCGGTTGGTTACAGGTCAGGGGTTGTGTGGGTCACTGCATTATTAGTGTTGCCGTTCTATATATGCATATAAAGTCCTAAAAAGAAGCCTAAACGCTCTCTATAGGTAATATGCTGAATTTGCAGACTACACAAAACTGTATAAAAATTACATTCATAACCTAGTAAAAGTTTCATTAATGAATAAAACTGTAATACCAACATGATTCGTTTTTATATCCAAACATTATATTAAAATTAAATTAAAATAGTTAAACTTTCTCTCCAACACAAAAATCTATATATAACTCTTTTACAGTTGAATATGTCTATAAAAAATAATATTACACGCCTAATATTGCTACAGTGTACGTCATCTGGTATAACCAGTACTACGTGGATAGCCCAGATTGCTCGTTACTGTCTGTAGCAAATGCCATATCTTAGGTTTATAATCTCAAACACATTTTAAACAGCTTTGTGTTTTATCAATTCACTGAGACATTTTTCTTATTTCCGTTCAAATCGTTGCACACTTAATTAAATCATAAAAAGCATTAATCATAAAAAGGTGACTGATTTTGGAATTCGTAACATGATTAGAGTTTTTATTAAACAATGGCCAGGCAGCGCTCCGAAAGCGGTTGCTTAAAATATAGCATAGCTGTTTTGTCTCTAAACATCCAGTGAAAACCGAAAAATCCTGTCCCCATTAATACGGATGCTAACTTTGGCGCCAGTTCTGCTCTATTAATTAAGACTAATAAAGCACCCTCCAGTGTCTGTCAGTGCTGGCTCTTTCCACAGGTTTGCAATTGTAATATCATGATTCAATACGGTCGACAGGTAGTAACTCCACCCTACAAGCTACGAATGCACACAAATTAAAGCGTTTTATAAACATACGAAGTAGTGCGGCACGTTCACAGCAGAGAACGCTGTAGTTGTGGTACACCTAGAACATAATTCGAATAAATGTGTGAGGATCCGCTAAACGTGGTCACTCAACTTCTGTAGGATGTGCAGATAAACTACTAGATATATGATCAATACATTTGGAAAAGGTACCGAGTAGTATAGTATATACTATAATATAAGTTAAACCATAAAAGTTACCCAGTCTAATCAAAGCACGCAACTCTGGAAAGTGAGCAGCATCTAGACCTGCCAGCAATATAAACTTCCGCATAAACTGTGTTATAAAATGCGTTGTTCAGCCTCGTGCTCAAATGATGGTGGATTATATTAACTGTGTGGTGGTGGTGGTGGTGATGGCGGGGGGGGGGGGGGGGGGGGTTGAAAGTGTGTACGTATAGGAAAAAGTACATCAGGCACTGATGTTTTCACCAGACAAATCAACTTAAAAGCAAAGTTTTTGGATTTTCATTTTATTATACATTGCTTTAAAACACACCTCATTCTAATATGCAATAAACGTTAGAAGCTATTGATCAAATTCCCATGGGTGTACAAATGTATCCAGAGAAGCACGTCTCTCCCTAGTCGGCGCTGGGGCCCACGAGCCTTTTTCATTACTATCCCTGAGATCGAACTCGTTCTAATGCAAGTCTCTCGTCCGTTTGCCGAGAATTACAAATTAGACCGCTCTAATTTCGAGAAGGCCAACTGAAGGCGATTTTAATAATTATTTACTATTAATAAAAGTTTAAACATTTCACCTCAGCGCTGGTTGACTACGCCAAGCCTCATGATACAGCTTGGAGAAGCCCCATGCATGGCTATCTTCACTGATCATATGGGCACAGCTTGAAGCTTTTCCCCTCTCCCACAGCCCCGTCTCTGCTTTTCCCATATTTGTTAAAATCCCATGCCTGAATGTTAATGAATCAGCCGGCAATACATTCCAAAGTTTGTGTGCGTTTTACTCGAGACTTCTTGAATATATATGCATGCGATCACGGAAAATATTGATGATGAAACAAAAACTGCTGAAACTGGTTTGCGCTGCCTTCTGCTTGCAACAAAGAGCATTAGACAGACGTGGGATAGACGCTGTTTTATTAGCAACGGTATCATTTATAGACTTTTAAATGCATACAGTAAATCAGCATAAGAACCAAGACACTGGCAGAGATTGTGTTTTCTTTACTGGCACGAGAGACACTCCCGAGAGCGTACAAAACTGAAGGAGCAAAGTAGATGCTGGTAGATGGAACGGCACGACCCAGCAGGAAAAGCAACGCTGCGATCAGAGAGCGGGAGCGGCTTCAGTGCGCACGCGGCGACAGGCTTCATCCCATTATCAGCTCTAATATCGCAACACATTAAACCCCTGGTTTTGTATGCGTCCTATTCATAACCAGCGAAAAATAAAGCACACCATTGTTGCTCGTAATAATTACACGAAATAATCTGAAAGGCGACGGTGCAATCAATCCGTTTTTCTCCTTTCTTTTTATACTGGTTAAACAACCAAAACGGTCACACAGATATATTTGAACATGCAAAATAAATACTATATTTTAAACAATATTATATATATAATAGAATATATTGTATAATACGTTATACATTTCTGTAAAAGTGTGCTGTATTTCCATGAATTTGGTCGTGAAATTAAATCAGATCTAAATACAGGCGATTTTGTAATTTAATTGGAATGCCCAATTTATTCAATAGACGATTTTAATCTACTTATTGAATCTATTAGTAGTTCACACATAAACGCGCAAACTCACTAACATATATAAATATTATTATATATATAATTAAAACCACACACACACACACATTTAAATAAAAGTACAAACTATCGCCCATTTTGATACATATACCATACTCTCAAATAGCAATATCAGTACGTGATGCATTTAATTTGCATTTACATTCATCAAACAAAAATAAAAGGGCATAAAACTGTAATACCAAACAATAGGAGACGGAGTCCCGTTCCACGGGTAAATAAAGATAAAAACTTGTGTTTTTTAACTGAGCCCTCTCTCCTAGAACCAACAATATCATTTTAAAGTGTACCTGAACAGCAGGTATAAATACAAATTAGGTTCCTTCTTCATATTAAAATCAAAATATGAATAAAGAAAGAGCTGCGTTATTTACTTTTCAGAATAGAGGTGGGAGTCCACGAGTATGGTAATTAGATGGAGTGGGGGGTGGAAAGGGGGTGGAATATCAATTTTTATTGCATCACCTGTCAGTAGCGTCCAATCAGCGCCGGGCTTTGGAAGCATTAATTGATGAAGGTGTCTCCAGACTTGCTCACTTCCCTCTGTCATTTATTTGTAGCTAAACCAGCGGCGGGAAGGGCAGCTGCATTTTCGGTTCTCATTTCCCTCTCTCTCTCTGCTCTCTCTTTCTTGCTCACTCCCCCTCTCTCTCTCCGTGTCCCTCTCATTCAGTCTGAGCTGTTCACCTTCCTCCTCCTCTCTGGGTTAATGGAGAGAGAAGCAGAAGAGCGCAGGTACAGGAGCGCAGACAGACAGCAGCCTGTCTGTCTACAGCATCATTCACATTTTATTCCTTATGTCGTCACCATGGAAATGGATTAATTTTTATACGTACTGTTATTTTTCAACCCTCGAAGTTTTGCGTTTTTGAAACAGCATTGATAAGACAATTGACATCTCCAGCTGGACCAGCAGAAATGCCTTGAGAGAGGCAGCCGGTTTGCTGCGGATACCCATCAAGCCAGATGTGTGGATTAATACTATAGACAAAATGGGAGACTTGGAGTCTGGATTTGAAGAGATGGAAGGCGTGAAGCTTGGATACCTGGTTATTAAGGGCAAGCAAATGTTTGCACTCTCTCAAGTCTTTACCGACCTCTTGAAAAATATTCCGAGGACTACTGTGCACAAACGAATGGATCACTTAAACGTAAAGAAGCACCACTGTGATCTGGAGGAGCTGCGAAAACTCAAAGCAATAAATTCAATTGCTTTCCATGCGGCTAAATGTACTCTAATTTCAAGGGAAGACGTGGAAGCCCTGTATATTTCTTGCAAAACTGAACGCGTATTGAAATCCAAGAGAAGCAAACTAAAAACAAAGTCAGCAGAGGATCTGTATGGTGGACACATTCGGTCTGATCCACAAAACAGTTTTTGGAAAGAAAAAGTTTGGCTCAGTCTACACGGAGTGTCTCAGCCTTTTACATTTAAAAACAAAGCTGGGCGGCAGCACGAGACTGTTTCGCCTCAAGCTTCCAATCTACCTCAAATTTACAGTAAATTCGCAAGCCATGGCTTCCATGCAGACGCAAAATCCGCATGCCGAAGCCCTAAAAACTTTGAAACAGCTCAAATACCCAGCAACTGTGTGGCATTTAATCCAGGGCATTCATTTTTTCGGAGTGTGGTCTGCAGCCGGCAGCCCGTCCTCTATCAGTCCGCCATTGCGGTGCAGTCCAAGCTCTCAAGCACCGCTGACCTAACTTATAAAAGGAAACGACAGTACGACGGCGCTGGGTGGCACTTCTGGAACAAAAGTAGGCACAGTCGTCGGGTTCTGCTTGTCCCCAAGTGCTGTAAGTCAAAAGTATCCAACGGCCATTTAAATAAATTTCACATCGACCGTGAGCTGTACCTTGCCCACCAGAATGTAGGGAATTTTCAGGAGAGCTGTAGCAGTGACACTGAATCGAGTTCTTATTCCGAGCGTGCCGACAATGACTCGGATTTCGGTTCTAGTCTATCCACTACTAGTAACTCTGGGACTTCAGATGACGAAGATGATGACTCCCTGTCGGAATCTTCAGATGTTAGTTCCGAAGATGATAGTTCTTCCGAATCCGACTCCAGTTCTGTATCGAGTCAAGTTTCCTTGCAGAGCATCCGTTACCGGCGCACGAGTTTTTCAACCCTCAACAATAAAGCACCTTTAGTGACGCAGGCTACTTTTCTATATGATCAACACAGACCAAAAAATCAGAGCGCAGCAACGTTGTCGGATTATGGAATCTCGAACAGGAAGCTCCCGAAATCTGACTTCAAACTCTGTGGGAAGAAACAAGAGGTCGGCAACGCATCAAAGCAGAGTAAAATCTGCCCACTTGTTCCTGGAACTAGCCTCCCTGAATCGAAGAGGGAGACAGCTCCTGGGATTACATTTTCAAACTTTGAAATTCCTGATGACCTAAAGAGGCTTGAACCCACAATTAACCGTGTTCAAGAAGAGGGGCATTCACCTTGCTTAAAGGAAAACAAAGACTTCCCTCAACAAAGGGTATCAGGACAGTCAAACAAATGCCATCAAGCCTTGATCTCACACTGTGCCCAAGACAAAGAAACAATAGTTTCCCAGTCCTCCGAAAACAATCCTGTAAATTTAAAGAAAGAAGCGAAAATTAGCCATTGCCTGAAACCTCATGCATATCTCACCATCAAGGCAGAACCGGAGGATCACAACACACTCTCAAATTACCAAGGCGAGAACAGCACCGTACCGAGAACATCGCCAACTTTACCACAAAATGTGAAAATCAAAGTCGAGGAAAACTTTGACGAGTATGAATACTCGTGTCAAATCCCTGAATTCGGACCGGAACACCACTGCAACGGCAAGGATCCAGACGTCACTAATTCGCAACATCCATGTGGCGAGGAGAAACCGTCAGAGAATTTGAATCACGCAAGCAAAGCCACTGAGTGCACCGACGACCCTGCCACTTCCCAAAAGTCTCCTTCAAAGAACCAGGAATTTAAAAGCACTTTAAACACTCCATATGCAGACGAAGGAGAATACAAAAATGGAGCACGGGTTAGAAAGAATTACAGGACTCTGGTATTAGGAAAACAGACTGGAATTCCGAGGACGCCACTTAAATTGAATGTGAAAGCTGACAGGAATCCGCGTTCTACAGGTAAACCCGAGCATTATGAAGGATCAGCAGAGGATTGTACGGGCGCGACCAAACGAAAACGAGCATCCAGCAATGTAGCAGCTGTGAAAAAACCCTTCAGCTTCATGGCAAATTTTCCGTCTCCGCCGTCACTAATTATCGGCAATGATGGGGATTTGTGTCCTGCGTATTCCTTGAAGTCTATGAAGGATAACATGTCACCACATAGGTCTCACCCTGTTTGGAAATGGCAACTCGGCGGCTCTGCTGTACCACTCCCTCCAAGTCACAGATTCAGGAAATTCTAAGATCAGCTTTTCTAATATTTTCTTGGAGGATATTATAATGATATGCCAAAACTCTGGAAACGTCTTAAAAATGGAATAAGATGCACTGAGGAGTTACAACCTACGACGGTCATGGATTTTATTTTTTTTTGTGAATCAGCGTTCCACGTTAAGGAACCCTTTCTGCAGTAACTACAGTGCCCCTCGTTTGTAGCTGGAACACATTCAGGCGTTTACCGACTAATAACATGTACCTCAAGGATTTCTACCGATAAAAAGGCGAAAGCGAGTAACTCAATCGTCACTTCGTAGCTTCGCGAAAAATGACGTAATTGTTGTGTTCGGAATCATCTTCTTACGATGGATCGTGCTGTTATTAAAGTGTGATATTATTCGCTAGCGGAGACAGACACTCTTTTGCTTAGTCTTTTTTTGCCCTGCCATGAAATGTCGTTTCTTATTAATTCAATTTTAGCACCATACATGCAAGCGTGATTAAATCGTTTTTTTTTTTGACAAATTTACTCTGAGTAGTTTCAACCTCGTTGTAGTTTCCCCACTCAACAATTTGTCAGCAACTTTGATATCTTCATTGCCTTTTGCATTTCTTTTTGCTCGTTATTATTAAGTGTACTGTTAAAAAGCATATTCCTCGTTTTTGTTTTGTCAGTTAACACCCAGACACCCCCTTAAAAGCAACATGCAACCCTGACTGTAGGCCCACCGGAGCCGGCCTTAATTATTGACAATCAGAAGGAGCTGTTGAGATTTGCACGAGGTTAAGTGAAAGATAACTACAAATACCGAATCGATGTCTTTGTAGCACATTCTCAAAATTACCATATATAAAACTAACCTAAAGCACAAAACATCAAATCCATGCAGCCACTTGTTTATTGTTCCGATTAGAACACCGTGTATTGTTTAAGATGGCAAAAACAAATACGTATAAAATCCAGGAATTCCGAAAATGTTGTTAAAGTAGATGCTGATCATGAGATGTAGTAAATCGTGAACGCTTACGAATGTTTATTTCTCCCGTTTCTGCTTCAGACACAGGGATATTCAAAGTGGGATTCTCTTTCATTTATACAAAACAGCAAGTCGCTATTCATTACTTTCACACTGGGTTAAAAGAAACGACGACAGTACGCCAATGTTTGTTTCATACAGCCCTGCATCTGAAACGTTGAGATGCGGTGGCTGGCGATTAATGTTGCTCTTTATCGGAGGGCGAGTCAATGTTACACGCATCCCCAAATCATTGCATAATTGTCACTGCTGCATAGGTGCTAGTTCCGAAACATAATTCATTGCAATCAAGACGAAGTACGTGCCTGAAAAACAAAGTTTACAGGCGTGTCTCTCTCGTTAAAATTGATAGAAACTCGTGCCAAAAATATCATTTGAGGAGAAGGCTAAACGGCTAAAGAAAAAAGTAACGTGTTTTACTAATTGAACACGTTGCACTGAAAACCAGCGATTTTTATGGTGCTGAGGGCTTTTTAAAAACTGGAGTTTTTTTAAGACTTTCGCTGTTTAGCCATTAACAGAAAAATCTGCTTTTCCGTATTAGTGAATTAATTGACATTTGGAGGTTTGTTATTTTCAAGATGAGTTTCGAAATAGCTCTCCTTAGCCATTTTCAATTTTTAATAAGATGAGTAACCTATACTTTAATAACCCATATACAGACTTTCATTCTGACAATAAAATTCATATTTACACTATTTAATTTTATATATGCTATTTTAAATAATACAACGTCGAAAGTTTTCAGGCTAAAATAGCATCCGAAGACATCTTTAATTAGGCAAAAAATTATAAAAAAAACATTTTTAATTAGACTATCCCACAGTCAGCATGAAATTCCAGCTGTTAAATACAACCAACACCATGAATAAGCTAAAATCGTATTCTTTGGGATATAAATAAATTATAGCTCTAGAAGACGAAACCTCCAGAACTGTAGTGTCAACATTGGTAATAATCAATGGTGACAGTCCAGTTGCCACAAACACAGGAATATCAGTGATATTACAGTTCGTATTATGATTAAAGTCTAATCACAAAATTACATTTATTACTCATCTGCAATGAGATTGAAATATGGAAATATCTGTGACGCGCCATAACTGCTTGTATCAACGAAATGCATCTCGGCGTTATCTCGTTATGGGTTTAGGGACTAGAGAAGCTCCGCTTTGAATACCCCAAAAGCGGTGAATTGCTGCTGTGACCCTAGGTGTACTGGTCTCTTATACCACAAAAGTGCTTTCCGGCTATTATTTTCTTGTATACGATATACATCCATTTGAAACGGGACACCCGAGCAGCGGCTTAAAAGTAATAGGGAGAATTAAATGTAAAAAAGTAAAATAATGGTTTACACAATGTTCAATGGTTTATGTATTAGGCAATGAAATGTGGTTGCATTTTGGAGAGGTTCTGCAAACAGCAATGGAAGTCCAGACAGTGATGTCAATGTACAACTGTATTGGTGTCGGTGCTTTAGGCTCTACGATTCCTCTCCATTGCATTTTCTATAATACTTGAGGTCAGATTTTTGACGCGACATTTGAGTCACTGGTTGTGCATAGAAAATTGAATATTTATTTTTGTGATTTACACGTTTTTGTACATCGTTGTGTAGGAGAAATGCACTCGAAATGGAAACTTGAATGGTGAATTCTGAAGCACTTTCCTTATTTTCTGAGCAATTAATTGTTCATTAAATTCATTTGAGTGTAAATGAACATGTGCATTTTTGTTATTGTGGACATTAAACAACTGTACTTGAGTCCTGGGTTAAATGTTGAGGCAGGAGATTCTGGACAAGTTTAGTGGACGGTAAAAACTAATTGTTTTTGAGAAAACTTAAATCAGGCTAAGAAATACATGTGGAAGGAAAATATATGCGTTTGTTCGTGCGCATGCGTACGTGTATGTGCACGTGTATATTTGTGTGTGTGAATGTGTCTGTGTGAGAGATACGGGGAAAAAGTGGGTAGGAGAACATGCGGCCAGGAATAATGAAATAGAATTTAATTATCCTATAGCTATAAGGAACAATCCTTAGTATTAACAATGGTGTGTGTGCGTGTGTATGTGTGGTTGTGTGCGCCTGTGAAAGACTGAGGGGGTGAAAGAGTGGATTGTGGGGGAGGTAAGAGTCTCCAGTTATACATGCCATACATGCGCGCGCACACACACGTGCTTGGTCTTTCTTACACGCGCAGTCACAGAGACACACAACCATTACCCACAGACACACAACAAATTTAAGTAGTAAACAAACAGAAAAACAGACTTTCCGAAAACATTACAATGCTGCAGAACGCAAAATAACTTGGCCTTGTGTACAAAAGGCTCGTCAGGCCCAATCCTTTGCGAGGAAAGTATAGGCAAACACGACATAGAAATGTAGTAATTACATATGCATCGCAAAATCTGTATAAATGACCAGCACGGCAGACACTCAGACTATAGGAGGAGAAATTCCAAATTTGTATTTTTGTAAACATGCCTTATCACATGATCGCCTGAAATCAAGTGATTTAAAATTATAATACATTGTAATAGTGTGGTGTGCTTATAGGCACCAGTAAAAGCTAGTGCTGAGGATTACCTGCAGTAAGATATAACTGAATATATTACATCTAATTATGCGCTCTTATTGACCATTTGAAATTATGTTGAAAAAAAGTTATAAAAATGTAAAAAAAAAAAGCAAAAAGCGTCGCGGAAGAACGATGATCGCAAAATATACTGATGACGTACCTTAAATTTCCGGTTTGTATCGACTGTTTGTCAACACAAAAAGGTGGTATGAATGTTTATATGCACTGACTAGACTGATTTTGGTTAATTATGCTTATAACGTTAAAAACACACCGAAGACATGCTGAAAAGGTGTTTTACCGAAAAATAAAAATGTAATTATTACATGCATTTGATTATATATGGGAAATAATTCTCAAATGTACATTTTTAATGGGCAAGAAAACGTAAATGTGTTCGGTGGGCGTCTTTAAAGCTATAATTTGGATGTTTAGCCGTGCAATGATTGTTTGAGGGTCAATTGCAAAATGTCCTGAAATCATACTTAGATGTCCACTTAAGATTGGCTAATTCGTTGTAAATAGATCTTCTTTGTCTTGACTATTTTATTATGTTGTCGATGGTTAATTGTAGTGGGGATTCTCATTGTTATTGGCCGATAAAGGAATTAGTGCAGCCAAGAGCGCGACCCTCCCCAAAGTTAATATTGTCCTAAACTAAACAAGAACAAACAGAGGCGCCGTGACGGTGTACATTCGCCGACAATAATGAGGAATAAACACGGTTTAAACCGTTATAAACGATGAAGTCATCCACTGAGGCACATCAGTGGTGTTTTGCATCAGATATGGAATCTGGCTGCTTAATTAAATGAGTATACCGAGCATGCAGAATAACACGCCATCTTTATGTTAGTCTGAGTAAGCTACCAGAATACCGCGATTTTTCTCGGATGCTCGCCATACATTAGTAGGTTGCACTAAACACTGGCTCACTAAAATTGTCAATTTTCACCGTCTATCACTGTGGTTATTAGAACAGCTGCATAGGACAGAGACCGAAGTGTGAAGGTTTCAGTACACGAGAGTGTAACGTGCTTCAAGACAACAGCCTTCAGTGTCTAGAAACGTCAGCGAGGTGCTACTCGTTTTTAGTACCTCTATCCAGCCGTAATAGCAGAAGATGAAGTTGTAGTTTTCTCCATGGGCAGCTCCACCTAAGAACCACGTGTAAAATTATTTGTTCTATAAACACGTTAGTTGTTTAAGTTAAATAAAAATTTTCCATTTCTTTGTGCATATCTCCTCAGATGGAGTCCTGATTGATGACATTTTATGGTATATTGTAAAGCTGCGATTCGGGGGTGGGGTTGGAGGGGGTCAAAGTGATTCTTTTTGGGCCTATCTTGTATTCCCGCGGACAACAGAGCGGCCAGCAGGGAGACAACCTCAGAACATAAGGACTGAGCTTTCTCAAGTCCTCCAGCGGATTTTCTTGAGTCTTTTTTTTCTAAGCTATGTAAGTCTGTTTTGAGAGGATGAATATTTAAACCTTCGGGGTTAAATTCCCACGGAATCTGTGAAGGAAATAAACCGTGACGCGTGTTAAAATGCATGTTAAAATAGCGAAATAAAACAATACTCATCGTAACGTAAATTAAACTGAAATATACGCCGTATAGGCGCTGTAGAAAAACAAAACCTGAGGCTGTCAGCATTAGGCGTAGGCTATACTTGAACCAATGGGAAACACATTTCTCTACAATTCGGATTAATAGTGAAATTACAGCGAAACACCTAAAAGTGAAAAGCAAGCCTGGCAACAATAAATTCAGCAAATTGTGTCACAGAAAATATTTTTTCTACAAATCGTTTATGAATCATATAAACAATACACGTCATCAGATCGTTAGCTACATAAGTGCAAAATTAAGCCTACAGTAAAAGCAAAGATGTATGGCAAAAAAACTTTTGCCGTTGTTAATACTTGTAGGCTACATGGGTATAGAAGTGTTTCATTTTTTTCTCTTATTTTGCCTAAGCAATACACACGTATTTTCCACGTACGAGCTGCGCTTTGCCGAAAAAAAGATGGTGGCCTATATCTCTAAACCGGTAGTCGACTCGTAATTTGCATAATCTCATAATTCTTTTAGTCGACGCACTTCTCCTGTTTACTTATGCACATGTTAAAGTTTTAAATGTTGGCACACCCGCACACACAATAAATAAACAATTGTCCACACAGTGATGCCAAACCCTGTTTCTTCTCGTTCTTTAGACGGCTGGATAGAAAAAACAGGCTATTTCAAACTTCTGATGAATCAAAGGTGCTGGACGAACAGCTTCGCTGCATGATGCACAAAATAGTCGTAGCATAACAGAGAACACTAAGGATAAACCGCGGAATGGGCTTTTTCGCGTAACCACGAGCAAAATGCGTTTCGGTTACCAGGCAAGTCATGCGCTCACGAGAGTTCAATAAATATTTCAAAAATAAGTTGTTTAGAAATTCTAAGTGGTAGCCAATCATTGTTAGGGGGTGACGTATTATACTAGGCCCAACAGAGTCAGAAGATTAAAGGTATGTCTTGTTTTACATAATTAAAGAGAGTCGTGAAAACCACAGTTCTAAACAATAGCTTAAAAACTACAGACGCTGCTTCGATGACAGAATGCACCTTATTTTGTGTTAATGTCACGTTGTTACAACTTCCTTGAAAAACACGTCTATAGACATATTTTTCGTCAGCCTCCGTCCCCACCCCCACCCTGGCTACGTAAACACACACACATTTTCTCTCTCACACACGCACGAGGCTCAAAAGAAAAAAATCTGAAATTGAAGATCTATAAAATAAACGCTCAGGAGTAATGATTTACCAGCAAAAAAGGAGAGAGAAAACAACGTAATCATTATTCAGCAGTTCCCTCATTCAGCTCATTGCAAAGCACATTCCCGTTCACATTATGTCGTTACTATTTAAAGTAATCAATGACCTATAAAATACACGAATTAATATCACTGGCAAGTAATGCATTTCAAATTTTCTGTAAAAGCAGAAAAAATACACAGGCCAAGAAAGACGCCTGGGGTAACAAGAGATTTATCTCCAACATACGTTTAAGGTAGGCCTTACATTTTGCCAACGGAATAACACCATTTCACATAAATGGAAACAGGAAAAGGAAGCGAGCTAAACGTGCCAACCTCCCCCCCCCAGCCCGCCACGCTGCATATGGCAACGCAAGAAGATAACTTAAAAAAACCATTTTGAGCTTGACGGATAACATGTCACCATCCCGCAACACCGCATAATTTCTATTCATTTACACGACAGCAAACAAAAAACACTTTATACATCAAATATGCACTTAACAATCTCCTGCATTTACGCGAGCATGTCGTTTTAATAGGCCTATAGGTTATACAAGCCAAAACTTAAGTCTTCGTTATGCGATTACAGGATTTATCTTACTAGCCAGTCCTGTTTCTCGTAGAAGGGGGAAAGTGGGAAAACAACAAACCAAACATATTTTCAATACATTTCACAATTTATTTTAAAGTTGGTTACTATGTGTGTATTTGCATAATATGGAAGAAAGCAATCCCGTTTGTATCTCTCTTGATAGCAGAGAAGCACTGCATATGTACTAGCCTTCCAGATAAACTGTCCCGCCTATAGGCTATTATCGCCCGAAGACGAGACAAAGCACTCTCGCGTGAAAGGACAATGCGGCCGTCGCAGGCATAACATTTTGTCACGAGTTTACCAAGATCCAATTTCTCCAAATTACTTTGCTGTTGGTGCTACTGTTTTCAGCTGTTAAAGTGCCAGCCACAAAATCCTAAAGCTCAACATATCCCTAGTGTGATTTTATTTGCTGGTTTTCCTGCCAGGATGCTGCTTGCAGAATCACGTTTATGGTAATACTTCACGTGTACTATGATGCAAATATTAAAGAGCTACTGACATAATTATACACATATAATGTAAAACTAGTTTTAAAGACGCATTACAGATAGTGGCAGTGCCATATTTTATTCGAATCAATGACCGTTCCATTGTTTCGCTGAAATGTAGTAAACGGGTTTTGCCACAATTAGCTGGACTTTACTGGAGGGTTAAACGGTGGGTGGGTGCAATTTCCATGTTATAAGAAGCGGTTCTTAAACGTGCAGCATTTGTGAAGAGCTCTTGCAGGTTGTGGGGATTCGCTTCTTATTAGAGGCGCCGCAGGGGCCAAAGGGGGCAAAACTCGCCACTGTTATTCAGACTTCGGCCGCAGCGCCAGAAACATTTGGATTTAGGACACATAGAGATTTAGGACAACCTCGCGATTTAAGACGCAAATGTAAAAAAATACGGCAAACACTTAGAAATATAAGCGTATAAATATGACCAGTTTATAAGAAATCTCTCATAAAACCTCACAGCTAAATAAAAACAATCGGTATAACGATGTTAACGATTTCAGCGATGGTTTTACTTACATATTCTTATAATACCTAATCTGTGGTATTTCCTGTGGTATATATGCGTCTATTTACACTACAGTGAATGAATGATTTTCTATTTAGAGAACAGTGCATGAAATCAATTACCCCTTTTTAAAAGGCCTAGATTTGCCAAATATACCAAGTGGAGTACGCCTCATCGTTGCATATTGGAAATCGTGCACGTTTCAGTGTGAATGTATGACACCCAGCGTTTGATGGGTGCTTCCCGGTGCACAATACCCCATATTCCGAATGAGCGATCAAAGGACTTTGTATTGTTTGTTAAAATAAGAGAAAAGCCACGGAGGTGGACTCAGACAATCGCATTTCTGAATCTGCTTCGTTTGACTGACAGCGCAGATCTATCTGACCTCAGGGGAAGAGATTTATTGCAGTCAATGATTAAAATAAAACGTTAAAAGATAAATCATTTAAAATGTAATAATGGGTAAGGCGATATGTCACGTATGTTGAGTATACGAATATATACAGATTCAATAAAATCCCAAAATAAAAGAAACAGTATTACATGTCATAAGAAAATGTTGATGGTAATGTTCTCGCGTCCATTGCATCTACCTTAGAATATAATTAAGTGACATACACCACGCATGGTTTAAAGCACACAAGACCCAGTTTAACATTGTGCGAGACTACGCCTATATTTGTTCAACACCCGTATTTATGTAATATTACTCTGTGATTCACTTTTCATATATACATCAACTATAGACTGACATTTCAATACTTTAACCTTAAAACAAAGAATATGGAGGGTAGGCGTTTAACATTTAGAAAAATGTTACTCCTTATATTTAAGGCACATTCAACTAAACATCATTAACAAACCTAGACCAGTTGGATTTATATATTAATCTCAATTAATTGTAATGATGAATTTAATTAATTCGCAATTTATTTAATTATATCATTACATAAGTATTTTATGTTGAGGACGAACTGAATATGTTTATCACCCACAAGGCTCTACGTATGACAATTGCAATAGGGATCTAAGGTTTTTTTCTACGTAAACTGTTTTATGCAAGACCTTAAAACTCAATTTACACTTTACAGTGTAATTTAAAGAGAGATGATTCTACGCACAGCTTTCTCGCTGGATTTTACTATTAGCAATACAGACACGAGCACATTTTCTCGCCATTGCCGGCAACCTGGGAAAAGCAAAAAAGGCGATCAAAAAAGGCGAGTTTATTCTAAAAACAAAATATACACTTAAATTCAGTAAATCTTTAAAATAGTCAGTTTATCTGTTCACCCCTTCCACAACGGATATTACAATTTTACTGAAATTAGAAAGTGTAATCCAGGTTGCTCATGTACACTGAATCTTGCTATTCGTCCTTAATTCACTTGGTGCCTTGTCTGCCAAATATCTGTACATTTATCACAAAATCGTAACGCAAAGAATTCCTTGTGTCCATCAACTAAATAAAGACTTCAGATCTATAGTATCTTCTGGATTCTCTATCACCACTCGCCAAAGCAAAAAGGATTATCCGAACTGCGAACGTCACCCTTTATCACCCTTTTCGGGACCAAATATAATGATAGTCTGCCACAATACATTGAAAGAATGCACGACAGTCTATTTTCTAAAAACTTTTTAAATTTCTGCCCCAAGATTAAAAAAAGCACAAATGATAATTCATATTGTAGCAAATCGCTTACGTTTTGATCCAATTAAAATTAATTCAGCTCAAAATGGTTTATCTTTTAGATTCCCGAACTTTTCTGCATTTATCGAGACTATTTGGGGGCTATTATCAACCCCCAAAATGGAATGCTTACACCACGGTTTATATGTCTGAGTAACTCATGTTATTTCAGTTCATATTTTATTTTATACACCCCACCGTAGTTTACTTGCGTTTATTTATTATGTCAATAGTTTTTTTTAAATAATGATAATAGAAAACCAATGGCAATGTTAAATTGGAATATTTTTTTTCTTACAGAACTGCAGTGTTTTCAGTTTCGTGTTTTGGCCTGGTATGTTTAGCAATACAATACATATTTGACCTGCCATTTCAAATAAACATGGATCAGTTCGAATCAAATGCATAGTCTGAAATCCATTCTGAGCTAACAATTAGCGGGCTAAGAAACACATGCTTAATCCTCCACCCCCCTCCACACACACAAACACTTTCCTTGGAATTCCATAACACGTATATGTATAACTAATTGAATATAACTCAACATAACTGTTGCTGCTATTTCCGGGTAATACCGCAGTTAAATAGCAATATGGACCGTAATTTTTTAAAGCACCCCATGACTCATAAATAATGCTATGATGTTAATAAGTTGTGTTTATTTTACATAAAAGTAAAATTTGTTGTTTTAGAGGAGTTCCTGTACAATATTTATATATAAATACTATTGAGGTGCTTTTCAAATCAGACAGCTTTTACAGTTTTAACACTTCTTTTGCTGAACTTAATTCAAAATGTCAAACAAGCATTGAAAAGTAAAACATTACATTGAAGAATAGCCACAAAATCCAGTTTTGATCCACTGTGATCTGAATGGTTCATTTGCTGTTTTTGCAGGAGAGTTAGGTCGAAATGACGTATGCGCGTTGATTCTTTTGAAAAATTTGCACCGAAATATGTTTCTAGTTCTATAAACATCCGTCATTCGTTCTTTCCGGTTTTCATCATCCGTGATTGTGGGCATTTGTGCTCAATGACGCTTAATAGACAAGGGTTTTCAAAGAAACCGAAAACCGCGGCCTGAACACTGAAATAACACAAAGCGCAAGGTTACGTTTAAAAGTCACTAATGAAATCAAAACCAAGATATAGCAATAAAACAGTATGCTTATCCTGGCATTTTCCAACTTCCAGTCTTCCCCAGTTTAGGCCGTCTTAAATATAACATACATTTCAAGTATTGCATAACTGACAGACTGTTAAACCAAAATATAATTTTAACTTTCGCTGCCTTCAAAAATCAAACCAATTTAACTTATTAGCCCCTTAGGTTGATAGCGCTTTTATTGTTAAACTCTTCTTAGATCTGCTGTGTTTGAGTTTTTACATGTAAATGCTGGTGCGAGTGTATGCGCCATTCTAGATGGCATTCTAGATGTTTCAGAATTCAATCTGAAAACAGGAGTAATAAAACGCTGGCAGTTTCGTAAAGGAAATAACCAGGATGCTTGATACCATGACCAATAGATTTTGAAATCGATTGATAATCAGGACATAGGCAGGTCTATTCTATTTGCAATTTTGCTCATCTGCTTCGGCGCGCTCAGAGATGATTTCGTAGTGCTCAGCCGATTGTCTTTAAAATTGTGAATTGTCTCAATGCACTAGCTCGATGTTGACCACCCGTAAACTACAGAAAGCCATCGAATATCCAGATTTTAAGATATTACGCGCTAAGATGACCAGACATTAGTGATTACAGCTAACATAATATTTTCTTGAGTACTTGAAAATGTTGTGTTCAATTCTCCAGTTTAAGGGAAAAGATGCCAGTTTCAAACACTGGTAACCTTGTGCTTGAGTAGAGTTGTTGAAGTTTTAGGTTGCAGAAAGCGTGAGCTCACACACAGATAAGAAGAAATACAGGGAAATCAAATCAAGGAACAGTGTAGGTTACGGTCTTGTTCTTTTGAAAATCCAGCAAAAGACCCCATTTGTTTTGTACAAATAAGCTAACAAGATTTTGTTTTGCAAGAAACTTGTGTTTCAAGTATACATGTGTAAATTTAAGAAATACTTGCCAGCCTTTAAAAATAAAATTATATAATTAAATAATTCAGGGGACAGACATGTATCTCCATAGGAATTAAACAGCCATTGGCTCTAACGATTTAAACCGAATTATAGAAAATGTTTTAGCTTTATGTAATTGCATATTTTTTTACCTTTTTAAAGTTTAATTTTAGGATAAATGCCTTAAATTACCAAACAGCGGCAACATCTGTCAACTTTTCCATAAACAGACTTCAGTCAGCGGTTATTTAAAATGAATGCAAGTGCGATACCGCCACGACAAACCGCAGTGGGTTACTAGAGAAATGTTCTGCGTTAAGGGAACGTTTCAGGAAACTCGACATATGAAATTCTCTCAGACTAAAATAGTAAACTTTATTGTTTAACATAATCCCGGTGTGCCAAAGGTGTGCCAGATTATGCCGCATTCACAATTTAAATTGATGGCGCAATAAGTCACATCGCTTAGCTTCTAACATCTAAGATAACCGTATAGTTCTATTGTCATATTTCAGATAATGCTAGCAAATTCAATTGAAAGTGGAATATGTTAAGAGAAGACGCTTTTTAAAATAAAATGAATGATTAAACTGAGCAGAGTGCAATGATATGGTCATAAACGCTGCGTTTACCGTTCATATAAAAACAAAGGCTCATAACAGTTTCACATTTTTTCTTAATTCGTGAATTATAGGAAAACAATATGATGCAGAAAAACGACAAACATTACAGAAACACGTTAAAAAAACACAGAAAACACGCAGGCGAAAAACAAGATAAGAGCTGATGAAGTAATCTTTTGGCGCCCCCTTTTGGCATTATTATTTTTTCACCAATAAATGTCTTAAAGGGGAAGTTCTCAGTTGCGGTAAAATATTTAAGGTGGAGCGGAATTAATTCCATATCTCGTTTAATGCAGATTTGTTTGGTTCGCAAAATACCAAAAAGACGTACAAATAGTGAATCAAGCGTCGCAACAAACACCTGATGCTCAATGTCCCCAAATGAAAATGTATGATCGTTAAAGCGACTTAATACATCGTATTACGACACGCAGCAGTATCGTAGATGCATATCATTAAGAGTTCGAAACTAGATTCTCACCAACTAAGAAACAGTAAGAACTGCCTAGGACATATCCTCAGCAGAGGTACACGTTCTACATTACATCACATATCTCATCGATATTTGGGTTGATTTCAAAGTTTAGAATTTAATATCCGATTTATACCTCTATACACCATCATGTCAGTCTTTTCAATATTCCCAGTATCGAAAAGATTGTTTAACGTTGTGGTTCAAAGGCTTTTAAGGAATAAGCATTTTAAATCGCAGACATGCCATAGAAGTTATAAGAGAAAAACCAAAACGCGACTAGAACACTCATTACGTTTAAATTTTATGAATAAATGAAGGCATATATTGACAAAAACATATAAACAAAATACACACGTCCAAAATGTCCACTAATTTATAATCAGACTACCCTTAAGCTGATAAGAAGTAATGTCGATTTTTTTTCCTGGTGGTCTAACCCTTGACGCAGTAATAAAAAGACATGAAATCAATTGAAGTTCACAAAGCTTTACAAGACTCTTTGCCGCGTACATCGGCTTAGATTTTAAGCTTCACCCGACGTTTTAGCTATAATTTAATAGTAAGTCTATATTTTGTTGCTGCACTTTAAAACATTTAGCCTGTCTGTTTCAGTGGCGATGCCATTTTGCAGCAGATAAAGTGCGTAATTTCTTGGTATCCTTTATTGATGTATTTTTGTTTTACTCTTGTAGCGATGGGATTTAAGAGGGTGAGAAAAGAGAGATAGAGATAGTGAAAGATATTTTTTTTTCCCGAAATGTTATGTCAGAGAACACGCTCCAAAACATCGATAAAGCACATCGCTATACGGAGCAAAACAAAAACTTGAAGCTTTATATCCCATCTCCAGTTTAAAATGACGTAATAGACATGAAATACAGGTCGGTTAGTTAAAATCAGATGCATTTATTGACCTTTATCTACAATCAAGTTGAATTACGATAGAAACAACGATTGAAAATAAACACGAAAAGAATATCAGCAAGGCACATTGTGGTTATGAGTCCGGAAAACGACCAAACGTCATCTTGGTCAAGTCATAAAACGTCTGTTTACGGCCCATGCAAAGTATCACGTTTTTCGCACTGTTCATGATTTAGGTCGCGAGACACACAGGGCTACGTTTTCGTTTCACAGTAAATGGTGAAATCGTGAATGGACCCCCCTAGAACAGTACCAGTAAAATAAACACACCTAGAAATATAAATAAAATGAACTGAGCGGAAAAAATAATTAGATTGAATTAAAATATATAAACGTATAACCTATGCACGAATAGTAAAAAACTGCTGAAATTAACGTCTGAGATATATATATATATATATGTATATATATATATATATATATATATATATATATATATATATATATATATATATATATATATATATATATATTCCAATGTACGATTATATATAATAGCAAGGTAAAGATGTTCTGTTATTACTTGTGATGAGAGGTCTCGAAATTCTTGACTTCCACGTTGTACAAGAAACACACCGCTATGGGCCCCGACCGCTACTTCTCCGCAGAAAGCTGTGCGCTCCTTTTGCTCCACGCAGACGGTGCATGTCGGGGCTGATCTAGGAACAACTAACTGATATGTAACCCTAACGAAAACAAAATGTGTGGGAGACAGATGCACGACTAAAACAAAAAACAACCACCCATTCGATACTAATGTGTTGTCAGTATGAGAACATGCCATAAAATATTTTAGCTATATACTTTAGCTATATCCACGATGACCCCTTCCCATAATATAATGCGAAATGTCACTTTGACGCATTTATAACGGACAACTACAGTCAATTACGTTTATTCACTTTCCTTACGTTGACTAAACATTACACCCAGTCTACCCCTGTTAAACAAACGTTAAACATTATGAATACAGGACAATGAGTTGTGTTGGTTGTATTAGAGTGATTTTCTCCCTTTAAAACCGAGAAGTCGATTGTTCTTCTTAAATGGTTTGCATGAAGCAAGGATCAATAACTTCACGCTCCATTTACTCGTTTTACTAAAGACTACGGTACGGTCTGATTTACGCAACACAAGATACAATTTTTCATGCTTCACTGGTCAGGTTACCTGTCAGTTGTCTGGGTATACCTAAAAACTATAGGAACAAACCATGAAAACCAGATTTATTCAGATTTTCATGTATTTCATTATTTAATTATAATTGTGGCATGAAGATTAGATTTTGATTTTAAAGATATGTACCCAGTCTAAATTGATCCATATAATTCTTTGCATGAAAGTATGTATTGAGACATACTGAAGATTAATGTTTTTGACAAGTCTAATAAAGTCTTTCCCCATTATTTATTAACCGAGACGTGCTCATGTAACAGGCTGATATGACTGCGTGCAAAAGTGAGTGAAACTCTAAGTACAGTAAGTGTTGGTCCGGTCCTTAAGGTCCATGACGGTATGCAGACATTTCGTAAAGTTACAAAATCAGTCTCGCGTCTATGAAGAATTTATGCCTGTTCCTGTGTACACAACTATTTCAGCTTCTCGAGGCTTATGGACGGTCTTTAAGAACAGCCCGCTTTGTGTTCTGCAATTTGAGTTGACCACTGCGACGGACTAAATTTAGCAATATTTATTACAAATTTATTATTATATTATACATTTTCTGTAGGGGCAGTGACTGGGTTTTGATGGACTGGAGCACATTCTTTTGTGACAGAAAGGACTTGTTTTTATTAAACAATATTTTCCTGGTAAAAATGTGACCTTTCTGCAATTACCTTAAGGCTTCACAGGTGGGAAAAACAGATGGGAAGGTCTTTGTTCAGTTTTATTAATCTGACTTGTGCACTTGTACAAGTGTGAGTGCTATGACAGAAGAGTGTAAGAAGCACGGGAGGATGTTCCAGATAAGTATTCAGGACAGGCAATCCTTCTGGTTATCATTTAGCTTCTCTATTGCAGGGTTACATGAGTCTATGGACGTTTTAGAGCCACAAATTCACCTAAATGGCATGTATTTGAACCCAGACAAACACGGGGAGGACCTGCAAATTCCAACATGGCCACAAGTGTAGAAATGAAACCCACAACCCCGGAAGTGTGAGGCCATGGTACTACCCACAGATCCACCACACCAATCTAGGATTCAGAACAAACAGGGTGGTGTGCGGCTCAGTGGGTTTGGGATCTGCACCTGTGTCCAGGAGGTCATGGGTTTGAATTCCATTGGCAGAAGACTATTCATATCACACTTGGGGCCTTGGGCAAGCCTCTACTGCTGCAGGGATGCTGGCGGTACTGTGTGCTCTGACCACAGAACCTGCTCTCACAAGCATGTGGGAATACAGCTGTGTGTCTCTCATGAAAAGCTATGTGCAAAATATCCCCATTTTCCATACGGGAATTGATAAAAGAAAACCTCTAGGCTAAATATATGTTAAAAACATACAGTCACATGCAAAATTGCTTATTGGCTGGATGACAATTGTAACTTTATTGCAGTGAAAAATACAAGCAGCAAGAACAGTGATGTGCACAGACCTTTCGAGGGGCGGATGCTTGAACAGGGGGGGCGTGGTGTGGGTGCCCCTTGGTAAATTTTCAAGATCGGGGGGGGGTGGGACCCCTCAGTCTTGTGTGATCATCAGATATCTTGCAACATTGGTAGGGGGTGGGGGGGCTTCCATTTGTTTGGGAAAAGGGGCAGGTGCTCAGCAACCCCCCACCCACCCACACACACACACACACACACACACACACTGCAAATCCCTGAGCAACAACTAAACGAACAGCCAGGTAGTCCATTAAATCACTGATACACAGTGCATACACACCCATATAAACGTAACACATAACGTACCTCCCATATGTTAGAAAATATATTGAAATATATTGACAGACTTCATATCCAAATACTCACTGACAATTAATTCATTTAATTGTTTCCCTGATCAGGATTACTGTTTGGAAGTTGGGTGGACGGATAGAATTAAATCATGTTTAAGTTGCTTAATTGATGTTTTTATCCAAAGCAACCATACAACTGCATGTATTAATGGGGCAATTCAAGGTAGACACCTTGTTTAATGGTTTAACAGCATAGTCCCAGGAAACCAGCACATTTGGTTCAAGCACATTATTTAGGTACTGTTAATCATCATTTCCGGAATGACTGAATCCGGATTTCACAATATATAGATATATTCTTCTGTTTGAACTCCAGCATTGTGAATTGCTGTTTCACTGTTAAAAATATTTGGATATACGCATAGGGGAAAATAAACATTTTTACTCTATTTGAAATCAATCTGAGAAAAAAAGTCATATTTAATTTCAGGTTATTTCTGAGTGGAAATGCATCATGTAATTTTAATCCTTTGATGCATGAATTATTAAAAACATTTTTAGAAATATCGATTTTACCCAAACCCCACAGAATTGTCCACATATTAGGATGCTATGTATCAGAGAAGTAAAAAACGATGGTAAAAACTAAATTCATGAAACAGAATTAAAGTGTTTCTAAGCGTTTTCCTGCAGCACAATATATAGAAACACGTCATCTTGTTCATGTTCAAACATCACAAAATACACTTGAATCTCACTGTAAAATATCACATTGAATGCATTGCTCATAATTAGTGTTGTACATGTGAGGTTTTAGTGAAACTGAAAAAGCCATTACAGCAGTGAACAAGCATTATTACTCAAGCAAAAAAAAAGGATCTGTTGCAAGGTGACTCAATTCTTCTTTGTCATCTACATGGATTCAATGAACTATAGTGAATACTGCCTTAGTGGGGGGTATATGGCATTCCCAGTAGGTGGGCCCAAGGCTGTAGATTGCCTGAACGTGGACTTGGAGGAGAGAAGCCCCGCTAAGTCTGTAATGCTGTATGCTGAGCTCACTCGCGGTGGCTGTGAGATAATAGAGATCTTAGCTACAGCCTTGTGGGGAATCATGTGAGGGATGCTGGGAAACGGAACGAGAAGAATCAGTGGATCAGTGGGATCCGAAGCATCGCCAACTCAAGCCCCGGGGAGTGGATTTCTACGCATGGGTCCTGGCCTGTAAATCGCCACGGCAACGCCTGCCATCCAGTATGGTTATAGCAGAATCTTCCTCAGACTGGAGGGTTAAAACCTGACACTATTTTCTGTCAGATTCTGAGGGTATGTGAGTGGGATTAAACCAGGCTGCCATCAATGGCTCCTGCCAGAGCTGCTCACCTTCGGTTCCGGAGCCTCGTTTATTCTGCGGGCGTTAATGAGGGCATGCCCCGTCCCCATAACCTAAGGTAGTGCTCCACATACAAGTAAAGCTGGAAACGATTCAACTCACGCAGCCTTTCAAAGGAGCAGGTGGCTGTACTTGCCTCCTGCTCTCCGAACTGAAACTCCGCTGTAAATGTCATCTTCCTAACAGGATGCCCTCTGACTTTGTTGGGATTCAACAGTTCTTACACTCTCAGAAAAAAGGTACAAATTTGTACCTTTGCTTGTCACTGGGGCTGTACCCTTGTAATTGTACCTTTAATGGTACAGAAATGGACTCTGAGAAAATCCAAAAGGTATAAACAGCATTAATGTACCATCAATGGTACAGAAATGTTCCTTAAAAGGTACAGTTACTTTCAGCTAAGGGTACATTTGGGAGACCCTTGAGGGTTCAGCCCCAGTGACAAGCAAAGGTACAAAATTTTGCCCTTTTTTCTGAGAGGGTAGGCCGTGAAAATCCCTACACCCCTCCATACCCTCCGCACTCGCGCTCCTCACATTCAGGGACAGGGGGCAGCACTGAGCAGTGGGAAATGCTGAGATCGTTGCACATGGCTGTCACCATCAGTTGCTGCCCGCCCTGCGCCCAAGTCCGCTCCCGTCGACAGAGTGCTTTGTCCCGCTGCATCAATCACTCTTTCGCTCACGGCAAGCATGACTTTACGAGTGACAAATGGCCGTGCGCATTTCTGGACCGGCGTCAGGGAACTAACCACTGGGTAAGTATTTACCATGGTTACCGCACGTGACCAGGTCATGGAGGCTCTGCTCCCCCCCATTAGAGACCAGCTCCGACTCGCAGGCCCAGTAGGAGGGTGGCAGGAAGCCGCCTTTGTAAACACCGACCCTGGCAAGACTCTGGCCAGCCTCCACAAGCCAGGCCAAACACAGAGGGGCACAGATGTGCCCCTTCGCTGGCCCCAGGCCCGGTTTATCCCTGGCAGACTCACACTCTCAGGAAAACAATCTCGGAACAACACTTTGGGAAACACAGAAACAGTCCACAGTCCTCCATCAGTGACCGGGGGTCGAGTCGTTATTCTGCCTATTACAGCAATACTTTTGAAAGAAAAATACAAAAATAAAGGATCTGACTGATGGATTCTTACAACTTAATTTTAAACTTATTTTATAGTCAATTTATTTATGTGATTTTCATCAGGAACATTGAGCATGTGCACATAGTAAGCATCCATCCATCCATAAAATTATGTTCTATCTGCTTCTAGCCAATCACAGACAGCATAGAAAACAAGCTAAGAATAATACAAATTATAAGTAAAAAATTCTGGAAACACTTCCAACTTTTTAGACATTTCAGAACTTTATTCTAGTTACTTCAGTTACTTATTTAATCGCCCGGTGTATTATATTTGTAAACATTTAAAGCATAATGCCAGGTGTTTCCATAATTTTGCCCACGCAAGTACAGTATTGCATATTTTCTTTAATAAACTTGATATGATAGTGACATATATCCATTCTTATCCCCAAATATTCTAGCAATGGCGAGTTTGCTGCGGTAGCTAAGTCACTGCTCTTCTTAAAGTTTCATTTAATAAAAACCATTTCACTTTTTAAGAACATCCATGTGTCAGGAACGGCTGGCGGCGAGCAGGCAAACAAGGGAGCGAAGGCGTAGATAAAGGTACGACGGGGTTTATTCCAGGGTAAACAGGCAGACAGCGGAATCACCAGCACGAACAACCATAACACATACAATGACTGATCTGGAAAACAGAGGTAGACGTGGACTGATATACACTAAACAGGTCAAAACTAACATCAAACAGCTGGGAACAATCAGGGTAGTACACGTGGGTAATGAGGGGGCGTGACACACACGAGGATTGGACGAGCCGGACGTGACACCATGCAAGTACCGTTTGATATGTTATGGGCGCATTTGAAAAAAACGAGGTGAAGATTCCAAATTGTCCAGCAGATGGAGCCATTTGTACGTCTGAATATGAATTTAGATTCATAAGTCATCGAATACGCTGCTCAGAGACATAAAATAAAAAGTTTTTTCCTTTTAAACTTATTAGCTCACTGAGGATTTGTCGGAGGCCTTCTCGAGGTTCATGGATTAATCCATAGCAGTACTCACTGGACCCCCTGCTTCGATATCGGATCTGTTTACTTGACTTGCATAATACGATGTGACGCTGCGTGCGCACACGTGTGCGCGCTGGTTACTGGGCTTACGGCCAGCATTCACTTGAGACCAGAGGGCCAGGTGGACGGGTCACACATCACTTAGATGAGGAAGATGGCCTTGACTTGGCACAGCGGAGGATTTATTAAGGCAAATGGGTGACCGGATCGTTTCCTGACTCCCTTCCAATAGTTCAGCAAACAAGCTACATATCACACAACAAAGGGAAATGGGGATGTTTGAAGATGCTTCCTTGGTAATGCATTCAGAACAGAACATTGGCAGTGCCGGTCACTAATCTCCACACTCCTTCACACCTTACTGTCTGGGGCATTCTATGAGAAATGCTTTTAAGACCAGAATAATACTCTTATTTTAATGTACTTCGATTCATCATACATTCTGATCCTAATACCGCACATCAACAGATCAAATAACTGGCGTCATGCCTGCAGATCTAAGTGAGAAAATAGTTCAGGATATTGACCTTATAGGTAATAGTAACAATTGAATTACTGCATTTCAGTAATCAGACAGGGGAATAGATCAAAGTCATACTGCCATCTGGAGGGCCATGTGCAAACACAGATGACACTCTTGGATTTTATGTCTCTGGTTTTCACCGAGCGACCCCGATCCAAAAACGCGCAGGCTTTTCGGCGCGTCCCCCGATAGACCGGAGCAGATCGGCAGGTGACGTTAAACGGATAGGAATAACGTAACGTAAACCTGCACACGGATAATTAAACGTATTACAGCGCGATTCAAGGGGTGAATGTAAGATTCAACCAGTAGCGTCAAAATGACGCGCATAAATCGTTTGTATCGTTCATAATTCATTATAATAAAACATTATTATTCGAGCGATTCATGCAAAACAGCGCAGGGCATTGGGTAAGGTACTTACGTTCCCTCATCCAATACATGCCAAGCTTCCCTCTTTCTTACCCTCCCTCCCCCTCTCTCTCTCTATCACCTTGCACAGTGCAAAAAAGAAACGGATGGGTTTGGCTTGGCACTGTGGCGTCTCATAGTCCGGTAACACCGGAGCTGTCCTTTCACACCCGCGAAGCAACCTGCGCCCGCCGCCTGTGTGCGCGCCCTGACCGCATCTGAGCGAGAGAGACTCTCCGAGTCGCAGTAGAGGCAACACCGCTTCTGGGACGGCGCCGATGCTCCACTGTTGCGTCTTTTTCAGCCCTTTAACCTGGAAATGTGAGGCGAGCCACGGGTACGAGTGAGCAGTTTACACTGTAATTGGCTCCTTCAGACTAAAACCTTCAGCTTCCCAGGATCAAAATGAACCCTCAATGTGCACGCTGTGGGAAAATCGTATATCCTACTGAGAAAGTGAATTGCCTGGATAAGGTAAGCGAATATGTCCGCTTTTTGTTTTCTTTATGCTTTTTTGTTTATTATTGCAATGACGAGTTTAATATCTGGAGCAAGTAAATGTATCCCGCGACATGCTATTAGTCGGAGGAAGTGTTAAACTACGCTAAAACCACCTAGGCAGGGCTGTAAAACTTGGGATGCGTTTGGACTAGGCATGCCGATAAACACGAAAGCATTGCTTATCTCGGTAACCGTTTGTTTACCTTGTAGTTGCGTTCTACGTACTAGTTCAAATGATATGCGCATTAATTCGGGGCGGCTGTGACGCAACACACTTGCCTTTAAGCGAGCGATCGGACTGGTATGATAGCTTGCATTACTCAGTCTTACCTCGCATTGTTATTAAACAGGAAAAATAATAACATTTGCATTCGAATATCTTAGAGCAGTTCCAGATACAGTTTCACGAAACCGGTATTTGGCTGGTGGCTTGGGCATGTCACGCAGTCTAAAATCCCATAATAAAACGTTATGTAAGATGACGTGTGCTTTATTTACGCTTTAAAGAGAATAAAGTTTCACTCGAGAGTTTTACTTGAAGAAAGGATGCGATGTTTATTGAAAGAGTGGATGTATTTCAGAATTTGACCGATAATGTTTCAGTTATCTCGAGAAAAAGGACAGTTCGGACTATTTGATAAAGACAATATTATTACGCATAGCAAGTTTCATCTGTCAGTGCAAATTTCCTATTTAAAGTAATTTGAAAAATTATATCCAGAGCTATTCTTTTGGATGTATCCTGGGCCCTCATGTCCTGAGAGATCTATGATTACACCCCAGTGACTGTCCCCCCCCCCCCTTTCCGAAACCTCCCCCCTCCACTTCCACCCCCTGCCACAGGAGAAAATTGCAACCACCCAGTAAACTTCCTAACTCGGGCCAAAACCCTCCCACTGTGTTTTTTTTTTTGCCCTGTAAAGCCACTATGCTCCGTAGTGGGCTGAATAAAACGCATTCTGAAAATCCAGAGGGAAATGGTGACACAATGATGGTGGAAGCCATTAGCTCAGACCAGGGGTCACATGCAGAGAGAATGGTTGGAACACCCCTGAACAGGAAACTGGAAGTAACTTTAGACTGGAGTCTCCCTGGAAGGAGTGGAACTTGTTACTGGGGACTGCCATTGAGTGAGTCAGCAGTTCGCCATACCTGTGACCCAACCCTCTGTGTTCTGCTTTGGTCAGGTCTTCCTTACTGGAGGAGACCAACTCAATGCTGAAGTCACGGGGGCTTCTGAAAGAATCCAAAAAAGGGCAGCATTTTTATCCCAAATCCCAGACAAGAGAGTTATAGGTCAGTTAATGGTTCGAGCCAAGTTCCTGTTTCTGTTGAGAGTAGCGGCGTCACAAGTCTGGGGCGTTTGGGGCTGAAACTCTGAATGATTTGTTTGGCTTAGATGTTTAAACAACTATGCTCTCAGTTTGAGAACCTACAGAGTCAGGAAAAAAGTACCTTTGAGGGTACAGTTACTTGTCACTGGGGTTGTACCCTCATGGGTCTGCCAGTCGTACACTAGCTGTAGGTAAATGTACCTCCTGCTGGGTCGGTGTTTTCGTTGCAGGTTGATGAGCGATCACCCAGACACTGCCCACTTCAAGTAGCCTGTCATGTGAGATTCCCGAATTCCCTGTCTTCCAAACTAATTAACTCCATTTGGATGTGCAGGGATGCGAGGAATGTCTGGTGAGAGAATCATTAACAGGGGTCTTTGTGTGTGTGTGTCTGTGTGTGTGTGTCTGTCTATGTCTGTGTATGATCCTCACAGTACTGGCACAAGGGATGCTTCCACTGTGAGGTGTGCAAGATGACGCTGAACATGAAGAACTACAAAGGCTACGAAAAGAAGCCCTACTGCAACGCGTAAGTGACAGACCCGTTAATCGCACAAGGCCTGTCCGCTCTTCTTCTGTCCTGACCCGTGGCACCTATCCGCAGGCAAATCTTCCACCTGTTGGTAGAATGGTGATGATACTCTTTATGGAAGGTATAGGGCCTCCTCAGCAGCTCTGGGTTTCTGAAGGGGGGGGGGCATGTTCTTGACCTGTAGCCCACTTGACGTGACTAGCCCACTTGACGTGAATCACATAGAATTAAGCAATTTTGGATGAAAGTGAGTTAAGCACATGAGAAGGGGATGGGGCCCGTCCGCCTGCTTAGCGGCTCGGAAACCTTGGCTAATTCTTGAGTTATTCTGTGAGCAGCTAGAGCAGACTTTCTTTGATTTTTGGCTAATCCCATTCCTCGCTGTGTCCTCACAATGATCAGAGGAGTCCTATTGTTTGTTCTTCACTTTAGCAGTACCTTACCATTTCAGACGGGATAAAGAAACTACGGGTAATTAGTTTCTGTCGTTGCCTATGCCCGGCCGTTGACACTTAACTAAAGGGTTAGCCAAACTAATCCGAGTGTGGTCATTCTGAGGAGGACTGAGCAAGAGATTACCATTCCCTCAATCTGTGTTTATGTACAGTCTGCAGTTGATATTTTATAAGATTTGGCTGATTTTTAAGCCAAGAAAAAGGCTGATTCATAGACCAGACAACAGCGTAGTTGTAGGCTGACATTTCATGTGGGAAAACTTTGAGAGGAGAAGACCATAGTTTAAGGAAAACGCCTTTGGCCAGACTGTTAGTAAGGGCATGTGGGTTTGAATGCCCCTGCCTAGAGTTATCTGTGATCACCAGAGGGAAATGCTCTATATCTCACGGCGAGAACCCCACTAAATGAAGGTTCAGAAATGAATGCCCGCAGGACATCAGGGTCACACTGCCGTGTGCCTGAGGGTCCTGGGTGAAGACGACATGCTGCTTTGGGCTGCCTAGGCCTTTGCAGTCATGGAAGGGAAAGAAGCTCTTATGTCCTTTTGTCAAAGATGCACACATTTGAACACCCACATAAGTGCAGAAGTGTTACGTGTTTTTTTCACAGTATCTTCTGATGAGTATTATTTCACTACTGCTTGAGTTACTTCTTAAAGTATTTTTGTACGTTTTCTCACGAGGGCCTACAAATCTTCTTGTGTCCCCAATTCAATTGTGATAAAAATATATCATGTAACAATTGTCACATAATTGCGTGAGGATTACGGATTGGTGTTCTTCCCTGTCTTTACTCAGGCCTGGCTCGTAGTCATTAGTTGAAGAGGTTAATGTAGACAATTACTCACTAATGCATAGAATAATCAATGAAACGATCTGGATGGTCTGTTATATTTACCCTCGCAGTCTTTATTCTTGGAGGGATGCATGAGTAGTGTTCTTCCACTGGAAGAACAATCTGGTAGTGTACCATCACTCCCACATGCTGAGGTTCGTGTTGCAGTGGGCGTGATCTCAGACAAAGATGTTCCCAGGAGCTGAAGATCTTCAACTCCCGCAAGAATCGAAACTAAAGTTCTCCATGGCCAGTTGAAAGAGTGCATCGTTTGCGCCTGGAATGTATGAATAAATGTGAAATATTGTGTTTAGTAAATTTCATGAAACTGATGACAGGATATAAACATTATGCATTTGAACGCTGGTTTAAAGGATGTTTTGGCTTTTGAATGAAAAATCTTCATTGAACTCAATAATTCAGGACCTCACCTACATGTGTGGCATTACTGTGGTGCAGCCTCTTTCTCATAATTGTCAGAAGGATGTGTAGAGAAATCTTGGATATATGATACCTGCTTCTTAGTAAGCAGCGAGCTGACTCAGCTAATGAATAAACAACAGGATTATGATCTGTTTTGAATATGAAGATGAAACTGCCAAAGGGGGCAACGGATGACAAAGGAAATTCCTACGCAATAAAGTAATGTGGGCTGAGCCTAATGGCATCATCAGTGTGTACCCACTCCTGCCCAGATCAGGTGATGCCGGGGTTGGCGTGTTTTGCACTTTCGGAAAAATGTATCACTATCAGTCTCAGTATTATAATAAAGTACCTCCCGTTTGAAAATAATGAAATGTATTTTATGTTACTTTGTGTCATCAATCAGGAGTATGTGTTACCTTCCCAGAATGTATCTCAGGAGTGAACTTGTACAATAAAAGGCTACTTACATGGTTACAGACAGCAAGTGAAATGTGCACAAGCCCCCCACAGACAGTGTTCAGTTCCCGTGTGTTACTTGTTACAGAAACGCACTGCCCTATTCGGTGCCACCTGCCCTATTCGGTTTGCTGCCGTTATTGTACTGCACAGTTTTGAAAACGGTGGGCTCAATTGAAAAGGACTAAATGCAACTCCAATAGACTGTCTGTCCATATCTGTCATGCTTGTTTTAAAGGCACAGTCGTGTACATACTTGTAGCCTCATAAACTGTGACTCGTGACATGGACTCACCACAGGGTCACGGGGCCACTGCAACTGTGGCGCCCCGTGACATCACATGACTTGCCCCAAAGCCTCAGCGCCGCTTCTACGTCCTCCCGTATCTCCGGATTTACGGCGGTGCACTGTCGGGACCGCAAGGGCATGCGTCTAAGGGAGGGAAGTTCAGCCAGCGGTAGCCATGTCTGCAATCGGAGAAAATGTCTAAAGTAATGGATATTACATTTCCTGCAGCTTCAGGGAATGTTTTAAAAGTACTGTGATATACTTTACTAAGCTTAACATCATTTGCAGTCTTGACTGCGAAAGGTCAACCCACATCTTGGGACATTGCAGTGAGCTATAAGCTGCCGTCCAACATCTCCTGCTGCATTGCTGAAGGTGTGAAGGCTCATAGAGACAGTACCGACACTGCTGTCATTGTAAAGGCCATTGTTACATTGTTTTCATTTCCAATGGTTGTGACCATGTATATGCCTTAATAAACAGACGTGGTCTTATTGGTTAACTTGGATAAATTAAGGTCAATGATCGAACTGTTCTTTCAAAGTGTTTTTTTTTCTTTGCTGTGAAAGTCAATATTTTGACCATATTTTTAAACTTTGGAAAATCTTATAACTCTGGAGGTGAGATCAGGGGGTTTTACCTTTTTAAAGTTATCGGCCTCTGAAGCATTTAAAAATATTGCTGAAAAATACTCGTCTAATTCACAAATATGATGAAGGTAAAATGTTAGGAAACACTCCATAGTGCAGGTTTGTGTTGCTAAGAAATTAGTACAGATTTCTTCTCATGGGGATTCATTCACAAATTTGGCTCAGTGAGACAAATATATGCTGACAAGCAGCCACTGTTATTACACCTGAATCTTTAACATGATAGCGGCTTTATGCTGGAGGCTCAATGACTCATCGGAAGGCTGCTGTCATGGGATTGGTTCTGTTATGTAAAAATAGATGTTAGATGTGTAAGGGAACTGACAGGAGATTAACAGCAACATCCGTCGCCCAAATTTTGCCACTAATTAATTTTAAACGGTATTGTATTTGTTATGCCCCCGAAAGGGTTTTGTTTTGTACATAATGACTGCACCTGACTGCAAGGTGACAGTTATTCACTGTAACTGTGTTAAGACCCTGATGCAGGTAGAGATAACTGAAGTGTTCCTTCATTTCCCGCATTCTTTGACTCACCGGGAGTTTGGTAATTTCCCAGGGTCTGTTTGCCGGAATGTTCCGATATACAGTGCAGCCAATCAGATTCCAGGAAGAGTGGACCAATTGATTCCCTTCCGGACTAAATGAACAGGAATCAATGTGCACAGTCTGTATGAAAGCGGGTCCAGCAAAAACGGTCACCCTCACTGCTATAAATGCCTCTGTGAGATGCATTTGCTTGTGCAGTGATGATGCATAATGTATGTTTAATATCCTCAGATGAATTTCATGTTTTATGATGATCATAGTCAGACTAGTTCATCATCAGTCCAACTTTTTTAGGAAAAAATATGTTTATACATTAACAACAACAACAACAAATTTATTTTTGTATAGCACATTATCACAACATTACATTGTCCCAAAGCGCTTTACAGCATCCCCACCCAAAGCACCCAGTGAGTAAGCCATAGGCGAGAGTGGCAAGGAAAAACTCCCTAGAAGGAAGAAACCTTGGGAGGGACCAGACTCAAAGGGGGAGCCCATCCTCCAGGGGCCGGCAGGGAGAGTCAAATACAGTTAAATCTGAAACACAAACGGGGAGCAGGGGGGAGATGACAAGCCGGTGCCACCACTCCCTCCAATCGCCAGGCAGCCAGAAGGCAGGGAGCGGGTCAAACAAGGAAGATGACACAGGTAGAACGGCGAGCTGGATGCACGGTCGTCATTGGTAGTGGCGACGTCGCATGTTGCAGGGTGTGCTGGACATCTTGATAGATTGAGGGCTCCAGGCAGCACCCCCCAGGAGAAGATGGTGGAAATAAATGCAATTAGTCAAAGTAAGGGAGACTATAGGCAGTGCTAAAAGTTAGATGAGTGCAATATGAAGTGCAATGCTCTGGCATTAACTTAGATTTGAATGCAGTAGTTCATGCTACACTAAGATATTGAAACCATTCGAATTTTTCTTCCTTTAGTCCTTTAGAGTTCCTTTAATTTTTCATCATACCATAGCTGTGAGTGTGCAGCTAATTATTTAGTCCTTGTGTATGAGTGAATGCGGTCTCATGCCAATTTTTAAGAAGGTGCGAGTGGCTTATTAATACCCCTGTCAGTCAATTTCAGGGTCCCACTCGTTCTGCCAGCTTCTTCGTAGGACGAAGCTGGAGAGCTCTTCTTGCCTTCTTGTAGACGGACAGGCTGGGGAGAGGTCTAGTGGTGCTCTTGGCAGCAATCGTTCACAGGAGCGTGGAGGGGGGGGGGCAGACATCACCGCGTCTGGGACAGTCGGAGACCCTTACTGCCCAAAAATGTTCCCAGTGCCAAGAGAGTGGTGGTCAGGGCCGGCGTGTTCCGCTGAGGCTGAGCCAAACGGGCCTTCTGTGTTTGTAAAGAACACGCCAAAAAAAGCAGGAAAGACAAAGTAAAATGGCTCATGGTGTGAGAAACGGGTCCTCCTGCTTTCCTTTCGGCAGCTGCATGGGGACGATAACCGTGGTCACGGATGCGTGTGCGAGGGTTAACCCAGCATCAGCACGCTGGCATTCTGCTACGCAGCACTGGTGTCAACCTCCCAGTGGTGGCTGGGAGAAAACTCCTCCCATTGGGTCACGTGACGCCTCGCCTGGCTGCGGGGGTGTGTTCCCCTCCTGCCAGGTCTCCAGAAGCCCTGGCCGCGGTCCACTGGAAGGCTCGCTCTGAATATGAGCGGGTGGGGGCCAGGGAGGGTCCAGGCAATCTGTGGCACGTTTGGAGAGATCAGCCCTGTGAGCCTCTTAAGAGTCGAAGCCAGGCTTTTGCTGGTCGGTCCACTGTCAGGGATACCAGTGTTTGCATATTTATGACAAGAATAGCTGTGGTTTCGCGAAGGATCCTAAAATTCTCCCCTGATAGGTATTTAATGGATAAAATATACAATTTTTGTTTGTTGTTCTATATATAGATATACCTTAAAGTAAATATACAGCTGCAGAAAAAATTAATAGACCACAGCACATTTTTTTCAGTTTCACTCAATTTAGGGGTATGTGTCTGTGTAAAACATACATTTTTTTTTTGCAAACTCGAGCCTGGCTCTCTCTGCTTCTCATTAATGAAGGACTTCTTCGTTGCTTTATGGGACTTCAGTCCTGCTTCTAGGAGCCTGATATGAACTGTCATAGCAGTGCACTTCATACCTGCACTTAATGTTTCCCATTCTTTTTGATGGTCACCTGATGTTAGGGCTGGACGATTTATCGATTTCAAATCGAAATCGCGATTTGAAACAACGCGATTAGCAAGTCGCAAAAATTGCGATTTAGGATATACATTATACAGCACGTCGGACCCAGGCTTTAAAACTGCTGTGAGAACAGTTTTACAAATTCATGCCGCGCTCCCTGTCATCACCAATCACAAGCGCCGTGCTTCTTGCGTGCCAGTCATGCTCACCAATCAGAAGTGGCCCAAGAAGGTGTATAGGCCCACAAACAGCAAACATGTGAAACCCAAGGAAAATGTTACATTTGCGTTGCGGAAAAATACTGATTCCGCTACTGAGCTATAAGTGAATTGCCTTCCTATTTCATGGTCCGAGATTGTTTCAGAAAGGTCCTATCATCAATAAAACAGGCGAGCTCATTTTAAACACCAGCTGCAATATAGGCCTACTTCAGCGTATCATACCTTTGGTTTTTGTTAATAAGCAATAGCATTAGTATACCGCTAACACATCAGAACAACAATGAGACAGTAATTCTCACAGCAGCGGAGTCGGTGACCCCTAAAAAAGCCATAAAACATACAATACAGTCGTGTTTATGTCATATACGTTTTTGTGCTTATTAAATTTCAGTGTTTCCAAAGATTAATCCCACAACAATAATAAAATAAAAGTCTTGCTTTAACATAAATACTAAAAGAATACATCGCTTTAATCGCTATTACAGTTAATTGGGTATGGGCACGCGGTCTTATTGAGAAAACATACAAAAAGAGACACATATAATGTTTAATAATTATATTTGTCCGAGGAACAAAGCAAAAGAATGATAAGCTGCTTCAGTCGAAAACTGCATTTTACTTCTCAATTAAAATAAAATGCAGGGTTGGCAACTTTGGTCAGCTGCATGGAGTGAGATTTTCATGTATGTCAGTTTTATTACCTTGCAAATAGTCTGTAGGGTTTGCAAACTGCCGTAACGTTTTTGATGCAGCTAATTTTAAGTTCAGAATGGAATATAGATTTGCCGTAAGATTTCTTGTGTGAGAGTCTGAAAGAGTTTGCAACCATGAATACGTACATTTTTTGTTTCACCTGAATTGATTTGTATAGAAAATAACCGTATACAGTTGTTAAAAAGCGGAATCTTCGAGCAACATGAAATCACCAATAAACAATTTCTATTTATTCAACATTTTATAAAATGCATATTACGTTTAAAAATTTCCAGCTTTACGGTTTCAGGACCGAACAGCCACTCTGTTATGAACATTTCGGTTTTTTGAGTGTTATTAATGTTAATAACAGCAGCTAACAACAAAATAGCGCAAACAAAAGGGCTGCATACACCAAAGTAGTTCTTGCTTGTTCATTGGCGTGGGAAAAGGCGGTTCTAGTGTTATTAGGAGGGTAATACGCGTTACCTGCAAGATCGCTATTTTTCTTTTTGCTGCAATTGTTTTCATTATTACTTTATTTAACTTGACACATCACATCTTTAAATTCTCATCCTTGCATTAGAATATAGACCAGTTAATACTGATGGTATCTCATGCTGTGTCATATGTTTTAAAATTACTACACACTGAATATTGAACTGAAGCTTGACATAAAAAAATGTAATCGCAAATCAAATCGTAATCGCAATTTCTGTCAGAAAAATCACGATTCGATATTTTCCCCAAATCGTGCAGCCCTACCTGATGTCTTCCACAGATTAATGAGGCACTGCCGGAGAAGTCAATGGTCATCTCTGGGATTAGAATTTCGCTTCCGCCCTTTACCCGGCTGGTTTCCGGTTATTCCCAGTGTCTTCTGCTTCACCTTGTTCTTGTGTACTGCTGTCTTACAAATTTTGAACCTGGAAGCAACCTGCTGCTCAGCATAGCCTTCTGCCAGCAGGACCAGGATTAAACCAGGATTTAAAAATGCAAATTTGTTTAAAAATATAGAGTGGTCTCTTAATTTTTTTCTGTGACTGTATTTTTATTTCTCACATAAGCACATATTATAATGTCTGTAATTTCACAAGTACTTTTAAACATGCAGGGTAGACCAGAATAGGGTTTAGAATGGGTGCTTAGCAACCTACTGGTCCCCAGTCTTCAAGAAAAATACATTTGGTGTATGTGTTTATACAAATACGGCTTAAAATATATAACAATGATGTAAGTGGGGTCCCCCTCCCGCCACACACAGACACACACCCCTGTAGCAGGTAAAGCGGTACGCCCACATACGCCTGCAGATATGCTTGTCAGACATTACACAATGAGAGGGAAGCCTGAGCCTCTCGGTGTTGATGCTTATGAGGCACTGCAGTGCGTTTTAGGAATCCTCATAGGACGCCGCATATGAATTGTGGAAACCCGGCGTTGGGCAGAGAGCCGATACATGTGATGCGTCAAGGGGGTAAGTGGGCGGAATGTGTTGCCAGATGGGGGTGTGGTTTGGGCGTTGGTACCCTCTAGAAAAAAGCAATAGACATACTGTATGTCTGGCTGATTCAGAGAGTGGCTGTAAACCACCCTCCCTGAAAGGCACCCATATTTAAAGGGATTAGTTATCTATGGAGCATAGATTTGTAAAATATTTAGGCTATTAATATGTTGTTGTGTCAGTGTTTTCTTCTTAATAATGCCGTGTGTTATACTTTGTAAACATTACAGAGGATGCATCATTTCAGCGGTGGGTTGGGTGTATAAGTGCTGTCAGCAGTAATCCATCTGAAGCTAAGCAGGTTTGGTGCAATTGTTTGGTGCACAAAAGATCTCTGGGTATCCTTTGAAAGAGTTGGAGTGGTACCCTGATTTCCTGACTAAAATTGTCCCCAGTGGCCCTTTCAGATCTGCCCTCCTAATCATCCCTATACCTAATTGGTGAATTCTCTCCTGTCACTTCACCACCTTACCTACTGTCTGGTTAGCATACTGGTGCAGAATGGCAGCTGTCACATCATATTGGTGGGTGCTGCACAGTGGTGGTGGTTGAAGTGGCTCCCCATTGGTTCTGTAAAGTGCCATATAAATGTCATTCATTTATTCATTCAAATGATGGTTCAGTGTTGCATGGGCATAGCTCTGGGTGTTTGCTGGACACCCTGTCACTGGATGACACTGGGTGTGACCTCTCACTGCTTCCCCATCAGGAAGCCCCTTAAACACAGAATAACACCGGCCCTGTCGTTAAACAATGGAGGTGCGGGACTTTAATCGCCTGTCTATGAGGAGCATGTCCGTCCCGCTACCACGCTCATACGTACGCTCTCTGCCGCTTTGGCAAACGCCCTGTATAACTTGCAGGCCTGACCGGCTGGGGTAGTAGTGTGATCCAGTTAGCGAATTCCTGGTTATGTAATGGTCAGGTGCAGCGGATATCCCTGTTGAATTCACTACAGTACAACAGTTGTAGCTCTTTGCCCCCCTCCGCCCCAGGTTATCTGATTTTATCCTTGGAACATCCCCAGCATTTAGGCTTTGGTGCCCTGTCTGTGCATTAATTAAAACACCTGGCTCCATAAGGCCATAACTCACATCATCCCTTGCTGTCTCCCCAGGCCTGCTTAACTTGCAGTTTAGTTTCAGCAGGCTGTTATTTTATCCCCGGTGCCCCCCTCTCCCCATTTAACAATAGAGCCATGTTAATATAAAAATGACCGGCTCTGCTTTTAGATTTTTAAGGTTCAAAAGGCAGCACTCCTCAGAATCAGGCACGATGGGTGTCCCTGATAGTGCCATAGTCTGGTGGGGGGGTGGTTGACTGATCGAATATGTAGCTAAAGCCATGGAACCGTGCACTGGAGGTGCCTCGCTGAACACACTTACAATGCTGACAGTCTATGCAGTTTTGAAGCAACTGACAAATGCATATAAAGCCGAGCTGTTGACTGATCATACATTAAAGAAATGAAAGCCCCCCTGCAGTCTAGGCCATACTGAAAAAAAACACACAACTCGAATTCCTTAACTACGGCGAATCTACCCAAAGAATGTCCGACACGTTGCCATTTCCTGCGGGGTTATTAATTGATTACTGAGCTGTAGCTCCTACAGGTTTACCATCCAATTGCCGAACTCCACAATCTACTTGTGATCATTAAGCTAGTCTCAAACTGATGCAGGAATGGCACCTCCTGCTGATACACGCGTGCAAAGGGGTTGCCATTTTATTATTGGTCCCCCTTCTGGCACTCCTTCCCAGCAGACCAATCAGATAAGGCCCTCTAAGAAGGGGAATGGCGTCCCAGGGACCTTGTGTGTAGTTTCTTTGCCAGTATCTGTGGGAAGCACTGGGGGCGATTAGATGGGAAAAAAAGAAGCAGGGCCAGGCCTGTATGGGAAGCGCATGTACCAAACAGAACCGACGCACAGTTCTGTTGCAGTAAGAACCAGTTCATTTATTGGTAGCTATGCTGATGAATGTTATCAGTGCCCTTATTTACAGTTTGCGTTAAACAGTCTAATCTTCACTCTGAGCCAAAGATCTATCCAAAGAGTGAAAAAGAAAGGAAACTGAGTCACGGCAAGGTGTCTGAAGCATGTAGACCGTGGAGGTGGTCAAGAAAGGAAGCAGTTCAGGTCTACTCCTACATTCGTGTCGCCATGACAACACTCACTTGCATTTAACATGGCCTTTTTCTGATTTGGAGCCAGGTATGATCTCTGAGTTTTCTCACCCCTGTATGGGTGATGCCATGACTGGGTCTTCCATGCCATCCACCCAGGAGCTGGGGACAATGTGACCTTTGCGTGGGGAGCTGCTTGCTGTGCTGCAAACAAACTGCCGTCATGCCCTGTAACGGGCCATGCGCATGGTCCCCATGGGGTTTCCTATTTCTGTCCAGAGAGCACCTTTGGCCACCAATTTCCTCCTCTTTAAAACCGGCCAACAATCAATTAAGTAGGCAACCAACGGCGATAGACTCCTCTGTTAATGACCAAAGCTACATGCTAAATATGAGATATAATTATATGTAGCTAAACGTCGGTTAGCAGCGAGCTGGGATTCCAGCGAACCAAGATCCTCTGCAGGCTGAGAGGAAGTGTTCCCAGACAAGTTGTACAGTCACGCATCTCTTAATGACAGGGATATGTTCTGAGAAATGCATCACTGGGCGATTTTGCCATTGTGAGAACATCAGAGTGTACTTATACAAACCTAGATGCTATAGCCTACTACTCACCTAGGCTGTGAGTAGTGAATACAGTAACATAGTTGTTTATTATCAAGATCAGGTATTATGTAAATATATAAATTGTACATATTGTACAAATAAATTGTAAATATTTTTATACGACTGGCAGCACAATGGGTTTGTTTACACCAGCATCACCACAAACATATCAGTAATGCGTTGCACTACAGCATTACAAAGGCTTTGATGTTGCTTGGCGATAGGAATTTTTCAGCTCCAATATAATGTTATGGGACCACTGTCGTATATGCGGTCCGTCATTGAAATGTCGTTATGCGGCACATGACTGTATACCCGACGGAAGAGGAAAACCAGTGTGACAGACCTACCTGACTCTGGCCCGTGTCCTTGAACATGAACCATGTAGATGACTGTCACCCAAGATAAAGTCAAGTACTACTTAGTAAACACCAGCTCCTCTTGCTCAGCTATTACCCCACACCTCCAGCTCACTCTATTCAAAAAAAAAGAAAAAGAAAGGAAAGAAACAAGAACCTTCCTAGAGAAAGTCCTTGCCAGGAAGGGGCTCCGTGGCCGACCATTTGCTTCGGTCTCCTCTTTTTCAGATGAAAGGAGGAACCCTCTGCCCTCCATCCCTCCGTCAGCCTCCCCTGGTTATTCCTGTCCTTTTCAGAGGGAGTTTCTTTTTCAGATGACTTCAAAAGACTTCTTTCTTGCCTTTTGATATTTCCTTGGCTCAACTGGAAGACCATGCAACAATGCTAATGGCCTCGAAAGGGGGGGAACAAGGTTCAGGGGTCTGAAATGAGAATGAAACAAAATAAACATGACTGTGTGTGGAGAGGAAGTTAGGCCGTTAAAAAAAAGAGCTCACTGTGTTGATCCATGAATAAATGCTTGTTTGTGTGGCTCATTTTGGGCAGGGAAGAGACACCTTGGCTTCTCGGCAAGTGGATGCTGTCCCACAGAGTAGGGCCATTGTTGGCAGGGATTAGGTTACCGGGGGTGACTGGAGCGTCCAAGGTTGCTACTGGAAACTGCTTGCTCATGGTGCTGGTGTGTAACTATAAGCCAGAGGATGAAAACTAGCTGGGTAGAGGTCTGACTTTGGTGGCTGTGACCGGAGTATGGACCTCAGTTACGTGGCCAAGCTTTAATCTAGACTTTTCTCTTGTGTCATTGACCAGTCCTAGTGGTTCACTATTGGTCCTAGCGACAAGGTCTCCCCCTTTCTGCGAAAACACACTGGCAGCATCAGCTTGGCCTGCAGGGTAACCCATAAGAGGACTCGATGAATCGCTTGTTAATCGATTTGTCAGGGCAGCAGGCTGAAGCCTCCGATTCCTTCAGGAGGGCTGAACGTTTCCTGACTGAGTTAAAACACAGTGTGTCTTTGTTTACAAGATTTCTGCTTGACAGCATTTCTAGCTGAATAGTTTCGTTATATAGTGGATTTGTAATTACCAAAATTAAACAATTAAGGCCTTTTAATGGTTTTGAATAATATCACTTTTACTAATAAGACATTTATAGTGATGGATGTTTAACAAAATGTAGAAGAATGTGTAATCTACAGTAAAATACATTTTTTATGGATAATATTGTGAGACATTGGCAGGAGCCAAGATCATGGCATGGTATCATGGCAACAGACTCAGAAAGGTCTTGAGTCTTAAACACTTTGGGGCGTCACCAAATCAGCTCTGTCTGCAAATTGTCCTGCTTAGGTGTCATGATTCCTACAGAGCTGGGAAGAGCATGGATACTATGTTAAGAAAAATCCCAGCTGTGTTTCACAAGGCACCCAGCCATTGAAATTGTGAGTATCCGGCCTTGTCTCCCCCTTCGAATATCAGCGTGTTCTCCATGTAGGAGGTTGTGGGAGATAACATCCGGAGGGTGCACTGAGTGATGGAGGTGGTTCCCCGATGGTTTTTATCAATGGGCGGAACCTAGAGGCCCTGACCGTTGCTGCCCATCTCTGAGATGGTCAAGCTGGCTCCAGTTTCTCAGACCGAGTTTGTGGAAACCCGTGTTGGGCCTCGGGTTTATAGGGGATGAGTTCACTTTGATAGCCCACAGGGAGCACATTTCCCAGGACAGTGGATGGATGGGGAAGGGGCTCGGCAGGTCATTCACTGGTTGGCCAGCGGTCAGCTTCTGGTCCTCCCTTTTCCATGTGAGCTAACAATAACCATCCTATTATTGGTGACAAAGAGAATTTATCTGCTAATGCAGGGTTCCCCAGTTCCAGTCCTGGAGGGCAAGTATGCAACACAGTTTGCAGATTTCCCTACTCAAACACACCAAATTCAGCTCATCAGCTAATTATCAGGTTTAGCAGGTGTGTTTGAGCAGGGAAATATGCAAACTGTGCTGCAGACTGACCCCCTGGGACTGGAACTGCGGAAACCTGCATTAATGATTATTAAAATAAATAGAGATGCCTGCTTGGTTCAAATTAAATAATAATTTTAAAAAGGAACAGATTTCTGGACATTTTGTATTGTACTGTTATTTGTCTTTGCATACTGCAGGAAGAGAGTTTCACCCATCTGTGTAACTGGGCATGTTTAGTTATGTGTTGTTACAGTGTTTATGCTGGTGTTTCGCTAGCTCACTAGCAGCCATAAGAACATAAGAACATAAGAAATTTATTTATTTTGTACTCGAACTGTGTCGACTTTCACCAGCCAGTGACGGTCGTTTTGTTCATCTGTGTTCAGGTCAGAGGAGAAAAGAAAACAGACGGTGTTTTCTAGAGACTGGGCACACGTTCCTGCATGCTGGCAAAGCAGCCAGGGAAATACTGTGATGAAAAAAGGCACATAAAATATGCCCAGGGTCTGGGTCAGTCTGTACCAGCCACAATCTCAGGGCTTTCCAGCACCCATGAATCCCGGCACGGTCTGGACGGTCTCTTCAGTGGTTCGAATGTTCCCTCCTACCAGCAGGCTGGCTTTAACCCGCACATGTCCCCACAACCACTTACCTAGCATGGGCTACCTGTGTGCATCCTAACCTCCTATCTTAATGCTAATGCAGTTAATGGTAAAACTACCAAAATGAGTATGAAACTAATTGCATATAAATGGAATGAATTCATGTTTTATAAGTCATATTGCATGACAAAGATTCTTCAGGATAAGAATGGTATAAATAGTGATTGTCTAACTTGACTTCTTGACAAGTTCAGATCTCTGTCAAAGGTGCAAGGTAAAATTAACATGTCATTGTGACCGAATCCCAGTTCCATGCTGTACGTCCAGCTCGTTCATTTCGAAGCAATATGCCCAACAGAAAAAGGGGTGCTGCCCCCCTGTCAAGAGTCCATTGAGCATCCAGGAATGTGGGGCTCCTCTTGGCAGCTACAGAAGTATTCCTGGCAAGAATGGAAACAGCAAAGACAAAGGAAGTAACCAAAATGAGGGAGCAAATGAAGATGTGGGAGCCAATGAGGGTATTGGAGGTAACAGGAAGAAGTGTGCTGAAAAAATGGGAGCTGAAGAGAACTGAAGGAACCATCAGATAGGTGAGACCTAATGAATCCAAGGGAGCTGAAGTCGGTAACCGATATGGGGGAGCTTTGAAAGATGAGGGATGATGGAGAGCAGGGCACAGACCCTGAGCCAAATGCCTCCCCTGCTCTGTGCTCACAGGGAGTGCTTCGCTGCTCCGCCATTGTGTGTTCATGCCATCCCGTTTTCCCCCCTTCGTCCACGTTACGTAACGAGGGCACCAGCAGACGCATGCGGCGCCTTCAGAGCTGGAGTCTTGCTCCAGCCTTTCAATGCCTCCTTTGTTTAAACGAGCCTTTATTAGATAGAACTGTGAGATCACTCCTGAACTTTCTGATGATTGTGTTTCACCATGTTTAATCAGGATTATTTTTAAGCTATTGTGTTGCGCTAAATGCTTGTTGGCCCCACTACCAGTGACTCTGCAGACCATGTGCACTCTGCTGTGTGACGTGACGGCCAGCCCTTCATGCCGTTTTCCGTGTTCCCTGTGCCCAGGCACTACCCAAAGCAGTCCTTCACCATTGTGGCCGACACCCCGGAGAACCTGCGGCTGAAACAACAGAGCGAGCTGCAGAGCCAGGTAACAGCGCCCCCACATCAAAACAGATCCAGTTTACATAACCCATAATCCTCGTGGCCACTTTTCCTACTCCTTTGGGGTTTTTCTGAGATTTTTGGCCTACCGCCATTCCTCTGTTATCGTTCATTCTAACAAGATCTTCTTTTCATTCTGACAGTAGCAATATCCATTTAAGTAAGTTGAGTACAAAATTCTTATTATGCCTTGACTGAATATAATTATTTCATAAACACTTGTAGTACAGCACTACTCCTTTGTTTTGTCAATTTTTAAGCTCTTAGCTGATAAGTATTTCTGATGTTTTTGCCAATAAAGCTCTTTCTTGATATATGTGTTTGGTTTGCGTTTGTAGTGTCTAGACTGTGTGACTAGAACTAACTCTTTATAGTCAACAAACAGCATAAAATCATAATAAAATGCTAATTCTCAATGCCATTTCATGTTATTTTTATTTTCCCCCCCGAAATCACTCTTCAGTGCCGTCCATGATCCTGTCAAAGGATGGGAATTAAAATAGGATGTGTGTAAGACAACTGATTAGTGCTGCCCTGTATGCTGGACCTTCACTAGTAGAGAAAAATAGACTAAACTGGCATTTTTCTTTGCATGCGTTTTCAAAGCAAAGCAGAAACACGAGAAGAGGAAACGTTATTTACAATTATTTTTTGAATTCCCTCCTTTTCCTTGAGATGGACAACAGGCACATTGACCTGCGTGAAATATCAGCTATGCTGTTTGTTTTTGTCCACGCACGTCGTTTTGAGAGCGGAGCGGGTGCTGATCTGTTTGGGCTCGATGGAAACGAGACCGGCTGATGGTGACGCGGCGTGCCAGCGCTACAGGGACGGCAGGCTGCCACTCCGGCAGACGTAGAGCGAGGCAGCTGCTGGCGCTGCAGTCTCCCGCAGGACCCCGCTGACTCCACCCGCCCGTGAGCGGCATCGCGCTGACGTGCCCCCGGTGGGGGGGCCGTTCCTCGCAATTTGGCCAGGACGGATCAGGAGCGGCGGTCCTGGGGTTGGGGCCAAGTTAGAACCCTCCGTCCGTCTGTCCTTCTCTGGCCATGCTGGGTATCATCCTGGCCACGCCCCCAGGTCCCAAAGCGTGCCCCCAGGTCCCTTTGTCACTCCTCCTTTGATTTCCATATTCATGTTGGGATATGTAAGACATAGCGCCCTAGTGTCAATGGAGATTTATGAAAAGGGGTGGGTACACCTTTACTCGGGGGGGGGTCTGATTTTAATAAAAATGAATGAAAACACACTATTTAAACTAAAACCCCGCTAAAACAGCCCTATCGATATATCCCTGCTAGAGGCTATATCAAAACTTAGATTATACATTTGATTTTTGTAGCATTTTTAAAGTTACATGCAGGTGCCTCCGGTCCAGCAGTTTGTCATGCTGGGATTTCCTACTAAATATTTACATCCTAGCTCTATGTACCCTGGGGACACTTTGGGCAGATTGTGTGATGCTTGTACTCTGATAGAAGACAATAGATCAGTGACTGGAGATCTTTGCTTATCCCTCAGTCCCTCTCGCTGTCTCTCTTTTTGTTTTAGAGGGTCTCGTTCCCCCTTTTGAGGAATTCTCCTGCCACCAGTTAGAATCTGGTGGCTGTTGTTCCTTCTTTTTAACCAACCGATCTGTCTGTTACAGCCCGCAGGATCTGAGCATTAAACACCCGTGTGTATTTGGCCTGTGGGTCTCATACTTTTGCTCCCCTGTTTGTTTACCTTGTTTCTATAATTACTCGGCTGAAGGAGTCAGTCCAGAAAATGAATTTCAATGGTAATAATGAAGGATTCAGTAGAGAGAAATGAATGATTCTCCAAGTTTGATTTTGCTCTTCAGTAAGAAGTGGCTTCCTGGAGACTGGGTGTCACGCTCAGGGTTTTTGAAAAGAATTAGCAACTCTAGAATTAATTTAGCTATATTTTTGTTAGGTTTTTTAAATTCCGTAAGCTGTAGTGTTCCTCAAAACTCTCCACATTTCTCAGATCATTTCCCCCTTGACTACTTCCGTTTCAGTGTATGTTAAAGGAGTCGATTGTGTGTTTGCTCCAATAAGGCACCGATGGCCTTTTGTAGAATGATGTGTTTATTTCCGGATGACGGTAGATCTGCTCTGCCCTCCAAGTCCAGCTCTCCCTTCAGCAAAGGCTCCTCTGCTTGGTCTTTCCTTGTGGTTGTCATGGTAGGTTCCAGTTATTGACCAAGAGGTCAATACCTTACTGACAGCAGGATAAACACAGCAGAGCATTCAGAAATTAAAGCAGGGCTGTACGTGACACCCCTGTCCTGTCATTCGATAAGAGGTTAGCCGTGTTAAAAAGAGGTTAGCCGAGTTAAAAAGAGGTTAGCTGAGTTAAAAAGAGGTTAGCAAAGTTAAAAAAGGTTAGCTGAGTTAAAAAGAGGTTAGCCGTGTTAAAAAGAGGTTTGCTGAGTTCACTTACATTTCCTGAGTTACACTTACTTTACAACCTATTGTAAAGGTTTAAAAAATCAGATGTTATTTCCATTAATTTCATCATCCAAAAAAGAATGTAGTTGTAAAAAATATTATCAGATATTTGACTGACTGTTTGCTGTTTAAAAATTGTCATTAAATAGAAAATAGAGATTTCACGAATCCTTGTAAAGTCTTAAAGCTCGATTTACCTTGGAGAGCTGTGATTAAATGTTAACACGTCACGCTGATTTGCAGGTCTGTAAACACAGACTTTCAGTGGTAATTGGAAGTGGAAGACAAAGGTTCTCCTGGACCTTTGTTGAACTTAATTGCATGATTCTGGGTGGACACTGGAGAATGGGGTCTTTTAGACTTGCCTTTCACAGATTGACAGTTTGCATAGCCCAGGTAATCAGGAAAACCATAACATTTATTTAACCTTGGCTCTACCGCCTGTGATACAGCAGTCTTGCTTTGAATTTTTTTTTCCCAGCTTTTGCTGTTTACTGGTTTCTCTGCCATTGTAATGAGGCATCATGGACTCGAGAAGACCCTCATGAGTGCTGGAGGTAGTTACATCTCTATTAATCCTTCAGTAGTCCGGAGATTTATGGGGGGAAGATGTGAGAGGAATTATTGCCAGTTGAATTTTCGAAAATGGGTCAGGGAAGGGATGTGATTATCGCCCAGTGTGTAATCGGAAAAGCGTGAGGATAAAGTAAAGTGCCTTAACGGGACTTGAAATGATACCCGTGTGACTCATCGGGGAATTGCGTGTCTGAGTCTCGTACTAATGGCAGGCGGTGGATGTGGCTCCAGGCCTTTGGGACACATTTAAATGCTAAAGTTATGCTCTGTGAATGGAGAAGAGAACTTGAGGGTAAATTTAAGGGATGGACACTTCTTCTCATTAAAGCCCAGGCGTGTTTCAGAGCCTCTTATGATTATCTTATTTCTTATGTTCTTATGTATGAAGTGAGCTAAACACAAAACTGGGTTTACAATCATTTTCAGACAAACACAGCTCTCCCTTCTGCAGATACGTAGACCAGTGCTATTAAAAACCATTTTTGGTGTATCTTACCTGTGTAGCTGACCTTCGATCATGTACGTAGCTAGAAATTTTGCACTCCCTGACAAAATGTTACCTCGGCCCCCCCCTCTTGCCCACAGTTACATTTTAGGGATTCAAGTGTCCCTGTAAAGTGCTGGGCCCCATGAATCTGCCAGGGTATCCATGCCTCTGCCTTTGATATATGTCCAGAATTGTTAACAGAAGTACTCAATTTGTATACACAAAATCATCAATAATGAAGCATTTTGGCTGCCTTTATGGTTTCAGAGCACAGAAACGTTTGAACTGAATTTTGATTCCATCCAAAACTATTAAATGACTTATATGAATTCATTTAGCCGTGTATGTAAATATGATGAAAATAGGGATTTGGCTTCATCAGTGTTTAGTTAGTGCACATTGTTGTCCTTGGTCTTGGCCACAGTGATTGATTTTTCTTCCCCCAGCATGACTGGATGAAAATGCTCATGAGTGCATGTTGGTGAAGTGCAGTGACAAGGGGTTTCTCCCCTTCCTTTCGAAAGTTCTGGAAAAAGTGGTTTAAGTTCATCTTCAAAGACACCTACACGACAACAAAATTCTGGACAAATTTCAATCTGGCTTCCGCTCTGCACACAGCACCGAAACAGCTTTGATCTGGGTCACAAATGACCTATTGATCACTGCAGACCATGGCTCCTCTTCTCTCCTCGTCCTTCTGGATCTGTCAGCAGCCTTCGATACAGTTGACCATGACATCCTCTTCCACCGTTTACAACACCTAGCAGGGTTCACTGGCATTGCCCTGGATTGGTTTAAGTCATACCTAACAGACAGATCTGAGTTTGTCTCCATTGGACACGCTAAATCATTGAGCCATCCTGTCAATTGTGGTGTTCCTCAGGGATCAGTATTGAGGCCCATTCTTTTTAATCTGTACATGGCTCCACTTGGGCGCATCATCAGCAGCTGCGGGGTCTCATTCCACTCCGCTGATGATACCCAGCTCTACTTGAAGCTGGGTAGCAATGCATCTGAGGCCCCTTTCACTTCATCAGCCCCTTTGATATCTACACCCCCCACTCCCCCCACACTCACCGCCTGTCTCTCAACTTACTTTTGAAAGCCATATCAAGCACATTTGTAAAATCTCCTTTTTCCATCTTAGAAATATTGCTAAACTCCGGCCTACACTTTCCCTTTCTGATGCAGAAAAACTAGTGCATGCCTTTGTCTCCTCCAGACTGGATTACTGTAACGTGCTTCTCATCGGGATTCCTGGCAAAAACATACAAAAACTTCAGTATGTTCAGAACTGCACTGCCAGGGTCCTGATGAGAGTGAGGAAACACGAGCACATCACCCCCGTGCTCCGTTCCCTTCACTGGCTTCCCGTTTCTGCCTGGATCACCTACAAAATCTCCCTGTTTACCTTCCAATGTCTGCATGGTAATGCGCCTGTATACTTAAAAGAACTTCTCACTCCCCACTGTCACCCACGCACTCTCCGCTCCACCAACACACACCTTCTCCTCCTTCCCAGGACTCGCTCCCGTACCACTGGAGATAGAGCCTTTTCCTGCGCTGCCCCACGGCTGTGGAATGCCCTACCTCTTCATCTGAGGGCTCCACAGACTGTGACATGTTTTAAAAAAAACCTGAAAACGTTTCTTTTTAACCAATGTTTTTAATGATTGCTTAACTGTTAAAATGTTTTATTCCTCTTTTTAATGCTGTTTTTAACGTAATGTTCTCTCATTGTCTGTATGCACTTTGACATTTTCTCTGTAAAATGTAAAGTGCATTATAAATTTAATTTATTATTTATTATTATTATTACCACGGCGGCGGAATGAGTCACCGCCAATGAGAGTGGAGACCTTGCATACCCCCAGCCCCCGGAACCGGGGGCTTGACTGGAGGACAGAAATACTTTAAAGCACCTCATGCTGCAAAATGGGCCTTAACTCTGAGCTGGAGAAGATGGAGGGAAATTACCCTCAAACAATACCTGTTGAATCAGTCTGGGTTTTAAATTGCATCAGCAAAATATATGTTAAACTTGATGTAGGTGTTCCCTACCAACTTCTTTTTGACAGTCTAGGTCAAAAGCTTGTCTAGGTGTTTGCTGAGCATGGGAAGTTTGTAAGATGGTTACATACTGGATCAGCTGCCTCACCATGTAGGTATGTTACAATCCACGGGAATCCCGGCCGCCATTTTCTACGATCGCCACTGCTATGCGATATAGGTGCATCACAGGGTAACCCCAAGGTAAAATGGGCAGTGCGCTGTCTGTGATCGGCTATTTCTGCGAGATTCCTTGTTATGACATACTTAGGATTCCCCTCATCAGCCTCGAATTCGAATTTTTCAATTTGATCAAGGATTTGTCATTTTTGCTTGCGCCGAAAATTTTCATCAAGTTCAACCTGTTCTAAACCAAAATCTATGCTTTGGACAATAACAAAAGCTAATTGGACGCTCTTTCTATTGTTTTTTCTGTTAACTGGTGAAGTTTCATCAAAATCAAATGAATCCGAGACAGTTATTTACCGTTCCGAAGATCGCTTGTCTGATTGACTGAGTGTCATGGCGGTCACTGCGTTTTTGCATCTTTAGCCTTGTCCGTCACACTAATTAACTAATTAAAAGGAGAAATAGATATCCAACTTAATTGTTTAGTGTTTTATCTGATTCTCTTTAACTTTCTCTGTATGTGTTGAAAGTTTCATTCAGTTATCTCGTCCCACAAGGAAGTTATTGAGCATTCACTTTTGTTGATCACAGCTTTTGTTTTATTCTAATGCAAAGACAATACATGGAAATTAGCCATTCCCCGAATATTAAAACTGTCATAACTTCCTTAATACTGAACATAGAGGGGTGGTTTTGGTGTCAAAATTTATGTTTCTTTACACTCTCCCTGGTGAAAACATTTGCAGGTCTTAATTTTACTGTCTCATTTTTTTTGTAACATACCTACACCATGTCTTAGTGCAGTGGTCCCCAAACTTTCTCTGCAGGGCCCCCCTTTTCTAGATAGGAACATTATTGAGCCCCCCCCCCCCCATTCAAACTACACAGGTTCAGATTCAAACTTTATTTGAAATACAACTCCCTTTTCTAATTGAGCTAAACAAATGCAATTACAAAATACAAATGGTGCAATTTCACCACTGTGGGAGAAAAAAGAGCAATCAATTAAAAATAAAAGTCCAGCATAAGTTTGAAATTATGCTAATGCTGATTTAACATTCCTGTTAATATTCATTGGCGTACACAAATTAAAGTTTGTCTTACGATTACCGCATTTTGTTTTTAATGATAACCGCAGGTTTCAGCCTATACTATAGCACAAGACAACACTAAATCATACCCATTAATTGATAGTCTCCCTGCATTTCATGTAGAAAAATTTAAACCTCGTTTTTCATGATATGGTTAGATTTTTTGACCGGCGCTGCAAAACGTCGTCACGCGTCACCATGTCACATGGTACAAAAACCTTGCAAGAGCAAGACGACTTACACAGATCGTACAGTACCTATCAGACGGCTGAACAAACTGCAACAGCCTCCGTGCCCTTATTGGCTGAAGAACATGACGTTTGTATCCCAGGAAGTTCCGATGCGTTATCTGCTATTTCTCCCGAATATAACGTAAAGCAGTGAGAACTGGTTTTCAGTTAATTTACCTGGTGAAATAAAGTTTAACTAAATTACATAAATTCTCTAATAGTACACGTAAGTTAGTGGTTTATTTCTGATTTATTTGTTTAATCGTCCAGTCTGTGAAGAGATTATTTTAAGGTGGCACATGCCCCTGAGGCTATCCCATTGGTGCTCCCCCACGCAATACCGCGCCCCCCAGTTTGGGAACCACTGTCTTAGTGAATGAACGATGTGGGTGTGTTTGTAATTTATGATAGCTCCGTGGGCAGCCTTGTGGTTTCACACCTCCAGGGTGGTGGGTTGGGTTCCTCCCCCTAGCTCGGTGTGTGTGGAGTTCTCACATTTGCTCTGCTTCCATGTCGGGTTGCCTCCCGGTGCCCTGGATTCCTCACACGGTCCAAAAACACGGCATCTCTAAATGTCCCGTAGCGAGTGTTTGTGAGCGGCTGGCATCTTGTGTTAGCTGGGGTCTGGGCAGTCCTTTACCCCCACACTGGATAAGTGCTTACAAAAGATGGATGTTTTATCATTCACTTTTTAAGGAAACGGTTTGGCTAACATTTTTTTGTTGGATTGTATCGGTAATTGATTGAATTATATTTTTATTTTTCGTTCCTGAGTGTTATTTAGAAAATTAGCTGAACTCTGTTTTTTAAGTAAAACTTTTCTCATATGTGACATGCAAATTCTATTTATTTGCTCATCTGGATTTTCTCAGAGTCATGCAGGGAGATTACTCAGCTCAGAAATGCCCCTGCAGGACTCCTGATCAGACTTGTGTACTCAACTCAATACTTTTACATGCTGTGTGCATAAATACAGTATTTAACTACCTGTTCTCTGCTAGTGGGAAGTACAGATCCTCTTGCAGTGCCCTCCTCCAACTGCAAATCTCATGAATATTATATGAACCTGTGACATGTTTTATATCTCATTTTTATGTATACAGTTTCATTATGGTGGGAGTCATAACACAAAAAATATTTGGTACAATACTTAAAACAAGTTTGAAATGTAATAGTCAGTAATGTTTTGTAGTTCATGTATGTTGTCAAGGCAAGTATTTAATGGAAAAAGCATGTTTGTGGATTTTTTTTTAATCTAACTACTGCAGTGCATGATGGGTATGATATTTGGAGGTTACTTAAATTTTCATGATCTGCAAATCTGCAACTGCTGCAACTGCCGTAGGTAGGCCCTAGGAGTGAATTTGGAAGGGGGGGGGCATGCTCCATTTTTACCCCAGGGCCCAGTATACAGTTGTTCCGCCACTGTTTGGGACTAGCGTGTAGCTGAAGCCAGCCTTAGACAGCATCAGTCAGCTACAGGACTGTCTGCCTTCAGCACAACACAGAATAAGAGTGTGTATATTCCCTCTTTCAGCTGGGTAGTCATCAGATGTCCCACAGTAGTTTATGTAACGGTTTATGCAAGCAGTACTTCAAAGGAGTTTCTGAGTTATAAGCCCGTCAAAGTGATCCAGAATTATGGGGTCTTTCAGAATATGAAAGAATGTCAACATTTGCATATAATTCTCATTTTCTTTCCTAGCAGCTTGTCATGTGTGCTATTCCCCGCACAGATGTTCCTACTCCCCTGTCAACTACTGCTGTTTTGTTCTTTATTAGTCTTCAGAGATTTTAAGCTGAGTAAATATGGAAGTATGTTAGAATTCCCCATAGTGTGTGGCTGATTACCTTGCGATGCCCTTGTTTTCCTCCATGCTTCCCATGACAGTCTTCAGGCTCACCTCAAACCCGGACCGTACATTTCACACCATTTTCATTGAGCCCTTCCTTCACAGATCAGGTAGCAGTTTACATTGCCACAGTGAGTCATGTATGGTAACCAGTTTGATTTCCTTTTGGATGAGTACAGAAAGATGATGCATAAGTGTGATTCTGAGGGTCCCTTGTGTCACTGTCTGCCCAGCGTCTGACTGCAGGACCAGCTGTTCCATTTAACATGAGCGATATGGTGAAAGTGTCTGAGTCTGGAGTCTGAAGTCTGATCCCTGACTTTTTCTGCAGGTGAAGTACAAGAAGGACTTTGAGGAGAGCAAGGGAAGAGGATTTAGCATCGTCTCGGACACCCCGGAGCTCCAGAGACTCAGGAGGACCCAGGAACAGATCAGTAACGTATGCTGACACCCAGTATTGAAATAATATAACTACTAAAATATTAAACAGGCCAAATTTAGTTAATAGGCATTAACAGCCTTTAACCAAGTATCAGTCTTGAATGAAGTTGTTCCACACTTCAACTACCAGTTGCATAAACTATATTTGGATGCTTCGTCATCTGCAACGAGGGATGTAGGTCTGGTGCATTTCTTTGTGCAAATGTAAAGTGCATATTGCAACAGCAAATGTGAGAAACAAAAACATATAGAATGAAACATTTGACTTGTACTTTAACCGCAGGGTTCAATTTTAGGACCACTTTTGTTCCTAATTTACATAAATGATATAGACACCAATATATACAGTAAACTGGTGAAATTTGCAGATGACACCAAGGTGGGTGGTGTAGCAGACACTGAACTAGCGGCTCAGCAGCTACAGCGGGATCTTAATTTAATTAGTGACTGGGCTGACACCTGGCAGATGAAATTTAACATAGACAAATGTAAGGTACTCCATGTAGGGAGCAGAAATATAAAGTACAGGTATTTTATGGGACCTACTGAATTAAAGGTAGCTGATTATGAGAAAGACCTTGGTGTGTATGTTGATGCTTCCATGTCTCATTCTCGCCAGTGCGGGGAAGGAATAAAAAAGGCCAACAGGATGTTGGGGTATATCTCCAGGTGTGTGGAGTTTAAGTCAAGGGAGGTAATGCTAAGATTATACAATTCCTTGGTGAGACCTCACCTAGAATATTGTGTGCAGGTTTGGTCACCATATCTTAAAAAGGACATAGCGGCCTTAGAAAAGGTGCAGCGTAGGGCCACAAGAATGATTCCTGGTCTTAGAGGAATGTCATACGAGGAAAGGTTATTTGAGCTAAATCTGTTCAGCCTCAAGCAAAGGAGACTGAGGGGGGGACATGATCCAGGTCTATAAGATTCTAACAGGTTTGGATGCTGTTCAACCGAATAGTTACTTCAGCATTAGTTCAAATACAAGAACTCGTGGCCATAGGTGGAAATTAGCGGGAGAACATTTCAAACTGGATTTAAGGAAGCACTTCTTTACACAGCGTGTAGTTAGAGTATGGAATAGTCTTCCTGATAACGTAGTGCAAGCTGAATCCTTGGGTTCCTTTAAATCAGAGCTAGATAAGATTTTAACAACTCTGAGCTATTAGTTAAGTTCTCCCCAAGCGAGCTCGATGGGCCGAATGGTCTCCTCTCGTTTGTATAGTTCTTATGTTCTTATTTCAGGGGCAGACACCACTGCATTTTGCATTGCAGCACACTTAGCACAGGCTACATAAACAGCATATTTTTAATCAGCAGATACTGAAAAATGTTAAATAAAACATTCAACTGTGTCATTGTTAAATGGCACTCCGATGAAGTAATAAGTCGATACAAAGTTGATAGAAATATTGATAGAAAGTTTGTAGCACAATGAATCGCAATTTAATGGTTAATTGCAGTATTTGATAATCTAGTTTGATCACCTATCTGTGTAGACATTAGTGTCTTTCACATACAATGGAAAGTCACAGATTTGCATTAATTTTCAATATTGAGTACCCTGTATTGATGTTACTATATAAACTTCATAATATAGCTTATTCAAATGAAGCATAAAAGCTATTCCTCCCCTGTAGTGTCTATTTGTGTCAAGATACAGTTCATGTTTGGGCATCTTCTCATTACACAAATGAAGATACATTCTTTTACTACATTGGCTGGTTGAAACTATAAAATATAGAAAGATGTATAAGCACATACACAAATATCAGTCGTGCTTCCTGTGAAAGGATTGATGGAGGTCAGACTTGTATCCTTGCAAAGCAAAGCATCTGAAGTTAATGACACCTTTCCCATTGTCCCATTTCACGCATGGTCTGCGTCGTTCCGCTGACCCTTGTCTCACAGTGTGTGGCGGTACTTCGTCACAGACTAAAACAGGCCAGACTGGGACACCTGTTAGAAGTTCCATGACGTTTTCCAGATCTGGTGGACACCATACGCACCTCTAGGCTGTGAAATCACATTATTCCGCCATATGTATGCAATGACAGACAGAATGAAGGCCTCCAATCTTAATTAACGTTTCTGATGTGGGGAGTGCTATCTGTGTGTGTGTGTGTGTATGTGTGTAGATTAGGTTTGTATTACATTGTGGGGACCAAATGTCCTCCACAATGTAATAAAAACCTGTTATTTTGATGCTGTCAGGACCATTTTTCAGGTCCCTACAAAGATCTGTGAAAGCAAGCAAAAAACTAAAAATGCCGAAAGTCTCATATTTTGTTTGGTTCTTATGATTAAGCTTAGGGCTGGGTAGGGGTTAAGGTTGTCATGTTGGGATTTGAGTTTTCCCCATAGAAATTAATGGAGAGTCCCCACAAAGATATAATTATAAACCTGTGTGTGTGTGTGAAAGAGAGAGAGTCTATCTGTCTAGATGTAGGGGAGTCTTGTAATCAGCCGCCCCTTATTTGATTAGCCAGACCTCCACTTGACAAAGCAGTCTGGGATGTAATTAACTGTAGGAGGAAAACGATGAGAAGGGGGTGACTTTTCTCCGACTCAGCAGAAGCGCCAACTCAGGTGAATGGAGAGCCATGGATGCAGATTCTTGTGAGGGTATCGGTGCAGCTGGGTTACTAAGCATTAGAAAGCAGGTCCGTCCTTATAATCCTCTGTAGTGTTCTGTCTGTTATAAATGTGCATTTTTATGACAAGTTTATAGTGCTTTACCTATCGGGCACTGATGTTTGCAGCTGGATTTGGTTACTGTTCTAATGCATTTGTAAGGCTTATAAGAAAAGCGTCCTTGACATCCTGCAGCAATATTACCGTGCAACGATGACTACCATGCAGCAGGTCTGGTGACCTGGGCAAGATGTTTGGTTCACCATTTTTGGGAGGTGATTGTTGAACGTCACTGGTTCCTGTGTCGTGCTCGCCTCAGCCATTCCAGGAGAGCTCTCTATCCTCTCCGAAGCATTCCTTGCCCCTCTGCCCCCCCTGCGCTCGCTGTCACCCTCAACAACCACTCCATTCATGAACCATGGCTTGTGGTATTTGGGCCGTGGCACGATCCACTCTCCCCCTCCCACCCCCAGAAGCAAAAACGCAGCAAAAAAGATAATGAATGTTTTGCATCTGTTAACATCCTGGATCCAACATGCCGACTGCCAGTGCCAGTTCATACAGATCTCTGCTTCTAGTAAAACATGAACAGAACAGAGCTAGAAACATAGTCTGTGCTTTGGTTCTCTCATTAAAGGCAATGTCAGCCAGTTAATTGCCTTGAAATATTTACTAATCAGGTAAAATATGACACAATCAGTAAACAGAATGCTTTTGTTATGTTTTAGTTCAAGCTAAACAAACGTTTGGGTTGGTTATAGTTGCATTTTAAGGTTTCCTGCTGATGTAATATAGCAACCCTATTTAGCTAGTATCTTAGCTATAATGAAAAGCCTTAAATATCCTTATAATACTTTAAGGAAAAGCCAATAACCATTCATGTTTTCCTCAAGGCAACCGGGTGTGACGGCAGCAGCTTCATATTTGGCAGCTCTGTTTACTAATCTGTCTCGCTCCTTCATGGGAGATGAGTCACATCGCGTTGCACTAATCCCTGCCTGTTAGCAAGGTGCGATCACACTTGTGATCACATGACTAAAAGTCCCCATGAATCGGTGATGATTTTTGCTAAGATCCTGACGATGGATTTTGAAATACAATGCTGAAATAGCAGTTAGACATCTGTTATACACCAGACCTACACTGTATTTTCAAAAACCAAAATGAGAGGGTAGAATAACTAAAAAAAACAACAGGAGTCTGATCTTTTGCTCTTGTGAAATTTTTTCCAAGGGAGACTCTAGAGATGTTGCTACCCATGTGTAGAAATTGTGTTTCTTTTGAGTTTAGGAATAAGGTCCCCATTTCTGTGTGGGTCATTAATAATGATTTTTCACACCAGATCTGTTCAGAGTGACCGGTTTAGGAGACTGACGAGGGATACAGGTCTGGTGTCGAGTAAATCTGTGAAAGAGCTGCACATCTAAATGGCTGAGAATGGAAATGTGTCATCAGACAACAGTAAACAGGAAACTTTGCAACAATAGCCTCTATTGGCATGGGAAGAAGAGAGAAGCCATTGCTAAACATTAAAACCCATCGTGAAGATCTGCAACAAGTCATCTGAGTATACTAATGTGTCAAAGGTGGTATTTTATTCAGATGAGTTTGAAGTTCGGCTTAATTCAACGCAATTTATTTTTATATAGCGCCTTTAACAACAGTTGCCCCAAGGTACTTCACATGGGTGTGTTTGTTGTGATACTTTCCGCCATCATTCATACAGAAGTTCTTGGTCTAAATGCCTGATGTCACTTTTAGTACAGACCCAATGCAGCATGTCTCCCGGACTGCACTTTCCCGCCAAATCCCTATGAGGAGACATCATTGTTCTACAGGAAAGGCGAAGTCAGCCCTACAGGGTTTGTACATAAGAAACTGAAATTCATAGGCTGTACTCGAGCAGCATGAGGGGAAGCATGTTTATTTTTATAGCATTTATTTAGGAGATGCTTTTATCTAAAGCAACATGCAAATGAACAAAGCTTGGTGCCAGAGAGCAGTGATAGGATTTGAACCGACAACCTGCCGGGTTGAATCTCTAAACTGCAGAGGTACATAGCAGATATCTAGTAGCAGTAATGGAGCAAAAATTACACATGCTATGGCACTGGAGACTTTGGATAAAGGCAGTCAAAGGTGTTTCTGGCAAACACTAAATTCATAAACTGATAGATAGATGACAGGATGAAGGACAAGTAACACATGGTTGGAATGGTTTGAATATGCATATAGTTGAGAAGTTAAATTGGGTGTCATTTAAACATTTGTAGTTAAATGATCCCCGGGTTTAAGAAGATTGTAAAGGTCTTAAATTATATTATGGTATATCCTGTCAGTTGTAGTGTGTGGTAAAAATGAACAAATTCATTAATACCCAGACAGTATGCCAAGCTGGTATGGGCAAGGTTTTCTAATCTGAAATTCCTGGAGAGAACAGGGAGCTTAACCAGAGTCGGACCATTAAAACATCCATCTGTGCAAAGTCACGTCGAATATAAATGTTCACTAGGCAAGAGAGTGAAGCAGTTACCCGCTGCAGGTTTTATGGCGGTGACCCAAACAAGGGGCTGTATTAATATGCCGTCTGACAAGCATCCTGTCTGCTTCCCAGTGGCCTGGATATCACCCATATGCATCTGCAAAATGCCGCTGTAGCTCAGGCTTTATGGGACTGTGGGGGAATATCACGCTGACCTTTTCCGCGGGATGCCACGTGTTGTTAAACAGGTGGTCGTCACGCATCATTGGACTGCTCGTCATTAATGACGACATCAATTTTGTCTCCAAGGGCAGAACAACGGCAATCTTCCTGTTGGCATCCCGAGCTTCACTGGTGCCTGCTGCAGAGGTCCAGGTGCAGATGGACTCAAGGCCAGGGGGGTGGAGGGGTGAAGGGTTAGCAGCTGTGTAGATGTTGCATCTGCTTCAGGAGGTCCACCTTGTCAGCTGTCACCTCTTTAATCTGCTACAGTGGTGAAGGAATGACATGGATGGCTTTTGTACACGTGAGGCATTGCGAAAGGGAGTGTTGCACTTGTCTTTTTGAGAAAGACCAGAACACGGTTACACTACACAGTTATTCCATCTGTGCCTGTTCATGGAGTGGAAAGTTCAGGTCCAGAAAGTACAAATCCAGACCAAGGTTTTTCTTCAACCAACCAGTTGAGTATCAAGAGTCACAGTTGCAGAGCACTCAACTGGTTGGTTGAAACAAAACATTAGTCTGGATCTGTACTCTCTGGACCTAACCTTTCCCACCTCTGCCTGTTCACATTCTTTGGTCTTCAGTGTCTGTCATTAGATGTTGTGTGAGGTGGTTTGAAGTGTCCCAGCTGCTCATGGGAGTTTTGCTTACACTAAAATGTTCTGATGAAAACTGACATTAATTCTCTAATGAGAGGGTTTTGTATTCCCATGAGTTTATTTGGAAGGTCATACATTGTTTCCTTATCCTGGAATACATTTTTTACCATTTGCTCTTACCATGCCTGTTTGAGCACTGCTGATATGCTTGTCTAGGTGATAGTTTCCTAGGTGACATAATGTAGAATACAATAAAATGAATACAACCGCAGCTTTATCAGCCAGTTGGTTGTCAACTGTGGCTGAATATCTCTCTTCGTTAATGTGCCAGTAATAAGATAAGAGAAGGGGTTTGTACAAAGAAAAGGAACATGGAGGCCATTTTTCAAGAAGTCGTCCTGTGTCTGTGTGTGAGAGTGCATTATGGGATAGGATGACAGCAGGTGCATTATGGGAAGGCTTTTTGTTTCAAGGTGAACAGGGATGTGGGACTGATGCCACATGATAGGGTAAAACCAGCTGATTCCTGACTGGATTACTGGTGGGACAAAGGAGCAGAACACACCAAGTCCAAATTGGGAACAAGGGATCACAGTAGCTGAGAAAAAAGCTTTTTGTTCCACTTTGAGTGTATACTATAGGCCTGGACTCTGTCCTGCTTGGTGTAGAGTCTACAGGCAGCCTGTGACCCGGAGCAGGCCAAATGGCTGAAGAATCAATGGAGAATATCTACCAGTTATTGAGTGGGTGACAACGCTAATGACAATGATTCAGGACAAAGATGCAGGAAGACCTGAAGGAAATGTCCCTTCAGAGGAGGGGGCCAGCTTTTCCTCCTCTAGACGGAGTGACCCACAGAGAAATGATTCCGAACAAACCGTACGCCTGTTTAATCTGAGTGATTTTGGCAGTGCGACCCTCTGTTTTACTCCCACCAACAGCCTTGCAGATGTGTGTCACAAATGGCAGAGCGTCGTGCTGTTGACCGTATCTCTGGAACCGTAGATCTCTGCCACTGGTCAAGTGTAAGCCATTGTATCGAGCCAGACACCAGTTTACGTACAGGTTGGGTTTGACCTTAGCAGCTGACCCTTAAAGTTGTACTTGAATGTCTGCCAAGGTTTCTGCTGATGAGACCTTTCCAAAGATAGTTTTTCTTGGACAGCAGTTGTCTCCTGCATCCTCAAAACTTAATGAACCTGTCAGCCTGGATACCAGAGCAGTAAGTTATTCACTTCATTTCTCCTACAACATCAGTTTACTTCTATAATATTAGCCTGAATGAATAATAATGTACACAATTCCTCACTGACCTGGGGGCCCAACTGGGGGAACATGACTAGATAATAGTTCAGCTGCTATGAGGATTGATTGTTCACATTCTTCATAAGGAAATTCTGAATATCAACAATGAATTTCCAGTGACCCTTAAGGCCACAATTTTAGTAATTCATAAACACATTCATAACACATTATAATGTATTCATAAAGCATAATAAACATGGCTATAAATATTTAAATATTACAGCCATTTGAATTATGCATTATGCATGCTTTATGAAGCTCTCATCTATAATGCACCATAGATACCTCTATAATGCATTATAATGGTTGGAATAAGCATTAAGGATGCTTTGTACTGCATTATCAAGAGCTTCATAGAGCATTCGTAATGCATAATCGTGGCTATAACGTATTTTTATAAATATTTATAGCCATGTTTATAATGCTTTATGAACGCAACATAATGTGTTATGAATGTGTTTAGAAATGACTAAAAACATGGCCTTAAGTAAAGTGTTTCAGAATTTTCTCAGTATAATGGAGCTTCTATATGAAATCATGCAGCTGGGTACCTGAAAATGAAAGCTTTTGAAATTTTTCATGCATTTCTTGTAATTATAATCCAAGAATGTGAGTTTGTATGGAGGAGGACAGCAAAAGTCCTTCTGTCCAGAGGCAGATATCTAGTGCAGCAATGACCATAAACATCTTGAATAGTACAGATGGTATTGTCATGTCTCTATATTTTTCTTGTTTGTGCTTTTTTTTCAGTTTTACTCTTGGTAATTACAGTATTTTGTTTCACTTGCTGTGTCCCTGGTACTGTTTCTAAGAAAGGAATCATCCATCCATCTGGCTATGGCTTTTTTTAACCTCTGAATAAGTAAACAGTTCATTGTGTACGTATCCTTTTAACCAGAAGTGTAACATCGCGTGCAGGTGTGCACCACTGCTGCATTTGCTGTAGCGGTGACACTGTGTACCCCAGCTCTTTGCTGGCCTAATGTTATGGCTAAATGAGCCTTTTAATGCTTAGTGACCTTATTATTTCTGAGGACAGCGTTCTATGGGCTGGGGCTGGGGGTTGTGGCAGAAACAAGGTGTTTCAAAACGAACACTGTTTTTTTGTTTGCGACCCAATAAACAGAAGTGAACAATGGCTGCTTCTGCCTTTCATTCGAGGATAAACACGATACGACTAAATAAAAAATTAATGGAGCGATCTTTTGAAAATGCTGAAACAGATAATGAGCTTTTTAAAAAAATTGCCTGCTCGGTATTTCAGCATATGCTGAAATTTGCGTAATCATTTAAAAAATTTTAACTGTTGTAGAGTAGAGGGGCCCGTTTACTTACATATCAAAGTAACATAAGCATTCAATAGTATTTCAATCACTTTTTAGGAAAAGAGTTATTTTTTAACTATTGATAGATGAAACACAAACAGGCCTTACTGGTAAAAACACTTCCCATTTTAATGGTTCCCTTTTCTAATGGATTATAAAGTTAAAATAATCCATTAGTGACTGGATAAGTCCTTAAATGTCATACATTGCCATCTGTGTTTCAAAACATCCCTCTCGTCTTCAGAAAAAGAGAGGACTAGTTAGCAATGATGATCTCCAACCAAAATACATTTCCAAAAGTGGTCTTCAGATGTGTAGCTACTTGCCCCTGGGGCATTAGCTTGGTGCGTCATAACTGGTAAAGAGTCATCAAGATGATTGACGACTCACTAAAGACATTTTATGACCAAATGCTGTAGATGGTCACTCTGACCTTTTGCTGTAATACCGGTAATATAATTCAAGGAAGCATTTAGCTCCAACATTTAGCTCTAGCATTTAACCCTAAACAACCCTTGACATTCCTATTGTGAATTTGCCACATTCTACAATGCAATGTTTAATGTACTTATTATATATTTTTTTATGTCAGTGTCAGCTTTCCTGTCATGTTAAGAATGGGCTTTACGCTCAATGCGAGTCTGAGTACATGACGATTCTGCTGTGAGCAGAGTGTCCTGCCTGCTGTTGTGGATTTACCCGCAGTGAGAAGGGAAGCAGCCATTTTGCCAAAATCAGTCGGCTTGACTGGCAGGGGATCCTGCTGTACTGCAGATGGACTTTCCCACGCCAGCACACCACATTTACTGTCTTCCAGTGCCTAAATGGCCGGGTGCTAGGAGTTACCAGCCAGTCGGGGCCAGAGGTAGAAGCCGTGGCAAATATTTTGGAGCGAAAAGTTGGTGAAGAGTGCCTGCCATTTTGCAAAAGTATAAGCTGAAGTGAGTGGTCTCAATTTATGTTTTGGTGTGCAATGATTCTGTAGCCAGAGCCGAAACACTGTGTGGTTTGTGCTTTCCATTCAGCGGGACGTAAGTCCTCAGTCTGAGATTGGGAACAGTGCAGATAGCTGACTAGGTGCTCTGAAGTTCTTAGTCATCGTCTTCCGGTGAGCTTGCAATGTGTCAAGAGTAGGAACGCGTCGTACAAACACAGAAAAGACCCAAGTAGGTGGAATGACTGCATGCGTCATTTGAGGATGAAGAGCTCACGACTCTCATTAGACCAGAATGCATTGCAGGCAATGGCCGCTGCCGTGTGAGGCAGGAAGGCAAGCGTTGATGGGTCTCTCAGTGAGTTGGGGAGGGGTCCATCATGAGGCTGAGCTTGCTTTGGCTTGCTCTGACAAAGAAGAGAAAGGCGTTCCCCTCGCTGTACTTCTCTCTGTGAGTCAGAGAGCTCCCTGTGTGTGATTACGTACACCTCATATTTTAAAATAGAAGCATGGAGGATTCAGGAAATCGACATGTGGCCACCAGGGATTTGACCTGCCTGAGAACTGCAACATGCTCACTGGTAATAATGTCTGTCAGACTCAATCCCTGGTTTATCACTCAAGTTGAAGGGAATGGGTCTTTTTGGGAAACAGGAAGTAGATGGCCAAGTATTCAATGCCAGAGGAAATTGGGACATCATGCATAGTTTTCCCTGACATACCTTTTCCAGTAAGGTGGAGGATCATTTAGGGTTTTTGATTTATGTTGTTAAGCAATTTGTCTTTTGAGTTGGGTGCTTTGGCACCCTGCGCCTCCTGCAAATTTTAACCTCACGGGGAAGCTTACTGACGTGAAAAAATAGATGAGGTCATAACCAAGTCCCGAATCCTGAAGTTTTCAGGATGACCTGAAAGCCTCAGCTGAAAGGATTTGGTGTGTCATCCTGCCTCCGTGGCTATTGGAGGAATTTCTGTCGCACTTCAAAAGCGGCTTTTTATAGAAGACGGAGCAGCTGTGCGCTGTCCATATGACATTTTATGTAAATGATAGAATGAATTACTCCTTGGCATTGGCCACACAGCAGAGCATTTCTGCATCTCCTTTTGGGCTGTGTCTGATCGGAGCGCGAGCGTGTTTGCATTTCAGGGAGGAAACAAGGACTGAGGTTTTGTTTTCCGAGCACATGAGCAGATGAGACGGGAAGCAGAGACGGCCAGCTGTCCACATGCCAGCCATTGCAGACGAGTCCAAGCCGACTTGCCAAAGCCTGTGCACTGACTCCGGGCTGGGGTGGCATCGCTGGTCCCGTAAGGCTTGGTCTTTTAGCCTATTTACACCTTCTTTCCAGATCTTTTGGACACATTCCGCTCACCTTATGGTAAGAGACTTATTTCAGTGTTTGGTACGTGTTGGGTGATCTCTGCTGGGGGGAGGTGTGTGGCACCATGGGTTAAGACCCTGTCCCTGTGATTGGAAGGTCGCTGGTTCAAATTCTGGGGCCAGTAGTCTGATGCTACCATTGGGCCCTTCAGCAAGGCCCTTAACCCCCAGCTCCAGGGCAGCTGCACGCTGGCTGACCCTGTGCTGTGACCCCCCCAAGCTTGTTCTCACTTGCATATATATTTGTGTGTCTCATGGAGAGCAAGATGTGGTAGGCAAAGAGGAGAGAATATATATATATATATATATAGTTATCCCTAAGGCTCAGACAAGCTTGCTGTATTACTTCAAAGCGCCCATGGCTTTTTTGAACCGTGTGGTCAATATGTATCTCTATTATTCATGAAAAGATTACAGCTACATTCCTGTGAACACATATTACAGCCAATAAACCTGAAGTTTGGAATGTTTGTGAAAAAATCCACACTAATAATCTTGACATTTTCATATTTAAAAGTAACTGTGAATTTCTTTCCTTTTTTTAACTGGCATTCTGTACCAGGGGGTTGTGCTTCCTGAGAGAGGCTAAAGGCTCAGTGTGAACCTGAACTTGTTAAGTGGCTATTCTGCAACATTATTGATCCTAATGGGAAGTTCTTAAAACAACTTCACCCAACATGGGGCTCAAACCCACAACCCTGATATGTATGTATGTATGCATGCATGCATGTATGTATGTATTGAAAGAAACATGGATGTTAAGGTTATATTTGGGAGGCACTATTGGTTAGCAGTCAGGAGTAAATACAGTAGGTTCAGAGCAGAACATGTGCCTATAAAGAAAATGTCCACATTGAGAATGTAACTAGTTGTGAAACATGAACTTCATTCTGGATGCTAGCTATGAATTTCTGTAATTGTCTGACTGTTGCACATAAGTGTAACACATGACCTCACATAAAAGCCTTTTGGTTCACTGCATGCATAGCTAAGGTGAAATCAAACTGAAGTGAATTGAATTACATTGCATTTTGGACACATTCCGCTCACGGTAAGAAACATATTTCAGTGTTTCAATTCACTTCAGTGTTTACCAAATTACAATGCATTGCATTGCATTGAAAACCCCGCACCCTGAAAGCATATTGTCTGATTTTAAGATTTCACTGTCAGTACATTAAAAATGTGGTCTTCCTGGCTAGCAAGGCATAGCACATCACAGAGCAGCTACACTGATCAGCTATGCCAACTTTCGCCTTTATTAGTCTTGCAGTCTGTTTATTATTTTATGATATTTTCTAGTTATATCATGCATGGTTATGAAGGAACTTGTGGATGACACTCATAAAACAATCTATTTCTAGGTGCGACTAGAAAAAAAATTTCAGTCGCAAAAATAAAAGTTTTATGGGTGAGGAAAAAAGTAATCAGGGTTTGACATTCATGGTATTTTAGCAGTAAACCTGCTGTAGGCACAGCTGAGTAAAACAGTGGCTGCGATGCATTTCACAGGCTTAACACTTGTTAGGTGCTGAAGTTGGCAGATTGGCTGCTGGAAACTGCTCAGAAGGAGAGATCAAAGTGGTATCCGTGGTCACGGTAACTCAGCTGAAACACTGATGTTGCTATTGAGACCTCTCTCCTGCTTCTCCTGCTCCACGGTAGCAAGACACAGATCAATAATGATTAGACGTCACATGCTTGTGGTTAAATCCATGGTGATTGTGAGCCTGAGGTAACGCACTCTTATCTTACCATGCCCCACATGTAAAATACAGAAGTGTAAGTGTTTGCATTGAAGCATTTGCTATTAAAATGGTTGCGACAAACTGTAAGGTAGCTAATGTGTTAAACAAAGGAAATGATAACATGAGACAGGAGCCAAAATTTTGTATTCTGCTGTCCTTGTATGTCACTATCAGGCACACAGCTGGCTGGCCTGTTATTGTCAATGAGGAGACAGTGTTTGGATTGTCCTGTCAGTGTCACTGAAGAGACAGTGCTTAGGTTGTCTTGTCAGTGTCACCGTGGAGACAGTGTTTGGATTGTCCTGTCAGTGTCAGCGAGGAGACAATGCTTAGGTTGTCTTGTCAGTGTCATTGAGGGGACAACGCCCAGGTTGTCCTGTCAGTGTCATTGAGGGGACAACGCCCAGGTTGTCCTGTCAGTGTCACTGAGGGGACAGTGTTTCGATTGTCTTGTTATTGTCACTAAGGAGACAGTGTTTGGATTGTTCTTACAGTATCACTGTGGAGACAGTGTTCGGCTGTTGTTACAGTGTCACTGAGGAGTCAGTGTTCGGCTGTTGTTACAGTGTCACTGAGGAGACAGTGTTTCGATTGTCTTGTTATTGTCACTAAGGAGACAGTGTTTGGATTGTTCTTACAGTATCACTGTGGAGACAGTGTTCGGCTGTTGTTACAGTGTCACTGAGGAGTCAAGTGTTCGTCTGTTGTTACAGTGTCACCGAGGAGACAGTGTTTGGCTGTTCTTACAGTGGTTGTTACAGTGTCACTGAGGAGTCAGTGTTCGGCTGTTGTTACAGTGTCACTGAGGAGACGGTGTTTGGCTGTTCGGTCAGTATGTTCCACCCCCTCTGTCAGCGTTACAAGGATATAAGGGCTGAACCTTAAAAAGCACATTCTGCTTCCTGAAACACATCCCCTGCATCTCAAACAAGGTCACCAGGGATGGGGGAAGGGGTGACAGCTGTAAGACTGTTTCGTCATGCCTCGGGGAGTGGGTGCTAATTAAAAAAAGAACATTCATGGAGTGATAATAGGGAGTGTATGGCTCAACTTTCTGAATGCAGAGTGACATCTGGTTGGGGGACAGCATCTCTATCGTGTCTCTCTGTGAGACAGACCTCCATGTGAGAGGAACGACTCCCGTGTCCCGGGGATAATTATCATGTCCTTTTTAACCCCCACCCCCACCCCCTCCAGCCTGTTAGCAGCAGCATTGAGATTGGGTGTGTGTGTTGGTGTGAGCAGTGTGACCTCTTTTTGGGAATAAACTGTAAAAATGATCTCTATCCATGTGCTAACCTTCATAAACATTTCATTGCATTTACTGTTCATTCCCCACCAGCGGTTTCCATGGAAACCTATAATAGTCAAATCAAACCGTTTGGTCCGTGGTGAACCACAGACTACCAGGAAGACTGTTAGGGCCCTCTTCATAGTGTTCTTGTTTGAAGTGCCTTCCTTTCGGTGATTTTCGGCTACACTGGCAACATGTCTCCCCCTCCTGGTCATTCGACAAACTGCCTGAGGGTGAATTCTAGAGAATATTTTGTCCCTCGGGAGAACAGGAATTTTTAGCGACAGTGCTTACCTTTTGGTCCAGATGAAACTTCTTATGAGTTCGAGAGTAGGCTGGTGATATACAAGCTTATAGCTAAATTAAGGGAAGAATATTTTTTCTACTTATAACAGTGGAAAATTTTGTGCTGATTACAAACACTGGTTTTAGATTTTCATGTATTTTCTTTCATCGTTCATAACTTTGTGGAAAATGTACTTTCTTACCTCTTAATGGCCCATTTTTACCTATATTTATACAGGATTGCTGATTACTTAAACCAGTGTCTTCTATTCTATGTTTTGTTGAAGAGTTTAAAAAGGAAACATTTAACCTTTTTGACACATAACAGCAAACCTTTTCCAAAAATTAGAACGGGCAGACGAGGCTTTCTGTTTACCAGGCATTTTGTTTTGGGTTTTAATGATCTATGCTGCATGTGTTCTGGTTTGAACGTGAACCACTCCTAGTCCTGATTACGTAGGAATCCTCTTTCAGCAAAACAAGTCATGATACCAGCCAAAGTTTGTGTCCTTTCAATTATTTCTAATAGAGAAATCTCCAAAAACTCAAAGGTAATTGATTTTAAGATCTTATGCTGCTGGTAACAGGTTCTTACTTATTTCAACTAATCAATTGAATTGAATTTCTATCTGATCTACAGTGTTGGGGAGTAACGAGTTACATGTAACGGCGTTACGTAATTTAATTACAAAAAAATGTAATTGTAATCCGTTAAAGTTACTAGAGAAAAAAGTGTAATTAAATTACAGTTACTTATGGAAATATTCATGATTACAATTTTAGTTACATCATAAGATTGTATGCAAAACCTTGCTAATATCTTTAATAACGGTATTTTTATTGCTTTTCATGTTCTTCTTATGCATAACATCCTCCTTTGCTATTTCCCTCCACAGCCGAAAGTTTGAAATGATTCGATGCTTCTGATTGGTTATCCTGTCGCTTCTACATTTGCAGCCAATTCTGCTAATTAATTTGTTGGAGCGGTCTGAGTTTCTGTTGCAGGCAATGGCAGACAAGGAAAGGAATGCATTCCATTGTTGGAAATATGAGTACCGCGCTTTAAAGCCACACTGGCACTTCTGACCCCATTGACAGAAAATGTGCCGTCCTCCTTCAATATGCTAAGGTTATTGGTAATTTATGTTAGGTCTGTTATTAGCACTTCTGACATGCTATGTTGTATAGAGTTTTGAAAATTCACTAACTAGCTAACCCCTGGGTGATGTAGCATTACCACTCTGCTAACCCATTTTATTTTATAGTGCTGCGAAGACACTGTTTTAGCTACTCCGTGATTTGTGATTGAAAAATTGACTTAGAGAGATTACACAATCAGCTGAAATTTCATATCCTGTCTGATGCAACAACTGTTCAGATCAGAAGCAAAATGGAACCATTTATTTTCGCAAGTATATAAAATGTTTGTATCATAATGTAATTCTGAAGCATCACAGAGTGGTCAAATCACTCGTAGTTTATCTTGTTTTGACTCCCAAAAAGTTTATATTATGGACACACATTAGAATTTAACAATTTTTTTTTGACATTTTAGGTATATTTTATGTAACATTAATGTTATGACTTGTTACACTGAGGGAATCTGGGTTTTCACTGATTATGAATCTATTCTTACCCATTGTTTAAAATCATTATTAGGCCTGTATGGTATGTTTGGTATCTTTATTAAATTGATCAATTATAATCATGTTAATTCATGTATTGAAAGGAGTTTGACAGTAGTCAGTGTTTAGTACTGCTGTAAGGCAAACACTACCAGGTTTTATTTATAAATGGTTAACGGTTGAGAATATTCATTCATAATTTAGAAAGTAATCAAAAAGTAATCAAATGTAATCGGTTACATTACTTTCATATAGTAATTGAAATAGTTGCATTACTATTACATTTTAAATAGAGTAACTTTTAATTAGAGTAAATTACATTTCCAAAGTAATCTTCCCAACACTGCTGATCTATATGTTTAATAAACAAAAACATGTGTTTGGTGATATTTTTCATTCAGATTCTCTTTCCATTCTCAGTACATTATGATGACATAAATATTCTCTCCAGATGATTCAGATGATTACAGCGTAATCACTATGAAGGAAATTAAAGAAGAACAGTGAAACTGATCTGAATATCATTTGCACTGTTAACTATATATTTCACCTCCCACCTGTGACCTTACAGAATAATGTATCAAGGTTTAGTATAAATGCTGTATCCAATTAAGGGAAACATTTTAATGCAATGGGTCAGATTTCAAGCCAGTTTCAGTTACATTATTATTGAATGAGTGTTTCTCACCTTTTCTCTACTGGCCCCTAATGTACTGTGTGTAACTGGTTTCAGTCGCACAGCCCCACCTTGTGGCGTGAAGTTGAATTAAAACAGCCATCAACAAGTTAGTCCCAATGTGTGCTGATGCAGGGTGGACAGTTAACATGTACATCTCCAACTTGCTTTTGACTCTAAGTCAACATTTTTGAGCTCTTGACATAGTTGCATTAACCTATTTGTTTCCTTTTTTTGCGGCTTTTTGAGATATACTTATTTGTAAATGTTAAGAACATTTAGCATTTGTGCGCTGCCTAATCCAACGGGTCAAACAGAGTAGAACTGGAGTTCTTTAGAATTTTTGATTGTCTGTAGACAGAAAGTTAACCTAATTAAGTCTGTTTTGCCTGTGATATACACAATCTTTGGGTGATACTATAATTTCTTGTCTTCATAATGCAAATAACTTTTGTGTTGATGTGTAGTATTTATTAGCTGTCTGACATCCCAATGCGACGACCGAGTTTGGAGAAGACGAGATTATCTGTAATCCATGAGCCAGGGTGCATCTGGGCTTGCTGGAGGGCTCGACCTCATTTTGTCAGATGCTTGATGTGATATTTCATCTGTGATTGGAAGGAAGGCAGTTGACATCGAGGGGTGTTGACGAAGGGAAATCTGAGTGATTTCATTGGACAGGGAGAGCCACAGGGTTCTGCACAGGAATATCGTTCGACTCAAGCCAGCTAATGAGAGAGCTAATGATGACCCTCTTGGAGAAAGCAGACTTTCACAGGTGACCCTGTTCAACCCTAATTCAAGGACTGAGACAGCCTTGGGCTGTGGGGTGATCCCCACTGGGCTAGGAGAGGCATGTCACAGAGAGGCAGTATCCATCTCCTGTGATTGGCTGAGGGTGGCCATGACAACCACCAGGGTGGACTGAGGTCATTTGTAGCCTGATGTTTTTCTGTTTACTTTGAAGGAGGAGATGTCATGCGTCATTTATGAATGTTTAACCACTTGGAAAAGGAATAACAAGTGTGCTGTTTGTTAACAAAAATGTACCCTTAAAAGGGTGTGCGGATGTCTGTTCGGATACTGGCATGTCTGAATTCTGTACCTTGGATTTTTAGGTACTGTATCATCGTTCTTAATGTTTTCTTGTAGATATTATATTACAAAGTTGGACAGAATTTCTTTCGATATTTTTATAACTATTTATTGAGTGCAGGGGCATAGTGAATCTGGAGTTTGTCCCAAGATGCACAAAGCAGGGAAACATTTTTTCAGTTTGCTTTTTGTCTCTGTAGGCAAAATACCATGAAGATTTTGAGAAGACGAGAGGACGAGGCTTCACCCCGGGGATGGAAGAGGCCAACATGGAGCGGATGAGGCGGAGCAAGCAGATGATGGCCGAGGCGAGGGGAGGGTACCCACACACGGGGGACATGGATCCGCGCAGACCAGGCATCATAGTTGGTGAGTCTCCTCAACACCACAGAAACGTTAAAGCCGAAGTGATGATGTTACATGGGAAAAAAAGAAAAGGTTCAGCAAATGTCTACTTGCTTGAGTAGCGTCTTTTACTTTGAAGTTAGCAATGTTAAGACTCCTAACCCCAAAAACAGTTCGAACAGACATGCACATTTTTACATTATACATTTACTAATGGAAGAGTTCCTGCAATAATTCAGTCAAGGACCATCAACACAGACTCATATGCAATAAATGCAGTGATGCATTAAAATGCTGAACTGTTCCTCTGTAATACAGCAGTACATTATTCACAAGTAAAGACTTTGTGTGATAAGTGCAAGCTCTACAAATGGCAAGATCATTATATAGTCCAAGATGCACATACAGGAAAAAATGGGCATAATGGATATTATTAGATTAAAAATGAATGCGTAGAAATGCAAGCAGGTTAGAGTCCGTGCCAGGTTTGAGAAAAACAGCCATCCCAGCTTATCCTGCCCAGGGTTGGGGGGGCTTGGAGCAGGCAGCAGACAACTTAATCACTCCGGCCACACATTATGGACAATTTAGAGTAATGAGTCAGTAAAAAGTAACCTTCTGAGTGAAATCAGGAGGCAGTCAGGGCTGAATTGCAGACGAGATGAATGTTGCGGGGGGTCCTGTATTCGTAAGCCTCTGGGGAACTTCAGCCCACTACATCAAGTCCGGGCTCAGGAGAAGTGTAGCAAGAACTTGCAGTGTACAAAGGGCTGGTGATGCTATGGCATTTATCTATGGTCCATACAGCTCCGGTGCTGCCTGGAGCGTACCACCCAACCGGACACTCGCAGGGCTACGGTTATATGCACCAGACAAGCATGTCCTCCATGCGATCCCTGCAGTCTCCGCCGCACACCTCTGTCACGGTGAGTACCGGCACGCTCCTGGTCTTTCCCACAATGCTCTGCGGCACTAACTCCAATCCTAACCATGCAGAGAACCTACCGGGCCATCTATGACTACACGGCGCAGGACCATGACGAGGTGTCTTTCCGGGACGGGGATGTCATTGTGGGCGTGCAGCCCATTGACGAGGGCTGGGTGTTCGGCACGGTGCAGAGGACGGGACGCTCTGGCATGCTCCCTGCCAACTACATCGAGGGCCTGCGCTGAAACTCAGCATTCCCCGGCGAAGTTTTGACACCTTAAATCGGTCAAATTGTGACATGGTCAGCTTTCATCTTCTGCAGTAACATCCTTAAAACAAGGTCTTACACACTAAATATAAAAAATCTGGTTATAGCAACTTGATTCAATTAAGAAACTGGAAAATACTAAGGAAGACACTGTAAAATAGCGCCTCCTGCAGGACACACAAGCACCCCCACTACTCTTTACTGTGTAACTGACCACATCATCCATGTCCACAAGTAAGGCCAACTGAAATATATTAATGCGTTTTATTTTTATCTTTTTTCCTACACCTGTCTCTTTTTTACAGAAATTAGGGGAATTATTTTCCATTACTATTCTGTGCAAGTAAGCTTGTGTAATAGTTGTGATATTTTACTTAACTCCTTGAACACTTTTTTATGTTATTTCAAAGAAAAAATGTTTGACATGCCTTGAACTTAAGCGAGAGCGTTATGCCAAGTTCTAGGTGTGGATTAATAACTTATGCAAGAATAGATACTATGTATATTGCGATCCTGTGTTCTAGATGCGTTTTTAGGGAATTTTTAGTAATGAAGTTCAGGACCTTTGCTTGGGTTCCTGCAGTGACCATAAACATTTTCCTGACTAATGGCAAATCAAGTTGCATCCTGTCACACAATGGGTGACTCAGAAAATATCCCTTGATCGCTATGCTCGTCATGCCTATCGCTTTGGCGTCATTTTGTTTGACTACAAGCGGTTTGAGACACCGAGAGGTTCATTTAACGTCATTTACGTTCCCGCACACATATATGTACATATGCATGTCGTGTTAACGAAGTATTGAAAAAAAAAATGGATCTGCGTGTTTAAAAAATGTAACACGTTTACCACGGGACGACTGTTTATTCATAGTGACCTCAACCATTCCTTGGTAGATCAGTTACCTTTGATTAGTTTAAGCTGGTACTCAAAAGGACCAATTATTAAAACATAAAGTTTATAATCTGTGCATTATAAATGCTCATTATATAAATATCCTGTCTGAGATGGTAGGACGTCGCCCACATGATTCACGCACCTTCAAAGGGAAGAACGAGGTATTTTTTAGCTCTTGATATCACTGGCGACTCTTAGGAAGTGAATAGATGAAAATCAATGTCAAATATGCTTTTTTTTTTATTTAACAAAAACTTCATGCAAGAATAAACGGCTTTGTCTGTCTGGCCTTGTGATTCATGGTTGAGTCTGTATTTCACATCAGCGTCACATAGCGCTCAGTTTGTAGCACAACTGCTTCACACCTCCAGGGTTGGGATTCGTATCCCACCTCTGTTCTGCATACTGTGTATGACTTTCTGTCCAGACATACAGCCAGTCAAATTGGCGTCTCTATATTGCCCATAAATGTTGACTGTATGTGTCATAGGCTCCTGGCCCTGTGCAGGTTAACTGGTTAGAAGTTGGATGGATGGAACGAAAGGGGGAAAAAAATTATGGAATGGAATCACTAAACTGATACCCTTGTTGGTGAGAGAACTGGGTTCACCCTGGGCATGCACAATGACAGTGTGAGAACCCTACACACACTTGTTTGGTCTCTAATGGCGCTTTTCCACTGCATAGTACGGCACGACACGGTTCAGTTCAGCTCACTTTTGGGGGGTTTTCCACTGGGAACAGTACCTGGTACCTGGTCCTTTTTTTAGTACCACCTCAGCCGAGGTTCCAAGCGCGCCGAACCGTTACCAAAACGTGACGTGTAAACTCTACTGGTCACTGATTGGCCGGAGAAAATCGTCATTACTGCGTCACTGAACTTGCGACACGAGACACAACAGACCCGCTAGATTTTTAGCACAGCCAGCGAAGGTTCGGACGCACCATTTTGTTTTAACTAAAAATGGTCTTGCTGTTAAAAACATCCACATGCCGAAAATGAAGAACACCATTCCGTCGATATGCTCCATTGTTGTGTGTTTGTTTGTGGCGCATTTACGATGATGTCACGGCAATAGAGGCGGCGCAACTATAACGACACGTGAATAATCCCGCCCACTCTAAAGCGGCACTAAACTGCAGTCGAAATGCAAACCGAGCCGAACTGAGCCAAACCAAGGTGAGCTGTACTGAACCGTGCTGTGCCGTACTATGCAGTGGAAAAGCGCCATAAGAGTCTGAACCCTGCTCCTCAGATGACGGAAGTGAAGCAGAGGGTGACAGCCCCATTAGGAAGGAGGAGCAAGGCTGAACACACCTGATTCAACCTCTTGTGCTAATTACCACATAGCTGTTGAGCTGAATCATTTGTGGTGGAACAGCGAAAGAATTAAGCTACACAGGGCTGCGGCCCTCCAGGACTGCAGTTTGACACCCCTGCCATAGAGGAAAGCAAGCATTTGACTGAAAAAAACACATCCATCTGCACTCCACACTGGATTTAATAAGAAAAAAAAAATCGAGTGGCTCTACTCTGGAAAGGCTTTATTTATATATTTGATGATGCTGCAGATGTTCAAGGTGATCCGATAAGTATGCAGCTGTTTTAAATAGCAGAAGGAAATTATTCAGCAGCACATCACAGCACGATGCAGCAGAGTCCTGCAATCGTGCTGCAGTGACTGGACGCTGTACAGACACTCTGCTTCTCCGGGGTCCGGTGACCCCCAACCTCCCATAAATGTTATCACTTCACCTCTTGCCGTTGCCTGGAAACAATCTCTGCATTCCGTACCAAATGTGTGGGGTCGCTCAGAGCAGGATGCTGGGAACCGTGTGCCATTTCCAGCAGAGACGATCACATCACATTTCACTTCCAGCATTCACAGCTGAATTATACTATAAATAATTCTGTTAGGTATTTTGGTGGGAACCCGATAAATCACCCCTTACAAAGGATATAATTTTGATATCTGTCATATTACAGTCTCTCATACTCGTAAAGGTTTAATTGCATGCCATCATCACACTGAGACGCCACGTGCTGTCTGAAACCACGCCCCATCAGCACACACCCCGTCCCTATAAGCCAGACCCTGCCCCTATCAGTCAGTGCCCTACCCCTATTGGCCAGCATTTTCCCCTACGGGTCTATGCCCCATTCCTATCGGCCTTTTTTCATCTTGGCCACCTTCTCCTTGCGTTTCTTCACATGTTTCGGTGTTTTGTTCTTCCTCTTCTCCCTCTGTGCCTCCTTCACCAGCCTCTTCCTCTCCTGGGGGCAGTAATTAAACAGCAGGCAGTCAGAGTATTTAAATACTAAGGATGGGTTAGGTCACAGGCCTTCCCCCGTGACCTCTGCAATATTAATGTCTATTAAAACCAACCTCACTAATGCCTGCAATGTAAATTAAGTGAGTACACTAAAGCACAAACTGACTGGCATGCCTTCTGGGGTGGCCCCTCCACACAACTCCAGACCCATGCAGGGTGAAGACCCACAAAAAACGGCTGGCTTTTATCACAGTATCCACTCCCCTATAGTCCAAATCCACTATGGTATCCCAGCCTGTGTCTGGGTCCTAAAGCCGGCCCCTCACCTTCTTATCCACCTGTGACTCCTCCCCCTGCCCTGTGACCTGGGATGCACCCTCAGGGTCCGACCCATCACTCCTGTCACCCTCTTCCGAACTAGAGCTGTCCTCGTCGCCGAGATCCTCCAGGAGAGTGGGGACCTGCCAAGGGACACACACACACACACCGTCACTCTGTGTGGCCCCACAGTCTGGCAAAATGCTCACTGATGCCATTAGTGAAAGGTAGGACAAATATGTATTTACACCTTACATTCACATTAGGAATCCCACATGGTACAGGAATTTTACATTGTATTTGTCCAAGGTAAGTGAGGATCATAGAGCAGCAGTGGAGCAACTGGGGTTAAGGGGCACGCTCTTGGGCCCAACGATGACATCATCGGTGACCTTCTGATCATGAGTAGAGAGTCCTCCTCCTCCTTAACCTCTCTTTAACTATCTTTTACCAAAACATACAGAAATCACTGTAGGTTTACGGTGAGATGGGGGTGTCTTTACCGTCTGCACTCCTGAGAGATCCTTCTTCAGACCAGTCACTGTCTGGTACAGGACCTACAGGAAACATGACACACAGAGCATGAGGTCACCATGACGAACCCACTGAGAATTGGACCCTAACCTAGTCTGGTGGGCCAGGGGGGGTTACTCACATTGTCATTCTGCACATTCTCCCCCTTCATCTTCGCCATGGCGTCCACGTCCCGCTCATAGTGAACCACCTCCGTCAGTGTGCGAGGAATGTAGGCGTTTTTGAACACCTGCAGATTCACATTTAAAAAACGTACAAGTGTAATTATCACCAAACAATATAGCTAAATTTGTTATTTGGTAGTGAAGTTATGATGTGCCATTAAAGAATCTGCAAACGTCATGTGATACCAGGCACTCGGAACGCAACAGGCTGGACCTGACCGGGTTGTAGGTAAGATGGGCACCGTCCCTCCAGAACTTACCTCTTCATCCACCTTGTCCTGGTTGGACCTTTCCTCTGCCGTCCTTCCCGCAGCGATCTCCATTGCCTACAGAGAGACAGAGAGTCACTCCTGACAGAGAGACACACACAAACACACTCACACACACACAGAAGCCCTGGGTTGGGTAAGCCAGGTAGACACCCGGTGACCCCTGACCTTCTCCAAGTAGTCGTCGATGTTGTCCCCTGTGATGGAGGGGTCCGTGATGAAGTCAAACAGCTCCCGCACCGTCATCACCGCCACCTTGTGCTTCAGGAAGAAATCTACAGGGACAGACAACAAGTACCCCTCCATCACTAGGGATAATCATCAAAAGATCCCAGTCACCCTAGCTACAAACTTTTCACAGTGCTACCGTGAGGCAGGTGGCCCTGCAATATGAGGGCCCGATTCAGCAAGCTCTGGGACAGATTCTTCTAACCATCAGAATGCTGAACAATGGTCAATAGACCCATTTACTGTATTACTGCCCAGCAGATCTGTGTATGTATTATATTTAATTGTAACTAAAGTTACATACTGTTGTTACTGTGTTATGATTAGTGTTTGTACTTCCAATTGTACTGTTTGTCGCCGCTGTTGTGACACCTGCACACTGACAAATGTCAAGTGATATGACAAAGTGATGTAATGAATAAAGTGATGTGACAAAGTGATTTGGTTTGACAGTGGTGGAATCCTCACCATTGATGTTGCTGCAGTCCTTGCGCAAAAACTCCAGGGCGTGCGGGTGGTCGTGTTCCACGGACTGCGACACGTCGATGATATAGGCATCTCCATTATGATACCTGCCCTCACACACACAAATAAACTGGTTACTAAGAATAACCGAGGATGACTGACCTGGTTATCTCCTTCCTGGTAGGTGGAGGATGACTCACAGCATGTTGAACTCGCTGAGGTCGGCGTGGACCAGGCGCGCCTCCTGGTACATCTTCCTCATGTTCTGAATGACCTGTAGGTACAGTTCCCGAGCTTTGGACTCTGATAGTGTGGTGTTCTTCAGCAAGGGGGCAGGCCTAAATACAAGCACTGACATTAGAAATCATACAACAGCAGCCATGTCAACAATGAAATCTGGGTCTGTAGGGGAGAGATTTTTTTCTCTGTGAATACAGGTAGTTCTCGACTTTTACGAGTTAATTCGTTCCAAATTATCACTTATTAATTGAGAACTCATAAAGCGGGAGGTATTTTCCCAAAGAAATGTTAAAATAGAAATGATGAGTTTTGTTCCAGGCAGAGAATGTTATCAGAATTTTTTGCCAAATCAATAAAAGAAACGCAAATGTATTATTAGAATTAACATTTAATGAAAAATATACACACATTTAAGCAAAAAAAAAAAAAAATTAATCCTTGGAGAAAAGCAAACAAAAATCAAGCAAGGTATAAGTCAGACATGCACAGTCAGATATTTCACAAAGCAAAATGATCTGATAACTATCTGATAACGTTTTTGGGCAGCATGTGTTGAGATATGTGCATATTTTAAAAAAAAATATATATAAGAAATGAAATTTAAATTTTTGCTGCAGAAAATTAGTACTGAAATATACCCGCCAGTTCCCCAAACAAGGTGTGCATAATATTACCCACAATACACCAGGAGGCAGTGGGAGTAAACTCACGTGTCATTCCGGCCGATGAAGCCCATGAGGAGGATGTGGCTGCGTAGCATGATGGGCTCGGGACTGGGGATCTGCGCAGTCTGCAGCCTGGCAACACCCATACATATGCACACATACACACACAAACACCCACGAGCACGCACACACGCATGCACAAACACACACACACACAGTGAGAATCACCATGATCACCTGATCGGTGACATCAGGGTTTAACAAAAAAAGTGATACAAAATGATGCATGGACAGAAGCACACTTCAACAGTACCGATACCGAGAAAAGACTCCCCATTATGATCACATGACCAAAGGCTTTTGTGGGTGAGGTAACAAAGGATTTCAGAAGCTGGGCTTCGTTGACAGCACCATCACAGCAAAGTTCAGTGTCCCCAAGCATTTTAGAGCAGTTAAACCCCCTCCTGGATCATCCACTCATCCATCCATCTTCAAACCAACTGCCTGTGATCAGCTTCTCAAAAATAACAACACGACACCCTCAGTGAGTAAGGCCCGCCATCGTGAGAAGTTCACCTTATAAGGTTCCTCATCTCCTTCTCTGCCCACGTCCGCACCATCTTCCTGGGGTTCCCCTTGCAGTAGCCATGACGGAATCTAGGGGAGACATTTCATCATGAATAGCAGTCCACATGGTACCTTTGGAGTACCCCGCTGCACATCGTCGTCTCACCTAAACTCCCCACTGACGTATTTGTCCCGGTCTTTGAAAAGAAGGATGGAGGTCTTGTAAATTTTGATGGCCCGGCTTTCTCCCTGGGCGGTGGTGGCATGGTAGACATTTGCCTGTCCGTGCGGGAGACATAAAGCACCGGGGAAGAGATGTGAGCTGACGGGTGTCTACAAAACAATGCTCGAGATCTGGCACTGAAATACATGACAGGTTGATCGACGGCCCTGTGTAAAAGGAGTGGGGAGACTCTCGCCTCTTTGCCTGTGCTGATGCAGCCATTGATCTCCGAAATAACCCCTCGACTCAGCATTTTGAAGAGAATCATTCGAGTCCGTGGGTCCAGCACCTGCAGGAAGAAGATTTAAGGTTACTAGTAGTGTTGTAGTCAAGACCGCCTAAACCGAGACCAAGACACTGCCGAGACCGGAGGGTATCAAGACCAAGACACTGCCGAGACTTGAGGGTACCAAGACCAAGTCCAAGACCAAGACCAAGACACACTAAGGCGAGACCAAGACCAAGACTGGTCGAGACCAAGACCAAGACCGAAAACAGACTAGGGCTAGAATCGACATCACATTACCCAGATCAACTGTAGAGAAAAAAGGCATTGCTGTAAAGTGTCATTACTCATTCAATCAAATTCATGTTATCTTTTCAATTATATTGTCTGTATGTCCATATGTCTCTCATTTAAAATCTCCCAGATTTGTCATAGTTACGAGACCTGATGGAAAATAATATTCTCAGCAATCCTCTCCTATAACCATTTTATCAGACCTCGTCAAGGGAAAGAGATGGGATGTACCAGAAAGATGTTCATATTAAGTCTCTTATACCAGGGACAGAGGCCTCGGGTAAGCTATGAATACAGCTATATAATGATCCTTTGCTTTGAATTGAAGAGAATGAGCCTCCAGATTGACTTGCACCTCCAAGACCGTGCTTTCTAATCAATGTAAAATACCTAATCTATTTGAATTATAACTATGCTATAGACTTCGCGGACATTTTCTTGCCGATGTATGATACGATGTGTATGATGTTTGTGGACTGTGAAGCACTGGCAGTGTCCGTGGAGAAAATGTATAAAATGTAACGTTTTTGAAATGGATGCATCTGACTGGTTGCATTTGAATTGAGGCGCGTAATAAATAATGATACTGTTCTGTGAGGATGTGCAGTTTTCTCTTTTTTTCCCCATCCCATCGAGACCGCTATGTCCGAGACCAAGACAAGACCAAGACCAAATAGAGTCGAGACCAAGACAAGACCGAGACCAAATAGAGTCGAGACCAAGACAAGACCGAGACCACAAAAAATTGGTCTCGAGACCAAGACCGGTCTCGAGAACTACAACACTAGTTACTAGTCATGTCTTTGCTATACAGTTCTCCTAAACCATGGACCTGCCCCCCAAATGAATACAGATTAGACCTATGGACCCCCTATTAAAATGTCTCAAACAAATAAATAAAGAATAATGACAGATAATACTGATAACTTGTCAATTTATGACACATTTTTGTAGAGCCCTTAGAACTGCTCTATAGACCCCCTGGAGGTTGTGAATCACAGGTTGAACCCCCCCCTCCCTTTTAAATCTACAAACACAAACCAAAACGAACCTGCTCAACCGTGGCCCTGTCCGACTTGTCCTTCACTCGATGTCTGTGATTAAAAAAAATAATACAGGGTTCATCCAAATACATGTCACTCATGACCAAGCATCAAGCTGAATAAAAACTCATTTTCAGAAATACATGTTGCAGCTGTAATTTTGAAGGCCAGGTGAGTGGAAAAACAGAGATGACGATCTACATACGCGTCTGCATCTCTCTGTCTCTGCAACTCTGTGACTTTATTGATTACTGAATCCACATAGTTTAGTTTATCTGGTAAAAATATAGAGGAAGGTTTCAGAATAGGTATTACATAATTATCTTACGTTACAATGCTAATCTATGCTTGTAAACTTGTCCTCACCCAGATTAATCCTGTGTTCAAATTTTCTTAGTGCTTTATCCATAGGAGTTGACATCTTCTGAGATTTGTTGCTTGGGTTCTGTCTGTTTGCCTGAAAAAAAACATGAACATTTTGTTAATAGCATTCAAATTAAATTACTTAATTGCTGTCTTGTCAGTAAAAATGGCAACGAAACTTTGAAATGATGGAGAAACGGTGCAATTTAACACAAAAGTGAAATTAATCACCGAACAAAGCCAATTTTACATGAGAGCCACACTTCACTGGAATTACAAATGCATAGGGAAGCATTTTGCCGTTACTGCCTACCTGCTGATTGCTCCCAGTTCTGAGAGCCGCGTAGCGCTTGGTGAAATCTCCAGTAGGCTCATTCCAGTCCCACTCGTCATCTTCATCCTCCTCATTCGTATCCTCACTGTCCTCTCTCCGTTCGTTAAAATTTACCTGACAGATCTCTGCTTCCAACGCTGATGTGACCCTGGTCGGCGGATCAGAACCCGACTCTCCACTGTACATTATTTTTAGAAAGACAAATGTCTATTAGCAGATTCTGCATGTAAAAGAATGTCGTATGTAAAGTTATGTCCACCGTTTCAGGCTTCTTCTTTTTCAGTTCTATATCACGTTTTCTTGATATTTTTCTTTGCCCTCATCAGCCGTTGCTCTCTGTTATCTAGCAGCATCCACTGTCTTTTTAACAACAAATTCGGCCAACTGTTAATAAGATCAGCAGCTGACAACATACAGCATCTAACTTCTTAACTGATAGTTACGACCTTGAGGAACGACTGTCATGATCATGTACGACGTACTACCTGGGCCTATTTATGTCATAAACATAGATAAAATGGTATCAAAAACATATAATTCAGATGCTACTAGTTCTTCGACCTACAAAAGAGTACAAAATATATTACAAACCTGTCAAGTTCCTCTGCGTCGTCAAACTGGCCACGTATTATATTTGACATAACTAGTAATTCAGCAAACAAAATGTATTCTAATTAATAATTGGTAAACAGTACAGACACTCCGCCAAACTCCACCAGGATTCTTTCGATTGATCCTTCCTTAGATTTCAGAAACGTGGTTACGGATAACACGAAGGCTCAAACTTAATCAAACAACGTCAGGAAAAAACGCGTTTCGCAAATGTACTCCAGGATGTGACATCATAAAATCTTTCGTAAGTTCATGCATCATTCAATTAAACATATATATCTCACGTTTTATTCAGATATATATACTAAATTATAGTGTGGTTTAGATTTTGCATATATGAGGTTGTTGCGGTTCTTCTCTATAACAGCAGAAAATAAAACTCTGATCTGCTGCATTGTTTGATTAAATTATTAATAAACTAGATATTATATCCGGGTATAATTTACTGTGCAGTACTTTTTCTTCATGGAAAGCATGGTGTTATTCTGCAGTGAGACAAAGCGGCAGGAGGCGGCGTTTCGGCATGCTACCAGAGAGGGCGCTGTTCAGTATGACGCCTGGCGCTGCCCGGATGTACGCTGAGCGCCTTGCGATGCCCGGATGTGCGCCGTGCGCCATAGCTAAACGCACGGGACGCTGTCCGGCTAGGAGGGTGATCCGAAGCGGTGTGAGGATAAGCTGGAAACAATGCTCAAGTTCCTACCCAAATTATTACTCTTGGCGCTCTTAGCGCTCCCGGCAGCAGTCGTCATCCAAGGTTAACTTCTTTATTTATAAAGCGCTGGCTTATTTCGTGGATTTTATTTTATATTTGAACGCACCAGTTCGCGGACCACTAGCCTTGTGGCTAGCCGCTTTGAATGCAACGCTGGTTATTTAGCGGTTTTTTATTTTGGCGAATACTCTCTGTCGCCCAGCATTTTAGCAATTTTGCTGTGGGTTTGGCTGTGCGGCGGTTGTTAATCGTGATATATGCGTACGACGTGGATCGGGTTCCGTTTTATGCATAAAATGGCTGCTAACTTGGCTTTGCAAGATAATCCGCCGTTATAGCAAAATATTGGGTCTACGGGTTGGATTTGGTGTCCGTGTGCTCGGAATGGATGATAGATGTTTTTCAGCCGTGTCTTAGTCGCCGACCGTCTGTTGTGGTCTGAGAAACCTATGTGCCCCCGCTGTCCCAGACGTAGTGGTCGGGCTGACGTGTCCCTAAGCTGCCGTGAAGTCAGTCGAGCCTTACAATGGTCATATGCATACTCTTCTCCCCTTCAGTATGACCAGATGGGATCAACATGCCTTCCACATGTCATATTGCCGCAACATTTAAAATTTTCCTATTTATAACGAATATAAATATAATGAATGAACGACTTTGGTTCATTGGCATAAATCTCTCCTCGGGCCCGCAGACGCAGTCGGTTTTCGGGCGTTGATTAGCATGTGCCGTGTATGCAAGAATTGCTTATGAATTGCAGGGAATAGGGAATCATAAATTAGGCCTGCTATGCTGTATGACTTTTTGCAGTTTGTGTTATTGGGAGAATAAGGTTAACCACCCCTCATTCTGCATATTTAATTTAGGTTGATGAATAAATTTGATTGGATGATCTCAATGTGGTCTCTTAGAAACATTAGGCAACAGTGCAAGTGTGATTTATTATGCGAGACCAGTGTTGAAACTCGTTGTTGCTTAGATTTACACATATTCAATTCTGGCTTGGGAACAACGAAACTTCTATCCCATTCCCCCTCTGCACCCAGGTCCTTTGGTTGCAGCTCAGGATGCGACAGAAGATGAGGAAACCAGTGAGGACGTCATTTCGGAGGACGAAGACGATGAAGCAGAAGTGGAGGATGATGACAACACAGAGCTGGTAATAGCAGGTTAACTTGATGTTAAGAGGTGGTCATAGTTAGACTGCCTGTTTACTTGTTTTTCTTGTTCAATTGAGACGCTTATTAATATTGATACGCCATACAGGCTTCTTCTATTGCTGTACGTACTCCTTCATTCCATACCATAGATATCATGTATATCCCTGTACAGATGTGTATTTTTCTGTTTATTACATATATGTATATTGTACAGCTGTTTATAGCACTTTTGCACTATTTTACACTTTCTGATTAGATGCCAAACTGCATTTCATTGAGTACTTGTACTTGACAGTAAAACTGAGACTTAATCTAATAATCCAGACTGAAGAGAAGGAGGAAGATGAAGATCTTCCTTCAGGAGAGGCGAAGGCTTCTCCAAATGCTGATACCACCATCCTCTTTGTCAAAGGAGACGGTAAGGCTTCCCATGAAAAAGCATTGCTCCAGATTTCTCCAAAAAGTACCCTTTGTTGTGGTTGTTTGGGACACTTGTCCACACATGTGTAAAAGCCACTGAACACTTGACTTGTATGAGTGGTTTCCCCAACCTTTGATTCACCCCTGTAACCATGCTTCTGTCTGATTCGAACAGACTTCCCTGCCAACAATATCGTGAAGTTCCTGGTAGGCTTTACCAACAAGGGCAGCGAGGACTTTGTGGTCGAGTCCCTGGACGCCTCCTTCCGCTACCCACAAGACTATCAGTTCTACATCCAGAACTTCACGGCCTTGCAGCTGGGCACACTGGTGCCTCCCCTGCGACAGGCCACCTTTGAGTACTCCTTCATTCCCGCTGAGCCCATGGGGGGGCGGCCGTTTGGCCTGGTCATCAACCTCAACTACAAGGACAGCAGTGTGAGTAACCTGTCAGAGTACTATCTTTGACCTTCAGCAAGCAGAGGAACTAGTAGACCAGGGCAAGATGGCTTTGGTGTGAAAGTCTATTCTTTAAACCAGTGCTTCACAACCCTGTCCTTGGGGACCCCCAGATAGTACACATGGCAGGGAACAAAAACATGGACTGTCTGGGGGGTCCCCATAGACCAGGTTGGGAAACAATGTTTCAAACAACCAGGCCTCCCTTGAAGTTTCTTTAGGGATTAGTTGACTGGCCTATAAATGGAATATGATGGAATGTGTTGTTTGATATTTATTAATGAGTTGTTCCTCCTCTCCTGGCAGGGTAACGTGTTCCAGGATGCAGTGTTCAACCAGACTGTGACTATCACCGAGAGAGAGGATGGCTTGGATGGAGAGACGTAAGTGAGGGGCATCACGCTATACCATTGTGATGAAGGCTACGGATGGGCAATATAGCCTCAAAATTTTATCTCAATATTTACAGGAAATTTGTGATATTTGATGATATGGAAAAAAACCAACATTTTATCAGTGATTGCAGCTTGCAAGCAGCAGCATTTATCAGTGCAAAGAAATGAAGGGCATTTTCCATCTTTCTTTTCCAATGAGCTCCTGTCATTGATGATAGATCACCTAATTTGAAATGTGAATCTATTGCCACAAGGTGCCAGCAGCAGCATTATAGTGCAATAGTAGTGACACAGCAATAGTAGTCACATGTAAGCACAAAAGTAGCCTAGGTAGTGTTTTCTCTGGAAATCAAGTAAAAGTGTAACGCGACTGCTTAACGCTTTAGTTTAACAACAAATAAAGTACCGTAACCTTGTAACTCTTCAGGAGCCCGCACAATATTGTCAACCAATACAACTGTCTTCAATTTTTAAATCCACATATAAACAAACAGCAGCAATCCAAATAAACCTTTAGTCAAAATGTTAACACTCACTGCTTATAAAAATACTGTCAAAACTTAACAGTTGCTTTATATCTATTTTGGAATGAGGTAGAATATCAGTGCTGGAACTGTTGCATTGCCTCTAATCTCTTGTGTAAACATAAAATTGATATACCGTGAAATGAGGTACATTAGAATGTCAGTGTTGGAACTGTACAAGTAAATACTTCTAGAGTTAACTAGCCATCCAGCTGGCAGACACATCAGACAGAGCTTTAGATTCCTCGTCAAGATCAGCAGCTTTAATTTATTGTAATTTTTTCCTTCAGTATTACTACATAATTAATTTGATAATTCAAATGATCTCAAAACAAAAGGGTGGTTTGTATACTGTAAACAGGGGTGTCAAACTCCAGTCCTGGGGGGCTGGAGCCCTGTGTAGCTTAGTTCTTTCCCTGTTCCACCACAAACGATTCAACTCAAGAGCTGTGTGGTAGTTAGCACAAGGAGGTGCAAGGAGTTGAATCAGGTGTGTTAAATGAGGGGAAACTCAAAAATGTGCAGGGCTCTGGCCCTCCAGGACTGGAGTTTGACACCCCTGTTGTAACTTTTCGATGGCATTAGTGATATGAACGAGCACCTGAAGAGGAAAGGCACAATGGCTATTCTGGATGATGGCCTTCTAGAAAAGACAAAACCACCTTAAATGTTTTCTATTCATGTTTATTAAACTGCCATTAGTGTGACATGCTTTTCAGTATCCCTTGTCCTTATAGCTGCTAGATACACTCATTAAAGCCATAAAGTTGTCTGCCTGTTACCTTAGAATCTCCATTGAATAAGTGTTTCACAAAATGTTTAGCCTAGAATCTGAGTTTATTCTACATTGATTGATGGTGCCAGTATGTGTGTTTGTTGGGTCCAGTGTTATCATAAAGGAACCAAAATGAAAACAGGAACTAATTAAAAAAAAAAAAAAAACTGAAATAAAAATGAAAGCTGTTCTCCTAAAAAATGTTGGACTTTAAACTTCAAAAAGTACCACCACACCACCGACATCTTTATCATGTTTACCCACAATATCTCCCCTCTTAAAAGATGTTGCGGCTGCTGGGCTGTAGAACTGGGAAAATGATTCACTTCCATAATGCACTTATTAAAACAGTCAGCATCTTATCTAAAGCACAGTGAATGATTAAATGTGCATGTCAGTATAACCCATCAAGCCCACAACTATTCTATGTGATCCGCTGTTTCCTGCGTGAGCGAAACTGGTTGCTACCGCGCGAACTTTAAAACTATAGATATCACCTAAATAATAATTAGAATTAAGTCATCGGAAAAAATAAAAATCCTTACAAGCTTAATAGTCTTCTGATAATTCTCCAAACCCCTACGGATTAATCACCTTCGCAAGCACCGACCCACGATCTCCATTCAATCAAAAAGGTGCTTCCAGCTTTAGAACTTACCGTTTCACGTAAGTACAACATCATGTCTCCTGTTCCGTGTTCTGAGTGCAATATGTTTAGTTATTCTTCTCCGGTTATTAGCGGTACGTTTACCTGTGAGAAGTGTCAGTTAGTAGCTAGGCTGACGGAGAAGATTGTAGTTTTAGAGGGACGTATCCGGACGTTACGGGACATTCAGGAAACGGAGAGTTTTATTGATTCAGTGTTAGCGGCTCCGGATACGTCCGCCATAGGTATTCAGTCTCCCCCCGCTCCGGCAGCAGAGCCTACGCAGCAAGGCGAGTGGGTGACGACCCGGCGGCATAGTCGTAAATCCAACCAAAATTCACACCGGCACCATTCGCCCATTCGCGTTTCCAACAGGTTCTCCCCACTCAGTGAAACTCCCGCTGAGACACCTGTTGAAAGTGCTCTAGTAATAGGCGACTCTATTCTAAGAAACGTGAGAGTAGCGACTCCAGCGACCATAGTTAATTGTCTCCCTGGTGCCAGAGCGACCGACATCTCGGCAAACTTAAAAGTGCTGGCTAAAAGTAAACGTAAATACTCTAACATTATTATCCACGTCGGCACTAATGATGTCCGATTGAGGCAATCGGAGATCACGAAATCAAATTTTATAGAGGTGTGCAACCTTGCGAAGAAGATGTGTGTGTCAGTAACGTGCTCTGGCCCTATCCCTGCTAGACGTGGCGATGAAATGTACAGCAGATTATCGTCGCTACATCGCTGGCTGTCGGAATGGTGCCCGATAAATGGTGTGGGTTATATTGACAACTGGCGGATGTTTTGGGGTAGGCCTGGGCTTTTGAAGAGGGACGGTATTCACCCCTCGCGGGCTGGTGCTGACCTCTTGTCTAAAAGCATAGCTCATAGTCTCCAGACAAATCGCTGACTAACTAGAGCCAAGCCCAGGCGGCAGGCAAACCGGCATAACCGACCGCCTGCTAGTCGCCTAGAGTCGTCACCTAGGGTTCATTTTATTGAGACTGTGTCTGTTCCCCGCGTTTTTAATCATGGAAGCCGATTCCACCGTAGTGTGTGCCATAATAACTTAATAAAAATTACAATGAATCCGTTACTAGAAAACAGCTGTGATGCAGGGCTTAAACTTAAACTTGGACTTATGAATGTAAGATCACTGGCTCCTAAGGCACTATTAATAAATGAAATAATTACTGATTTTAGTCTTGGTGCCATATGCCTCACGGAGACCTGGCTTAAACCAAATGAATTCATGGCACTGAATGAATCTACTCCAGCTGAATACAGTTACAAGCATAACCCTCGACCAAATCGCAAAGGTGGTGGTGTTGCTGCAATTTTTCAATCCAGCCTAGGAGTGACTGAGAAATGTGGTCTTAGTTTCAGCACATTTGAAACTCTTGTTCTTAGTCTTGCTGGCTCATCTCTTTCTTGCTCTTCACCCCAAATCACCATTGTTATTGTTTATAGACCACCTGGGCCGTACAGTAATTTTCTTAAGGAGTTCGCTGATTTTTTAACTAACCTGGTGGTCAGTACTGACAAAGCTGTTATTGTGGGTGATTTTAACATTCATATGGAGAAAGATAGTGATCCTTTAAAAATAGCGTTTACAGCTATTCTTGACTCTCTAGGTGTATGTCAGAATGTAGTCGGGCCTACTCATGCCTGTAACCATACCCTTGATTTGATTATTAGTCATGGCATCTTGGTGGAACATGTATCTATTATGCCTCAGAGTCCCCTTCTCTCTGATCATTACTTGTTAACGTTTGAAATCCAGTATAGCCTCCCGTTGACCGCAGCTCCAAAGTACAGAATCAGACGTTCCATTGCCTCACTAACTACAACAACATTTATGAAACAACTTCCACAGTCCTTCAGCCTTACATCTGAAGTATCGTGTATAAATGAACTTGAACAGGCGACTGCAAACATGGATAAATCCCTTCGTAGCACACTAGATCTTGTAGCTCCACTTAAGAAAATAAACCATAGAGATAAGAAACCTGCCCCCTGGTACTCTGATCATACACGTGAACTCAAACAGGCATCACGCAAGCTAGAGCGCAAATGGCGCTCAACTAAACTAGAAGTTTTCAAATCTGCATGGAAAGAGAGCCTGTCTAAATACAGACAAGCACTAGTGACTGCTAGGTCTGTGTATCTCTCCAGATTAATAGACGGGAACAAAAACAATTCAAAATTCCTATTTGAATCCGTGGCTAGGTTAACACAGAATTCTCCATTAAACTCGCAAGTCCCACAATCTCTTAAGAGTAATGACTTTATTACATTCTTTAATGGTAAAATAACTAAGATTAGACAGACCATCCAGTGCACATCCTTAGCTACCTATGACTGCCAGACTCCTGCTAGTCTTATGCCTATCAATAATGAGACTTTTGAATCTTTCATTCCTATAAAACACCCAGAACTCCTGAGCTTAATTTCCTCCTGTAAATCCTCTACAAGCCTCATAGACCCAATTCCTACAAAATTTTTCAAGGAAATCGCACCACAGATTAGCAATACCCTGTTAAATGTGTTAAACTCTTCTCTTAAGCTTGGATATGTTCCTAAACCTTTTAAATTGGCTGTTATTAGACCCGTTCTAAAGAAACCAAATCTTGACCCTAGTGTTTTAGGAAACTATAGACCAATCTCAAATCTTCCTTTCATTTCAAAGATCATGGAAAAGGTTGTAGTTCGTCAGTTGTATACTTTCCTACAAAAAAATAATACTAATGAATTATATCAGTCTGGCTTTAGACCAAACCATAGCACAGAAACTGCTCTAGTCAAAGTAATGAATGATTTACTTATGGCTTCTGACCGTGGCTTGATATCGCTGTTGGTATTACTAGATTTAACTGCAGCATTTGATACTGTGGACCATAATATCCTCTTGGACCGGTTAGAAGGTGTAGTTGGCATTACAGGGACAGCACTCTCTTGGTTCCGCTCATATTTAACTGATCGCTATCAGTATGCACATGTGAACAACGAATCATCCAAGGCCACCAAAGTCACATACGGTGTCCCACAGGGATCAGTACTGGGCCCACTACTGTTTACACTATACATGCTACCGCTTGGTAACATTATTAGAAAACATGGTGTTGGGTTTCATTGTTATGCAGATGATACACAGTTATATATATCTGTTAACCCTGATGATACATCACTCCTATCTCGGTTAGAAGATTGTCTGTTAGATATTCGGTGCTGGATGGCAAAAAATTTTCTAATGTTAAACACAGAAAAAACAGAAGTACTGGTGATTGGTCCCAAGGCTGCAAGAAATAAGTTTCACCACCTCAGCATTAGTGGCCTTCCTACACAACCTAACACAGTGGTTAGAAATCTTGGTCTTCTAGTAGATTCAGATCTATGTTTTGATGCTCACATAAGAAGTATAACTAGAACTGCGTTTTATCATCTACGAAACATAGCCAAGCTTCGTAAGATGCTCTCACTTCGTGATGCAGAAAAATTAATACATGCCTTCGTAACTACCAGACTAGACTACTGTAATGCCCTCCTTTCTGGTTGCCCGTCTGGTTCCTTAAATAAACTTCAGCTGGTACAAAATGCAGCAGCCAGGGTTCTCACAAACACTAAAAAATTTGATCACATCACACCAGTCTTATCCTCCCTTCATTGGTTACCAGTTAAGTCTCGGATTGACTATAAAATACTGCTGTTAACCTATAAAGCACTGAATGGCCTTGCACCAGACTACCTTAATAATCTGCTGACCACATACAATCCCCCACGCTTGCTTCGATCTCAAGGTGCGGGATATCTGTTAGTACCTAGGGTAGAAAGATCTACGGCAGGCTGCAGAGCTTTCTCCTATAGAGCTCCTCAGCTGTGGAACGGTCTTCCACCGGATGTGCGGGTTTCAGGCTCACTTTCAATGTTCAAGTCTAGACTAAAAACACACCTTTTTAGTTTAGCTTATAGGGACACTAGTTCTAGCTAGCTTCTCACTCCCAGTTAAACCTATAGTGTGAGGTGTAGAGCTGGGTGGGGATCGGTGCCATTGGCTTTGGATAAACTGAATTGACAGTGCTGTCACTCTAGCTTCACAATTGCTTGTGGGATTGGAGTGCTGACATTTCAGGGACTCCCCATGCCTGCATTCCCACCTGCCTCTCCCTCCTACTTATGCTGCCATAGCCATATCTGCCGGAGCATTGCACTTCATATTGCACTCATCTAACTTTTAGCACTGCCTATAGTCTCCCTTACTTTGACTAATTGCATTTATTTCCACCACCTTCTCCTGGGTGGTGCTACCTGGAGCCTTCAATCTATCAAGATGTCCAGCACACCCTGCAACATGTGACGTCGCCACTGCCAATGACGACCGTGCATCCAGCTCGCCGTTCTGCCAGTGTCATCTTCCTTGTACGACCCGCTCCCTGCCTTCTGGCTGCCTGGCGATTGGAGGAAGTGTTGGCACCGGCTTGTCATCTCCCCCCTACTCTGCGTTTGTGTTTCAGACTACACTGTATTTGACTCTCCCTGCCGGCCCCTGGAGGATGGGCTCCCCCTTTGAGTCTGGTCCCTCCCAAGGTTTCTTCCTTCTAGGGAGTTTTTCCTTGCCACTGTCGCCTATGGCTTACTCACTGGGGGCTTTGGGTGGGGATGCTGTAAAGCGCTTTGGGACAATGTAATGTTGTGATAATGCGCTATACAAAAATAAATTTGTTGTTGTTGTTGTTGATTATATGGTGCATGTGCAGCAATCACCAGGGCTTCAGATGACCGGTGTAAACATTTGTCTGGACGCTGGCTTTTTGGTATTATACGGGCATAATTTTTTAAACAGATTAGTAGTAAACCCGAAATGTTAATAAGAGGCGTATTGTGATACGTTAGTAATCTGCATAAATTCAGCTTATGTTTGATAAGCATGTTCATCTTTAAACTGCCATACCACCAATGTCTTTTTATCTTGTCTGACCATAATTTTAAACTATGCTATCGCTTCCTTGATTCACCAAACCGGTTGCATGTGGCGTGCTCCGCTATCCGAATTTAATAAACACAAGGATATGCTGAATTTATACAGACTACTGACTTTTGAGCATCACAGTATATAGCTCAAAATGGTTTGATTATGAAATTGTGGGCATAAGTAGATGTCGTGTAGTGCGGAAAAACTGGTGTCTTATCTAAAATCCTACAGTGACATACAGTATGTTGTCAATTTAAACTAAAATTAAATGAGAATTTAAATTAGGTCAGTGATTTTTCTGGAGGACAATTAATTGAATTGATTAATTGATCCATTGGTACAATAGTTGATAAATTTATCTATAGAAAAACAGTTGTTGGTGGCAGCCCTAAATACATCAGGTATTATATTATTGATTTCACAACATGACCCTTTTTTTTCCACCGTGTAAAAATGTATACTGTTGCTATCGTGGACGGTATATGTCACAGACCTAGAGACTGCTTGCTTGTTTGGCTTAGGGAAGTACAAGACCAGCTTCCAAGGCCAGCCTGAATAAACCGAGCGTCAAATCTGCCTGTTTGTCTGTAGATCAATAGGTTGAGGCCTAAGGAAGATTCAGTTTGTATATTGACTAATTGTCTGGGTGGTGGTTAAGTAACTTGCTGTCTTCTCCACAGGATCTTTATGTATGTTTTCCTGTCCGGCCTGGGCCTGCTGGTGGTGGTGGGGCTGCATCAGCTGCTGGAGTCCAGGAAGGTAAGAGATGGGATGGACCTGGGGCACGCACTTAAGCATGTGAAGGCTTTGTGTTTCATCTCAAGTATGCAGAGACAGAATTAGCAGTAATGTGGGAGTAATTCTCAGCAGACCTTCAGACCTTCACTTCAGGTGACTGAACATTAAGCTTGAACACAACTAATACCCCCCACTGCTTTATTCGTTTTGTTTGATTACCTCAGACATTTAAACATTCCCTGTTACAGCCATCTAGATCTGAGTTTTGTCACCATTTAACAATATTTCAGACCACCACACGGTCAATATTTGACTTCATCTTGTTGCTGCGGTTTGTCATCTTCAGCTGTATCTTCTAATGGCAGAACTACTTCTGGAGAAAAAGACACGCCCTGACCTTTTTCTTACTCTGATGTACCCTACAGAGACGGAGACCTGCTCCCAAAGTGGAAATGGGGACGTCGAGCCACAACAACGTGGACATGAGCTGGATTCCTCCAGAGACCCTCAGCCAGATCAGTAAGCATTAGGGTTGCAAAAGAGTGGAAAATCTCCAGAAACTTTCCATGGAAAGTTAAGCTGGGGTATTTTGGAAATATTCCAAGGACTTTCCATGGGAACTAATGGGAAAATATGGAAATTAACGGGAAAATTCCCAGAATTTTGCAACCTCAGTGAGTATGTACTAGACTGCTAAAATCAGTTTACATCCCAGTTGTCTGTTCATCAGGAGATGGAAGTGAAAGTATAAAAACGGATCTCATTTTTTGATTGCTCTTGCTATGGTGAATTTATCTTTTTGGTGGCTTTTTGGCCTAAGAGGGGTGGACAGGATGACCTGAACACTATTAGTTTCTCTCCAAATCCTCGTCAGCATGGCATGAACTCGGTCCCTCTATCCATCCTGCTTTGCTTTACTTTATGCCTCTTCATCTCACCCTGTGCTCCAGTTGGCGTCCAGCCCTTTAAAGATGGGCAACTACTGCTATTGGTGTGGCTTCCTAAAGCTGTGTTTCTATTCTCCTTGGTGGTGCCTATCTAACTCACCCTGCTGTTTCTCTTCCCCTGTCCCTCCTTGCGGCCTCAGTGCAGAGCAGAAGAGGTGAGGATTCCACACTGTTTTCAGAGAAGGGTGGTAGCGTACTGTGTGTGTGTGTGTGTGTGTGTGTGTGTGTGTGTGTGTGTGTGTGTGTGTGTGTGTGTGTGTGTGTGTGTGTGTGTGTGTGTGTGTGTGTGTGTGTGTGTGTGTGGCCTTCTTGCCATGAAAATTTTTCTCACACCTACAACACGGGCTGTCTAGACTTGAATAAATGCAAAGAGGGAACCTCCCCTGTAGGACCAGGAGGGTATTGATGGGTTTCTCTATGGTGAATCTCCAGTTTGTCTTCCTCATTTGTCTACACCAAATAGCCTTGAGTAGCGGTGACTTTGCCTTGAACATCAGAGGTGAGAGTACTGTGTGTTGTGATCCAGTAGTCCTACTGCTGCCCTACTAAGGGAAATCCAAATAACTTCACTGGGGCTGAAGCTGAGAAAAGGGCCTTCAAAGTTGGACTGTCGACCCATGTGTGGAGTAGACAAATAAATGATCAAAACTAAGCATTGTTGAACTAAGATTTTATGATGCTAAAACTGCCTAAGAGAATCGATTTTGATCATTACTCCTTTTAATAAAACATGCAGTTGTGTTGTGCCTTTATATGGCAGTATACGTCCCTGATACATTTTCAAACGTTGCAGTTACAGGCATTGAAAATGAATGATCATGTATAAGAGAACATGTGTGCTTTGCCTAATCCCTGATTGGACAGTTCTTGGAGAGCTCTGCATGGGTTCTTTACACAGATAGAACAGGATTAGCAGTGTTCTTGCCCTTGGAGCTCATTTTGGTTTGGATTCCCCACAGACAAAGCCTCTCCGAGGCGGTCACCTCGGAAGAGAACCCAGAAGAGGTCTGCAGGCTCCGACGAGTGACTGCACTGCGTGCCGCCTCAGACAGGCACCTGTCTCCCCATCCAATCACACTGCAGTGGGCAGAGGGGGAGGGGCCACCCAGCCATGTCCTTCAAATGATACCTTGCCCCTCATTGGCTTTTTTTTTTTTTTCGTTTTTAATGGACTGTATGATCTCTGAAGAATGTGCTTGTTTTACGCCTTGAAAATGAAAACTTTAATAGTTCATTATGCAAGTAATGTTGATGGGGTTGGGAGTTGGTCTAACGTGCTGTCCAACAGAGCAAGGGGGATAAACAGTAATTCATGTGCCTGCTTGCTTCTGTCTATGATGGTCTTTTTATTTTGACTCTAAAAGAAGTAAGTGTCAGTTCGGGGAGCACAGCGTGTCAGATTTTTGAGGCAAACTACTGTTGATATTTAGGGCCGGTTAAGAAAGGGAGCCAGGTCTCTGAAGTTCTTCCCACAATGCAGGAGATCTCATGAATGAAATACGAAATACTCTGCATGCACTGATACAGGTTTCTCCCCCCACCCCCCCCCCCACCACCGTCGGTCTGCTTTGAGTGCCATTTCTGATGGGGTGGTACTGACAGTCAGGGGTGCCTAATTGGGTTTTTTTTTTCTTCAGTCAATGTGCCTGTGTATTTTTCTAATTAGCTCCTCTGTCAGCATTTACTTTAATCGGTAGATTTCCGCAGAAGGCAGCTATGATATGTGTAAATTCAGGGTTTTAGGCTTGTTTCCCCCCCCACATTTCAGAAAGTGACGTGACGACCGTTTAATCTGACAGCTGCTGGCTGCTTGGGTCTGTATTTTTAATGAACTGTTATTGCGTGTCTTCAGTTTTTGAAAGCTGAATGATTGAGGTGTTCAGTTACCCCGCAGCCTGAAGTCATGTGGCCAGCTGGTTTTGGAAAAGCTGGCCCAGCCTTTCGTCCTAAAAGGTTGGATCGTAGGACTCCTGCTGATTCACGATTAAGCTGGTGCATCGCTCTCAAAAATGCAGCTCCACTAGTTTCTTTACAAGCCTGTAGCCTCCCCTTGTAAACAGTCAAGCCGCCTTTGCTGTGAGCGTGCAGATTAGTTAAAATTGTTTCCAGTTGCAAACCAGTTGAATGATGTTTTTGCCACAATGTCTGACATTGAGGATTCTTTCATGACTGATTTTATGTGTCCACTTTCTCGTAAAAGACCACTTAACTGAAGATGTCTAGAAATGACAAACTTTTTGGTGAAATAAAATGGTTTTGCAGTATATGATGGGCCTGGACTGGTTTGGTTATTTTCTAGAATATTGACCTTTCATTTTTTATGATCCCCACTTCATTTTGGACAAATCTCCAGCAGCTAGTCCCTGGTGTAGTTGAGGTTAATGGCCTCTGCTGACATTACTATAGCAACCATGGGATTTGAACCAGTGACCTTCTGATCATGAACACAGCTGCCTAACTTGTAGACCCACACACCACACCACAATGCAGTAAGTTGGAATTGAACGTATGGTCTAAATTTGAAGCCAGATGTTTCTCATAAATCTTTGCTGTGCTGCCCTACAAGGGTCCTGCAAGTACAGAGTGCATCTCGTATTTGCTTGGGTTTCTCCCAGGTGACAAATCTAATCTGCACTTGACCTTGATTGCCCTTCAGGACTGAGTAGAGTGGCTCAGGGAGTCCTGTGGGTATTTTTCCTTGCCGTTGATTTGGCATTCTGCACCCTCAGATCAATGTAGCAGGACCTGTGGATGCTTACTCCAATGGGGAGATGAATCTCAAATTAGGTCTGCTAAATTCCTGAGCTCAAAGGAAAGACCTGAGAAGCTAAAAGCTTGAATAATGGACTCAACACACTTGATTAGTACTGATGGTGAGCTGCTGGTTTGTGTGAGGGCACCATCGGAGGCCTGCTGTGAGAGTGCAAGGAGGTGCTGGTGGTTTGCATAGAGCAGTAGTTCTCAGTCCTGTTTCTGGCGCCCTCTCCTAGAATGTGTTCATTTCAAACCACACTGCTTTCAGCCAGCCACATTTGGAGAGTGGAGAGGGGGGAGGGAGGGAGGGAGGGAGGGGGAGGGGGAGGGGGGGGGGGGGGGGTCAGGAACAGGATTGAGAACTACTGGTGCAGAGCAGTGTTTCCCTACCCAGTCCTCGGGGAACCCCGGACAGTCCATGTTTTTGCTTCCTCAGCTCCCAGCGCACTTGTGCCAGGTGTTCTTGATTGGCTGGGAACCGGGAGGGAGCAAAAAACGAGGATTTTCTGGGGTTCCCCGAGGACGGGGATGGGAAATGCTGGTGTAGAGCAGTGTTTCCCTACCCAGTCCTCGGGGAACCCCGGACAGTCCATGTTTTTGCTTCCTCTCAGCTCCCAGCGCATTTGTGCCAGGTGTTCTTGATTGGCTGGGAACTGGGAGGGCGCAAAAAACGAGGATTTTCTGGGGTTCCCCGAGGACGGGGATGGGAAATGCTGGTGTAGAGCAGTGTTTCCCTACCCAGTCCTCGGGGAACCCCGGACAGTCCATGTTTTTGCTTCCTCTCAGCTCCCAGCGCATTTGTGCCAGGTGTTCTTGATTGGCTGGGAACTGGGAGGGCGCAAAAAACGAGGATTTTCTGGGGTTCCCCCGAGGACTGGGATGGGAAATACTGGTGTAGAGCAGTGTTTCCCTACCCAGTCCTCGGGGAACCCCGGACAGTCCATGTTTTTGCTTCCTCTCAGCTCCCAGCGCATTTGTGCCAGGTGTTCTTGATTGGCTGGGAACTGGGAGGGCGCAAAAAACGAGGATTTTCTGGGGTTCCCCCGAGGACTGGGATGGGAAATACTGGTGTAGAGCAGTGTTTCCCTACCCAGTCCTCGGGGAACCCCGGACAGTCCATGTTTTTGCTTCCTCTCAGCTCCCAGTGCACTTGTGCCAGGTGTTCCTGATTGGCTGGGAACTGGGAGGGCGCAAAAAACGAGGATTTTCTGGGGTTCCCCCGAGGACTGGGATGGGAAATACTGGTGTAGAGCAATGTTTTTCCACCTAGTCCACAGGGATCCCCAGGAGTCCACATTTTTGCTCCCTTCCAACTCCCCACACACCTTTACCAGGTATTCGGTGTTCTTGATTGGCTAGGAGCTGGGAGAAAAATGTGCACTGTCTGGGGATCCCCAAGGACTGGAATAAGAAACACTGTAGAGAGCCATTAGTCGCACAGAAATGAACAAGCCTTGTGTTTTAACATCCTTTTTTTAATGTTTTATTTTCGGTTTAATGATTCCAATACAGAACAGCTTACTCTGAAACGGAAGCACCGTACAACGTGATACGGAGGAGCACTGGGGTGCCAGCGGTCAGCTGGTGCTGACCGGGCAGACACAGAACCTGTCCGGTGTGAAATAGCAGCAATTTGGAGATCCCTTTAGCGGTCATACAGTCAGTACTTCAACAGTGATACAACGAGCCATCCCATTGGTCGACACTGCGCTCATTCGTCCCTCCTCACTCTCTCAAAAGCCAAGGGGAAGAAAATAGGCAAAAAGTCACTGTGCCATAGTCATGAAAACGGTGCTAGACATAAATGAGGCAAGACACTAGGGGGCGCTCTTGGCTGAGTGAGTACTCCAGCTTCTGTTCCTCTCTCTGAATTCACAGTCAAGTGCTGAATGTAGTGATTGAAATTTTTATTTATAAAAATCACAAATTGGAAGACATCTTTACTAGAGAAAATATTGAATATGCATAATCTGTAAAAGCCCTGAGAAAGGAAAAAAATGATTAAAAGAAAAAGAAATTAGATTATCATGCAAAACTAGCCTATGAGTCACCCATTACTGAACACATACTTTTCACAGTTTTTTATATATATTTATATTCATGTAATTGTCAAACTAATATTAACCAAACAGACCACACTTCCTACAAACATAGATTAATGTCTAAATAAAGCTTTAGAATCAATAGTGATTATTGCTAAGACGAGTCTCAGGTTGTCACTGGGAGACTACTGTTTTTCTCTGTGGCATAAATGTGATCAATGGCTTCTCAAATAACCTCTTACCACACTCTGGGTCCTCAATAAATATTAAAATCAGCATCAGCTGCTTTACTGTAATCCTTATCTGCATAGAAACATACTCCACAGAGCAGGTGATGGGATAGGTGGAAATTTTTTATGCTAAAATTCCACACTCAGTGATTGGACAAGACTCTGCAGACTCGCACTTCCTGCATGGGCGGAATAGGGTAGAGTACATACATACCTCGACCCTGTGTTGTTTCGGCTGCTCATTGGTTGTTTCCAATAAAGGCGGCAACAGGAAGTGGGGTTTTAATTGAGACGGACCAATCAGGAGAAAGCTTTCCCATCACCAGATCTAGAACCACACATTGTTCATTCTAAACATCTCATTTTGCAAACTATTTATTTCTCTCTCGCCTGCTTTCCACTTTGCACTCGTGGTTATTTTGGTTATTGCCAGATTCGAGATTTTCAAAACTGGGTACACAGTGCTGGCTGATGTGGAAAAAACGTTCTCTGTTTACCGACTTGGGAACGTCTGTTCTACTCTAGCGGATTTGCACCTTGAGGTTCGTTTTGTTTCTGAGGTTCCTTTGGAAAAAAAAATACATACGTCAAAAAGATAATTATAAACAAAATCTAGCCTCTGAGCTGATTATGATGCTGGTCAGAATCCTCCTAGCGGAGGCCCAAAAGGGCCAAGGGGTGTGTAACACCACCCCCAGAACAAGGACAGCAGGGAACAACGTTCAAGTACAGAGGGAATTTTCTGGGTGGTGCCATCTCACACATACAGGGTTTAGGACACCGTGTTGGTGATCCCAAAATTCCTGTGTAAGGTGTTTTGATTGGAAGGGAGTTGGGAAGACATCTTGGAGATCATTGGAACGTTACTCAGCGGTTCAGGAGGACAAGCAGGACGTTCTGCCGAACATTTGGGGCTACGCATGGGAAAACAGGCCAGTCAGGCCCCGCCCACTCAGCTCATGAGCGATGTCATTTTCAAGCACACCAGATGTCAGTATAGCTGGAAGATCTAGTGTGCAGATGTGAGATGGAAAAGATGAAATAAAATAACTCAAGACAAGCATTGCCCATGTGTCTACTAAAAGAAGAGTCATTAGAATGAGCACCTAGTTTAAAAGAATGAAGCTTTCAGTTACACCTTAAAATAACGATCAGCTCTCCTGGGTGTCTTTAAGTGTCTAATAACCCAGCACAGTTATTCAGTCTCACAAGAAATTAAAACATCTTTGTCTCGACTCCAAAACGTTCGCTGAGGATTAAGTGGGGAGGGGAACAGGAAGTCCACCGAGACCATGTGACTGTTCCATTCTTCCAGTTAAGTGATCATATTCAAGCCTTAGTGTCCCCATACGGCAGGAACTCACAGGCTCCTGCTTAACACAAGCACCGCCATGGTACTCATTTAAATTTTGTCACCTAAAGAAGATGCACTCGATTGTTTAATGCTTAAATTTCGTAATCAAAGTTGTGACAAAAAAAATTATAAAAATGCTACGTAAAATTACGCCGCTCATCAAATATATCTTGAGATATATATATATATATATATATATATATATATATATATATATATAAAAAAAGTAATAAAAGTAGTAGTAAGGCACTAAGAATCAGGAAGTGTTTTTGCTTTGTTTCTGTTTAGTACAGTTCGTTGCATTCGAAGGCATTTGTTGCATGGCACGGGTTCTCACATGGGTTCCTGTCACTCCACCTCCAACATAGAGGGTTCTCCGGGGGGCAACATGTGCTCCAGGGACGTTAGCTTGTCGGGGCGCTCCAGCAGGTCCTCGATGTAGTCTCCTGAGGGCGCTGTTGTGCTACCTGGGGCATCTTCGGACTGTTCCTCTAAAGGTTCGGTGGCCTGGTCCATCAGTTCCTGGGGATGTCCCGGCTTTGCCTGCTCCTCCCTGAGGGCCCCCTGCTGCACCCGCCCCACAGGCTGTGCTGGCCCCACCCCTTCGCTTTCATTCTCTGAGGAGGGGTTGGTGCTGCCCAGTGTGGACTCGCTCTCGCTGCCTGAACGCCCACTGGCACCCTCCTCCTCGCCGGCCGTACCCCCAGCAATCCCACCACCACCGCCCTGTGCCTCCTCACCCCGGGGCTTCTGGTGTATCCGCTGGTGCCTCACCAAGCTGTGCTTCAGCGTGAAAGTACGCTCGCACGTCTGGCATTTGTAAGGCCGCTCGCCTGTGACGACAGAGGGGTGATGGTGGGTTAGGATGGGTGGCAGATGGAAGGGAGCCTCTCAGTCCCTAGAGGAGGCATGTATGGTATACCTCTGCTTGTATGTGCGAGGTTAGCAGATAAGACCACATGTACCCCCCTAAACACAATGACAGGGCGGAGCCTCACCTGTGTGGGAGCGCATGTGCCTTGTCAGGTCCTGCAGTGACCAGAAGCGCTTATTGCACACACTGCACACCTTCTTTCTCTTGTCGGCTTTGTTTCCAGGCTCCCCCTCACTGCTCTTTGGTTCTGTGGCCCCGCCGTCCTCGTCACTCCTGTCGTCCTTCTCTTTCTCCTCTTCCTCGGAGCCGCTGTCGCCGACACTCCCCATTCCCTCGCTCTCCTTCCTCTCCTTGTCGAGCTGCTCCTCTGCACTAGTGCCGGGGTCCTGACTGCCTTCTGCCACTCGTTGCACCACCTTCCTGCTGTCCTCCTCCTGGCCCTCTGAAGCGTGCACCCTCTGGTGGCGGACCAGGGTAGCAGCGTGCCGGAAACTCTTCCCGCAGTTGCCGCACGTGTGCTTTGATTCTTCCTGGTTGCAGCTCTCCAGGCCTGCACTGCCTCCTCCTGGCAGTGGTGGGTGATGCTGCTGCTCTTCTTCAGAAAACTTGAAGTCCATTAGCTTCCTGGCAAAGTTCAAGTCCAAGCTCTTGTTACTCTGTGAGTCGTCATCCTTCTCATTAGGGTGGCTCTCACCGCACTGTGGCTCTGCACACCCTCCATTGTGCTCTAGTGCCCCCTGGTGGACAGGTCGGTCTACAGCAGTGGGTTCTGGTTTTTGTTCTTCAGCTACAGGCCTTTTGGACCCAGCTATCCCCTTATTGGGCTCAGTGCCACTCAGGTCAAGTGCTTCCCCGGCAGCAGGGTCTGAGTCCGACATGCTCTCTGAAACACAGACGCACAGTTAGTGTGGGCCCCCGCAGCTAATCTTCACGGGGTCACAATTTCACTCATAGAATTGCACATCGAAAATGTTCATTTACAGGAGTTTTAACTTAAACTTAACTTGTATTATCTGCATTACTTGTAAATAAAATGTAAAATGTCAATGAACAGGTTTATTTTCATAACTGCAGGTCCAGCTATAAATATTTTTAAGTAAAACCGACATATGTGGCTTCACCTGGTGTCAGGCATGCACTAATTAAATCATACCCTACACAGCCTACATGACCAGAGTCATTTATATGTTATGTTATGTTGTTTATAATTTATTGTTAAAACTGTAAAACAGGTATGTTGATTGTTCCAGTGGTGATAAATGCCCTCTAGAAGGCAGCAGAGAAGAGTGAGACCTAGCATGGAGCTAGCCCAGCAGGTTACCTAATGAGTGTGAATCAGCATGCCAACGGTCATTTTCACAACAAGAGGCACAAAGACGAGCCCTTCTGGGTGGGGAGGGGGTGCATTCAGTGGGTGGTCATACCTGCACTCTCTGGCGAGCCCTCGCATGCCTTGGGCTTGGACGCGGTGCCATTGTGCTGCGTCTGCGCCCGGTTGGCTACACCGTGCTTGCGGAGCAGGTGCCGCTCACAATTGGACTTGGTGGAGAACAGGGCGTCGCATTCAGGACAGGGGAATGGCTTCTGACCTGCGAGTGTGAGCCAATGAGATGCTTCTATTCATCTCCCACTACAAGTTCACTGGTCCAGACATCAGGCATAGAGTCTCTGGATAAGCTCCATGTATTAAAATATAAATGGCAATAAAATGGAGCAAGAATATACTTTGGCTCATGGGAGTTTTACTTGCACAAAAATCGTTCTCAGGGGAGAACAAAAAAAATTATTGGTCCAAAGCGATAATCAATCAGATTGTAGAAGAGCTGGGTCGAAAAAACTAGAGGTGGCAGGACCAGACAAACACGACACAGAACAATGCATGAAAAAGTATCAAGAACAGGTCTGGGAGGGAAATGACAGCCCTGAAGGACGGTACTGGTAAACGAGATGCTATGTCACTTTCACTTCCGTAAACGAGGAACTGTCCTAACCACCAAAAGCCCATCTCTGTTGTGCTACCCTAATCCATCAAGCTACATGCCTTCCGTGGCTGCTGCCATTCATATTTCCTGCCACGCTTCCGCCACTGGCGCTATATGTCCCGCCCACCGCCATTCCTCAGCACCTGAGTGAGGCCCGGAGCAAGCCAGAGGGTAAAGTCCATTCCCCCATATGTCATTTCCTGTGCACGCCTTTTACCAAACAATCGCAGTGATTGCTGCCAGCTCCACTGGATCAGTAGCATACAAACACAACATACACACACGCACTGTGGTCTGGTGCGAGTATAAAAATAAACCTACTGTTTTCTTTCCATCCCAGCATTCTTAATGTGCACGCAATACTTGAGAATACCAGCACAAGTTTTCACTGCTTTGCGCTGTTGACAATCCTGGGTAAAAGGCATGGAGATGCCCTCCTCCAAAAAAAAATTAAACAATGTAACCATTTGTGGACATTTCTGAGATTCCAAACAGCCACCATCACTCTCAAAACAGAGTAAACATAAGAGGTGCTATATTAATAATCCAGACAGTGTATGGTCATGGGTTGAGTCGAAAGGTGATTTTTGACCTTGGATTCCATCTTCAAAACCACCAGAGAACAAATTGCACATCTTGTGCTACTCAAGCAGAGAAATTTAAATATAAGACAAAAACAACTGCAGCAACCAGGGTTATTTGTCGACCGTTAGGGCACCGCAAGCACAACTTACATTCTCGGGAGACCGAGAAACCCTTCTGCCCGGCCTCAAAGCCTTTTCACACTTCCTGTTTCAAGTGATCACAAGACAAGGTTGTCATCTTTTCTCCTTTTTTGTAACAGAGTTGAAAAATCAGGGCTGAAACATGATCCTTTTACGATTACAAATTTAGTTAGGAAAAAAATGTTGCTTCTACTATTTTGGTGTATAACCTAAAAGCAAATTTCAACAGAGATGAGCATTTGCGTGATGGACAGGAAACGTAGATGGGTATCAGAGGCCCAATCCCAAACTATACCCTCGACACTCCGCCTTCATTTCGAGTCACACTCCCGCCGAGTCACCCTCACAACACGCCCTATACACTTAAACTGAAGGAAATTGTCACAAGAAAGATTTGAGACAGACTTGCCCTCGCAGCGCCTTTTTACAGTCTTCATTACCGGAAAGAGTAAATGCATTACGTAGTGATTTGACGAAATGGATCCATCAAGAAGCTGTATTGTATTTTCTTTAATGACATATCAGTTATTTTAAAAAAGCACAGTTTATCTAATGCGAGAAGACGACGGCTACGTCGTCTTATTGCACTGAGCAATTTTAAGTATGTACATGTGTCATATTGACGATTGTACAATTTCTACCATAGCTAACTTAGTTTACATGCATAAAACATTACTTCTGTACCAAATACCAGATCCAGATATGTAGAGGAAAAAACAGGCAAATATGAAACATAAATTGTTATTGCTGGTGTGATGTTGATCGAGTTTGCGTACAAATGTTTCTTCGTGTGGTTTCTAGTTTGAAAAGTACACAAAATCTCTCGTAATCGGATCACGATAAAATCTACCTGTACTGACCAGTTATAAATAACTGCTTTCCTAATTTTTTTTCTGCAGCGATGAATTATAACATGTAACATAGACTTTCTATGTGTATTTCACTGTGCTGTTAGAATCCAATTATTAAATTATCGCGCTGTTCTGTTTCCTGTACGCTAGGAATTATGGGATATGGAAGTGGTAGTGAAATCGCGCGAGCCACCATCGTTGCCGACTCGCTAAAGGAGGGCATAATCGACCACTCCCCCTTAGCCCTTGCTGCTTTGAGACACACTTCAACATGGCGACGGGTCTCGGGAACGCGCAAACGAAGGCGGAGTGGTGAGGCGGAGTGTGTAGGGACCGGTTTGGGATTGGGCCAGACACTGTGCTTTGTAGGAGTGGATAACTCACCTGTGTGTGTGAGCATGTGTCTCTGGAGGGAGCTTGCCCAAGGGAAAACACGTGGGCAGTAGGAACAGGTCATCTTCTGTAGGGAGTTGGAGTACGCATTCTTCTTGCCCTTGGTCTGAGGCCGTGGCCGCTGCTTGTCGTCCTGGCTGTCCTTCTCGTCCTCACTGGTGGAAGGCCTCTTTGCCTCATCCTTCAAGGGGGCCTCTGCTGTTGCTGCATCGGGCTGCAGATATGGACTGAACTTGTTGGCGTTGGTGGTGGCCAGGATCTTCTCGACGCTGGCAAACTCTCCGCTGGACTCCAGATCGATGTCGCCAGGTTCTGTGGTGTGATGGTCGCCACTGCCATCACTGGGCCTTGCTTTGCCTCTCTTCTTGGAGATTTCTGGGGAGGATTCATCTACGGAGTCATTACTGGCACCACCTTCTCCCTCGGCCTGTTGCTTACTGGGTGGCTCTGGATTTTTTTGGAGCCCAGTGCCCTTCTCTGGCACCAGTTCTGGCCCACCTCCAGGGCTGCTGGGAGCACTCTCCCTCTTCAGCAGAGCAGGAGCGACGGACACAGAGGAGATGATCTGTGCTATGGAAGCCAGTGGAGGGAGTTCCTTAGAGGACGTAGGAGCTGAGAATGGCTTGGGAAGCAAGGGCTTGAGCCTCAATGGGCGACTGGCATTGAGAGGTCCGTTGGTATGAGGGGGCACGAGGGATACCTGGTATGGCCCAAATTGACGAGGTTTCTCACCCAGGGCTTTATCCTGGGGTCGGACATGGTTGGTGCCAGGAGACAGCTCCTCTCTCTTGATCTCCAATGGGGGTCCAGTAGGCGGCATACCAGTAATGTCTCTTCTCAACTTCTTCTCGGGATTCTTAGGGATGGAGAGGTCAATAGGTTCCAAGAAAGTATCATAAGGGGCAGGCAGAGGCGGGTGGAGCCCCTCCTGCTTCGTCCCACAAGGACCCACCATGGTACCTCCTCGACCCTTACTTGAAAAGTCCAGTGGCTGGTCTGGGTCGCCAGCATAGAAACCGATCTCTTCTACCTTGATTGGCTGAGGGAACTGCCTGTTCTGAGGGAGGGCAGCCGGCGATGGGGCGGTAGGAGAATCGAGGAGTAGAGTGGAGATGTGCTCCTCGATCTCTCGCTCCTGTACCTCGGGATGCTGTTTCAGCAGGTGGTGGATGCAGTTCCTCTTAGCCAGAAAGGCTGCCCCACACCGCCGGCACTCGAATGGCTTGCGTTGGCAGCCACCGTGCGTGCGCAGGTGGATCTGCAGTGCCCGGTAGCTCTTCAGGTCCTCGCCGCAGTAGCCACAGAGCGTCTCGCCACCAATGGAGTCCGGGGAGTCGCCGGACACATACTCAATATTCTTCTCTATCTCCTTACGCGTGTTCTTCATGTGCTTCTTGCGCAGGTGCCGCTCACAGTTAGCCTTGACAGTGAAGGCATAACGGCAGATGCGGCAGGCATAGGGCCGCTCGCCGCTGTGCGTGCGCAGGTGCCGAATAAGAGTGGCTTTGTCGGGGGCGGCGTAGTCACAGATCCGGCACTGATAGGGCGATGCACCCATGTGGAAGCGCATGTGGGCCTGCAGGACACTGGTGGAGGTAAAGACCTGGTCACAGAAGCGGCAGGGAAAAGCTTCCTTGCGCCCCGGCTTCCTGCCACCTACCCCCTTCAACTCAGACACCATTATCTGGTTGCCTGCCTCCATGGGTGTCAAGGCATCCATGTTGAGCTGGGTCTTCTCTCCGCTTCTTTCTTGGGTGCAGTCGTAGCCGCTGGTGGGAGAAGATGAGGAGGAAGAGGACTCCCCCAGTGTCTGGAGCAGCTGGTTAGTGGGGGGCGGCAAGCTGGGGCTGATGCAGCATGGAGAGGCCTGTTGGGCGTTCATGAGTGGGGGCGGAGTGGAAGTGGCCAGGCTGGTGCGTGGGACCACCAGTGGCTTTGGCTTGAGCGAAGGCATCTGCTTGCAGCTGGTCTGCGTGGAGTTGCTCGGGGCTTTGGAGAGCGGTGGTAGGGTGATCTGGTTGGGCGCCGAGGAGGCCATCTTCAGGATCTGCTGAATATCAGCCAGTTCAACGCCGTTCTCGTTGCTGATGGGCCTGACCACCACGCTGCTGTCAGGCTGCACAATGAAGCCCTTCTGGAAGGGCTGCAGTGAAAGGAAGCTCAGGGCGCTCACCTGGGAGAGGCCCTGGAGTGACGACGGGTCCGGCAGGGGAAGGGCAATGCCACTGGGCTCCTGAGGTAGGCTGGGCATCGTCGGCTCCACGCGGATGACCCGTATGCTATCCAGCACGGCTTGCTGGGCCTCCTCATCCGTCTGATCTGGCTTCATCTGGGAAATGTGCTGCAGGCCCAGTGACTCCATGAAGCCGGCCTTCTTGGCAGTTGGTGGCGTTTCACTGCGAGGACTGGGTGGGGCTTCCTTTGAATCACAATGTTCAACCTCGTGAATGGCCAAGTGCAGATTGAGGGCGGACTGAAGGGGGAAGGCCCTGTTGCAGGTTTCACACACAAAGCGATGGAACTTGCTGGTAGACCGGCGGAGGTTGGTCTCACACCAAACCTGGCGAGCAGACAGCTTTCACTTAAATTCGCCTGACAATAACCAATTTCATGCCACATAAGAAGCTTTTATTCAACACTAAACATCGATATTCCTGTGGACAAGCCCCCCAACCCCCATAAACTAATATCTGCTATCAGTAACGTGTAGATCCATGCCAGAACTGATCCGACTGTGACCGGCACACACCTGGGCAATGTGCGGGAATTTCCTGCAGGAGAAGTCAATGAAGGCCAGGTCACTGAAACCCAGTGGGATGGAGGGATTATTCTGGATGAAGGGGCGTCCGGCAGGGTCGGTGGGAAGCTGCTTGTGAACGACGGTGTTATGACGCAGCAGACCTCGGTGAGTGCGGAAAGTGATGCAGCACACCTCACACCTAGGAGGGGACAAAAGGGGGATTATAGCGCCTGACTCCAGGGTCTCGTTGCAGGGTCACTGTAGTTATGACAGCAATCTGCCCCACTGAGTAAATGAGTAATTGCATGCTTGCAATAAAAGTCCCATGGAATCTTTTCATTAAGTGCACATAATACTCTTTAAATCTGTCTGCACTATGTTTACTTGTTTGCACTGTGTGTACCGCCTTTGCAGCTTGTCATTTTGGCACTATATGTATGTTCTTCTGTGCACTGCATTCCTGCTGCTGTATGCACCAGAATTTCCCCCTGGGGTCATTAAAGTGCATTTTAATCTCTATCTTTCCCTTTGGAGCCAAAGGATCATGGCAAAGAATCGTCTGTACATTAACATTTTATTTCTTTAGCAGACACTTTTATCTAAAACGATGTTCATTTTGAAGCAGCGTCAGACAGTCCCTGGAGCAACTGAGGCGCCCAACACTGAGCTCCTTCTGCCGGTCATTTGATTTGAACCGAAAACCTTCCGCTCATAGGCACAGTGTCCTAACCTGCCAAACCACCCCCCATAGTTTCTGCATAGATGGAGACATGGAAGGGGGGGGGGTACCCCCATGTGATTATGATGTGGCAGGCAGGCGCTGTCTGTGACCTGTAGTGGGGCCGTTATCGCCTGGCACTGCCTAGGAGGGTTTCTGGAAGGCGTCTGCACCTCTAATCTCCTTTATCTCCGCTGACACCCGGCTACCAGCGGCTTGGTGGTGCTAGGGAGCCTAATCGCTGCCCCTCATCCCTCTCCATCCCTGGGTTTACCTCCCAACCAGAAGAACGCGGAACTCCAACTCCTCAATGGACAGAACCCAGACGGGCCAACATACTCAGCACCGGAAAGACATCACTGCTCCCCGTTACAAACAGCCCAACCATATGTAAATGTGCATGTGCGTGTTTACATACGTGTATGTATGTGTGTATGCAGGCCTCCCAGAATGCATCATCCAGAGATTAGTGTGCCTCGGCTACTCCTGTCACATCTAATTAACCAGCTCACCCCCCTCCCCAACCCCACTTAAGTGTCCATTAACAGCCCAGGTCCTGATGCTGCATACTGTGATGGAAGCTCCTAACATACCCGCCGTTGATGTGAATGATAAACAGCACTTTCAATGGAAACAAGTTTTGACTGTTACATGCACATTTAAGTGTAAGACAATCAAATGGGGGCCCAGAGAAATGCTTACTGGGTGGCATTCTCTGCCCCCAGGATTTCACTCCTACTCCAGTGTTCAAATATTCAACAGTGGTGAGGTGGCACCCCCTGCTGCTGAAATCATTTTCCAATCTTACCAGCTTCCCAATCCCAAGGTTCACTCACTCTCTCCTATTTACTCTACTTCTCTTTCAGCCCCCCTAGTGCCATAGCCTGCTTGACCCCCCCCCCCATTCAGCAGTTCACACAGTCAGTGGGGAAAGTCCCTCCACATTCTCATACACGGCAGCAGCTTTGCTCCCTGGCATTTTCCCGTTAACCTGCAGGACTTTTCAGTGCAGAATTCCCACTAAGGCTGAAGGTTTCGGCCATGGGGGCCGAATCCTCCACCACCCCCCCCCCCCCACCCCCCAACCCCCCAACTCCCGGGGCTGGTATGTGGCAGCACTTGGCCATGCTGGGATATATTAAATTATAGCTCCCGCTGGCTGAAGCATACCTCTATGGGATGCCGGCGGGGTCTCCAGGCAACGGCGGGGAGCAACCCCACCCACATGCTGCGTGGCTGAGCCCGGAGCACGCATTCTTCATGGCTCGTCTCACGCTACACCCGTCATGGGATCAGTGCCGCCAGCAGGACGCGCACTGGTCCCTAGGGTCATCAGGTCGGGTTCTGTATCGGTTGACGCCACCCAGGCTTATGCTCTTCCCAAAAGGAAGCCTGAGTGAGACCCCATGATGCAAAGCATCCTCCATTCTAAGATGGACTGGCCCAACCCGACAGGGACTCCGTGAGACACACATGGACCGGCACCGCAGGCATTACGAGTCAGCTGACTTGGAGGCTTTGGATGGCGAATTGGCTTCTGCAGCTGGGGGCGGGGTGCACGGTATGCCGTCACAGGGCGGGGGTGGGGTGGTGCCGGCCGGCGTACCTGAGCGTGCTGTCAGGGTGCGTCTCCATGTGCGTCTCCAGGCCGTATTTGCACAAAAAGCTCTTGAAGCAGATGGGACAGGGCTGTAGCTCCCCGCCTTTGCCCCGCTCACCCGCCTGGCTCTCCTCGGAACCCTGGGGACAGGTGTGGTGGCGTTAAGATAAAGGGAGGGTAGGGGGTAGCCTGGGAATGAGGGGGCGGCATGGCCTGAGGGGCGGGGGGGTACCTTTTTATGCAGGGGCTCGTCCGTGCGCTCACCCTCGTCACCTAGGCTGGGCTTCCTCTTGGCAGAAGGCCTTCGTCGCTTGGTGGGGGAGGGGGGGCTTGTGTTCAGGCCCGTGCTGGGGTCTTTGTCGTGGATCTTCATGTGCCTGTGGAGATACATGCCCTCCTTAAAACCAAGCAGGTGAATCCCTTTAAATTGGGGGGGGGCGGTGGCCTGCTCCGTCACAAGCCCCCTCCGCGCAGGTGGAGCCCACACACCCCTGACCACTGTGGGCCCTGGTCATGTGACCTTGGTACTCTGTGCTAAATTTAATTGGATTCATGACAGGAGAAAAACATGGAGCAAACACACGCCATGAGTGGCCAGCCAGCCTCTGAGAGGCGTCAGTGAGCCGGGGGCCTTGGGCTGGGTGATGGGGCGGGAGTGCATGCGCTTAGACGACTGTTGCAAGGACAAGGCACCCCCAAACATCAGAATGAGAGAACGGAAGGTGGCAGGGGACGTGCACAATGTTCTGACCCTGGGTTTACTCCAAGGTCTGTGTATGTGTGTGTGTGGATTAGGTGTATATTACATTGTGGGGACCAAAACTAAAAATACCAAACATCTTATTACTTATGGTTAAGGTTAGGGCTGGGTAGGGGTTAAGGTCATCATGTTCTGATTAGAGTTTTCCCCACAGAAATGAATGAAGAGTCCCCACAAAGATATAATTACAAACCTGTGTGTGTGTGTGTGTGTGTGTGTGTGTGTGTATGTGGTCACACTCCCAACGCTTTGCTCTGTGACACATGAGAAGGGAGGAAAAGAGGCAGCCATATGATATGCCGAGGTGACGTCACTTTACCATGGCTACACCATGTGACCCGACCATGTGACCCTCCAGCCATACAGATTTGCCAGTTTCGTCTCTCCCCTGCCTCTCCACTACCCCCCCCTGTCTCTCTCTGGTTAAAGGTCACATGCAGTGAGATGGGAGATTAAAAGAAACAAAAAGAGCACATCTCCACGGTAACACGCTGGGACACGTTGCCCCCCCATCACCCTAAAGGGGAACAAACTGGTCTTTCTGGAAGTGCAAGCCGTGTGTGCCCCTGAGCATACGTGGTAGAGCACTCGCTCGGGATTTTCGGGTGTTTCCCAGCATGTGTGAGGACAGTCAGAGAGTCAGCAGTCCACAGCTGAAGGTTACTTGTCACGCGAGGGCAGGCAGAGTGCCGGTCGCCCGTGTGCAGCCCTGATGGCCCCGCCTCTCTACGAGGACCCCGGCCTTACTCCCGCCCTGCAAGATGTCAGCGTGCTGCGATCCGGCAAACCCGGCCAACCGCAGGAGAGACCGTCTGTCTCTGCTATGGGAGTGACATGTGGAGTGACCTGGACTGACTAGGGCTCAAAATGGGGGGGAGGGGTGTGCTCACAGATACATCACCTCGAAAAAACCCCCAGGGCCAAAGCATGTGCTCTCAGGGAGCACATAAAGTACCCCCCCCCCCCACCTTCCCATACTAACCTAAACGCTGGTCTACTGCTATGCTGTGTCCCTATTCCTCCCCCATAACTCCAACCGGCTGTAACCTGACACTTCCCACAAACAATGCCACTAAATGTCACAGCGGTGACCTGGCACACCTCGCTAATCCAAAACACTGCTGCCGGAGTGATGGATCCTCGCTTTTCCAGCGTGTGAGAGGAAGAAGGGGATCATTGGGCGTGAATTGGTGACGAAACACCCTTACGCGGGCAGTTAATTTACCTCTAAATTCAGCAAGCTTTTCTTTTTTACTGCTGGGTTACTCACCTCACGCCAAAACAGCCCATGCCCTCAGGCAGGTTTCCCTACATCTCCCAAAGCAGCAGCTTGAAGGTTATTAAAGCGGTCATGATCCTGAGTGACTGCACTCAGACCTGCTGTAAAACGGTCACGCGGACTTCCTTCACATTGCATCCAAAAGGCGACTCCACTTAATGAACAACAATCAGACAGACCCTGTCTCCTCCCTGGGTTAGCTGGCGACCACAAATTGGCAACTGTGTGGGAGGGTGAGCATGGATGCAGGCAGCTTGCCGGGCCTGCAGCTGTCGCCCACTGGTCCAGCGACTGTCATGACCAGAGGTCTACGCGGTCACACATGTTTGGGAACGAACTGCCCCCCCCCCTCCCGCAATAGGCACAAAGAAAACCAGCAGAGAGGGAGAGATGGGGAGACAGACAGTTACCCCCCCACACATCTTCACACCCCAAAACCACATGGGTGGTGGTGATGGTGGTGGTGGGGGGGGGGGGCAGAGACAGCTGTCTGTCTCCCGAAAAGGAAGAGGTTTCGAGTGTGACAGTGAGCGGCTGGGGCCCCACCCACCATCTTAGCCACCCCCACTCCGCTCCAGCAGTCCACCACTGCCCAAACTGGTCTGCCCATGGGTTTTGGGGAGAGTAGGAAACAGCAGGCTATCAGCGCCTGTTGCGGAGCTCCACCTAAAAGTCCCCGGCGACCCCTCCCCCCCAGACACCGCCTGTAACCCCCCCCCCCCACCCCCGGTTTCCCACCCATCCTCCAGCCCACATGACCCCACCCTGCATTTATCTCTCCCGAGCACCCTCCACCTGCCTCCCCAGGCGATCTGGCTCGGCAGCGGCTCCGTGACGGATGCCAACTGCGGCCTGTCGCCCCCTGTCCCCTGCCCTCGGCCAAACTCCCATCTCCTCTCCTTGGTTACCGCGTGGCAACGGCGGTGGCTCTGCGCACCATGTCGTGGGGATAAACAAACGACTTCCATGGGCTTCCTGCCTCCTCGACTATCAACCTGCCCCACCCACATCCTGGCACGAACATGTCCCCCCCCCCAATGCAAATCACTTCCCCAGTGCCATGGTGGAGCTTAGCGGCTCCATTTTGCCAGTAAGGGTGCAAAGCAGGGCCCACCACTGCTCTCAAATCAACAACCATAAACCTTAACCTATACGCTGCCCTGTTGGCTGCCAATGGATAAAACTAATCATATAATAAAATTGCTTCTTGATGTCATCTGAAGCATCTTTCCATGGAGGTGAAGGCGTTTCTCTATCTCCTTTTACTGGAATCGCATCACCCATAAACAGATTGGGCAAGAAAACAATAATAAAAAAAATACAATCTCAACCAATAAGGGCTGTTCGCACAGCACACCGCTGCCAAGTCATGATACCGTTACGGCGTCCGGGCTGGTGCAGAACCAGTCCCATCACGCCCAGTCTCCTCCCACAGGTGCATTCCTGACGGCCAATTCATCACGGTGTGACAGCACCGCCCGAGGCGAACACGAGCCCGAAAAACAGAGCGAGGCACGGGAGCCGTACACTCCGCCAGAGCGCTCCCCCTTCCCGCGGCGGGTCTGAACATGACGTCCAGGCCCGAGTGGAGAAATCAGCTTTTGATGGAGACTTAAGAAACATGCAAAGCGCGGCTAATTAACAAGTAGCAGCTTCCTGCGAGCGCCATGGACGTGTTGGGGCTCGATCGCGGGGGCATCACGACGCTCCCACAATGCCCCGCCACCGTCATCTCCGGGTGAACGGGGGTGGTCGGCATGGAAACAGTGGGCGTTCACGTTTAAAGATAGCACCCTGGTGTCAAAATACAAAGATAAAAAAAAATAACAGATGCACATAAACACAAACACGCTGCTCATCCTCTATTTCGAGGCGCTAACAACCTATAGCATCAAAGTGCATCACTTCCTGTTGTGGCCAGGAAATGATCCTCTGACGGCAGAGGTTGGTAATTCTTTTATTCACGTCCTCTTTGTGGTTAACGAACAGGCTAATTAATCCATCTTGATTCAGATATACGCTCCTCATGCTCGGCGGCCCGCCAAGTACCTGTGCATGTTGCCATTGGTGGTGAAGGTCTGTCCGCACACGGAGCACTTGTAGGGCCTCTCGCCGCTGTGTACCAGCATGTGCCGGTCCAGGGAGCTGGCCGAACTCAGCGACTTTCCGCAGATGCTGCACGAGTGGTCCGTGGCCCCGCTGTCCGAATTGTGCTGGGGGGGTGGCGGAGAAGTGTGAAGGTTTATAGACACATGGAGACATCTTGCTGTGTGTATGTGTGTGGGTCACTAACATTCACTCAGTGGCCATTTAATTACGTACCCCTACACAGTACCAGATCAGGCACCCTTCAATCCCTAGAACCACCTTAAGGGTTGATGAGTTGCCTTTCTATACCTCACTATTATACTAAGCTGCTCTTGCTGCGCATGTGTACTTCCCAGCTTGAATGAATCATTCACCTCTGACCTCTGTAATAAGCAAGGTGTTTTCAGCCACAGAATTTCCCGGGACTGGATGGTTTGTGTTCAACTCAGAATTCTCTGTAACTTCAAGATACGGTAGCGTGTGAAAGTCAGAGGAAAGTAGCTGAGATGGTGGAAGCACCAGGTTTCACACCAACAATCACACCATGTTCAAAATATCACAGATCAGGCGTCTCCGCCATTCGAATGCTCAGCTGAGCAGTGACTGTGCCTGTGTGATTCTGCATGTGTTCAGAAGCAGCCACGTGATTCTGTGTTTTGGGCAGATCTGTGTACTAAATAAACTGGAGTGTAATCGAGTCAAAACGGATGATAACTGCTCATTATCAGCTGGCTAACGGCACAGTCACAGAGAGGACTGCCAGTGTTACCTGTCCTGCATGCGGCAGGTTCGTGAACTGTTATCTGTACACTGCTACGGGTTCAGAGTGAGGGTCTCAGTGTAAACCATCAGCCAGCCCCCAACTCCCCCCACCCGGTACCCTAAAGTATGGAATGAAGCAGTTACACACGACTGAAGGGGGCGACAGTGAGCGCATGTGTATATGTGTGTGTGTATGTATATGACAGAGGCCCGCGCGTGTGTTCATGTCAGGCAGGTATCCAGGCACACGGTGAGCCCCCCTGGCTCGGCGAGAGCCTTGCTGGGTCCTGGCCACCTACCTGTCGGATGTGCATGGTCAGCTGGTGCTGCGTGACACAGTTCTTGTCGCATAAGGGGCAGATGAAGGATGAGATCTCATCCCTGGCATCCTGCAACACAGTGAGCACCATGAGGTAAAATGATCCCAGGTCTCAGGTATTCAAAGGCAAGCGGTTAAAGAACCCTCATGTGCCAGCTGGATCTGCTCCTATACCGCCCCCTACCAAGCCGGTATAGGGATGCATGTATCTTCAATCCTGAACGCTCCACCTCATTCAATTTCATCAAATTACACTCAATCACCTTTACTCCGGAGGTTTGTTTAGGGACACTGTATAATTAAAGTATCAGTGCCTTAAATTTTGTACAGACCACAATCTGACCCTATAGACCACAGTCCCTATAGTCCTCTGACCCTTATAAACAATATTTCTATCAACCCTCTGACCCTATAAAGCACAGTCCTTATAGACCTCTGACCCTATAGGCCTCTGATCCTAGTATGATGGACTCTGACAAGCCCCCATGCTGCCGAGGCGCACGCACACACACACACACACACACACACACACACACACACAGGTTTGTAATTATATCTTTATGGAGACTCTCCAATCATTTCTATGGGGAAAACTCTAATCCCAGCATGACGACCTTAACCCCTACCCAGCCCTGACCCTAATCATAAGAAACAAAACAAAATACAAGACTTTAGTCATTTTTCGTTTTTTGATTGCATTCACAGAAAAATGGTCCCCACAATGTAATATAAACATAACCCACACACACACAGTCACAGCCGTCTGCTCTGTGACTAACCCTCACTCCTATGGGCTGTGGGTAGCCACCTCATCGTTTTCTTGGGAATTGGCCTACTCCCCCTTCTTCTAGTGTGCTCTAAACACCACAAAGAGCCCCCAGGCTCTCGCAGGGGTAATAATCTAGCGACTCAGGCCCTGAGGGCACCATAAGGGCTCCCCGGCGCCGCATTACAGATCAGGGACAACGCGGCTCGTATTAACATGTCTGTTTAATGACCCGGCTGAGCCCTGCCCTGTCCTCCCTGCCCCCCCCCCCTTGAGAAATGGGCCTGGAAACCGGCAGGTTCTGGGGCTGGAGGAGGGCATGTGATGCTCCCCCCCCAGTTTAGAACCAGGCATGCTAAAACGGGCCTCATGGTGAGAGGGGTGACCAAATTACACAGGAAGGCTCTCCCTGCCACTGCCAGAGCCATCTATGTATGGAAATACACTTATCAGTGTCACTGGGGGAGGGGTGGGGGTCACATGACCCAGGAGGGGGTAAGGAGAGGACACCTGTTTGCACCGTACGACAAAAAATCTCACACTTGAATTGGGGGGCATCAGTGCACACAAAGGGGGATTGAGATGGCCATATGCTGCTGCTCGTTAGCGGCTCTCCGACCCCCCCACACTCCCCCAGCTGGACAGGGATCCATCCGGAAGTCGTGCCCAGGGGTACCAGCTTCATGGGCCTTTAGGGGGCTCCCACAGGCTACGGTAACCTTACCTGGGTCCGCCTTGGCATGCGGTTCGGGGCCGGCAACTTGACGGGCGTCTTGGTGGGCGTGTTGGAGGTGGAGTTCCCGTTGATCTGGGCAGCGGTCGGTGTTGTGGGATTGACAGGGGGCGTCTCTTCCCCACCTCCCCCAGCCGGGGAGCGCTCAGCCTCCTCGCTGTCACCTCCTGCCAACACCAACAGGCCATCTTCCTAAGAGGCCCTGCTCATGGTCCACCCCGAGGGGAGGGTTTAGTAAGAGACCCACAGGGGCTGTGTGCATGTTCCTATCAGTGCATATTGGCAAGCTGCAGCAGCCTCCCTATTTTACTCCATCCCTCATTTCTCTGATCCTTCATTCCCTCCATCCCTTGTTCACTCCATTCCTTGCTCCCTCGTTCATTACATTCCTCACTCCTCATCCCTTGCTTCTCTGATCCCTCACTCCCTCATTCATTCCATCCTTCACTCCTCATCCCTTGCTTTTCTGATTCCTCACTCCCTTGTTCACTCCATCCTTCATTCCTCATCCCTTGCTTCTGATCCCTCACTCCCTCCCTCACTCCTCATCCCTTGCTTCTCTGATTCCTTACTTCCTCGTTCACTGCATTACTAGCACCCAGGCTCGATTCCCTGCCAGCCATGGTGTATTTATAGATTAAGTGGGCCAAAACAGGTGGAGTCAAATGGCGCGTACCTGGAGGCCAACCCCAATGCTGTACCTGACGGGGAGGGGTGGGAGGCTGTGCTCATTTTGGCCAAAACCATCCTGTATGACTGTCTGTGACCCTGTAGTGCCCAAACCCAGCATTATGCTTTGTATGTGTTGGTGGTGATGACGAGCAGAGCTGTGAGGCTGCCTCCGTCCCCCCTTCCTCCCTTGGGTATGTGGGGAGCCCCTGTCCTCCTCATTCTGCCTGAGTGTTATAATACACTGCCCTGTCTCAGGCGGTGCTGCTGCTGTAGGCCAGAACAGTGCGTGGGGGGGTGGGGGCAGCCTGTGAACAGCTGTGAACAGCCTGTGGTGTTACAATGGCACCTCTGTCCCAGACAGTAGGGTACTGAAGTGGAGGGGGGGGGGAGGGTGCAGGGGCACCGTCCACACAGAGTCGTCTTTTAGGGATCATCAAGTGGGGGGGGGGGGGGGGGGGGGGGTCTCATAACTATGAAAAAGAACACTGAAAACCCATAAGGCAGTAATTAATGTAATGAACGACACTGTTAAAAATATATTAAACTGAATAAAAACCACCCCTCCTGGAGCCGACACCTTATCGTGGTGGAGGGGTTTGCGTGTTCCAGTGATCCCAGGAGCTAAGTTGCTCGGGGCTTTATGCCCGGTAGGGTCACCCAAGGCAAACAGGTCCTGGGTGAGGAACCAGACGAAGTGCGGCTCAAAAGACCCCTTATGAAGAAAAACAATATGGAAACACGTTTTCCCTTGCCCGGACGCGGGTCACCGGGCCCCCCCCCTGGAGCCAGGCCTGGGGGTGGGGCTCAATGGCGAGCGCCTGGTGGCCAGGCCTATACCCATGGGGCCTGGTCGGGCACAGCCCGAACAAGGCACGTGGGTTCCCCCTCCAATGGGCTCACCACCCATAGGAGGGGCCATAGGGGTCGGGTGCGTTGTGAGCTGGGCAGTGGCCAAAGGCGGGGACCTTGGCGGTCCGATCTTCGGCTGCAGAAGCTAGCTCTAGGGACATGGAATGTCACATCTCTGATGGGGAAAGAGTCTGAGCTGGTGCGCGAGGTTGTGAAGTTCCGGCTAGATATATTCGGGCTCACCTCACAGCTTGGGCTCTGGAACCAGTCTCCTCGAATGGGGTTGGACCCTCTTCCACTCTGGAGTTGCTCACGGGGAGAGGCGCCGAGCTGGAGTGGGCGTACTTATTGCCCCCTGGCTGGGTGCCTGTACATTGGGGTTTACCGCAGTGGACGAGAGGGTAGCCTCCCTTCGCCTTCGGGTGGGGGGACGGGTTCTGACTGTTGTTTGCGCTTATGCGCCGAGCGGCAGTTCAGAGTACCCACCCTTTTTAGAGTCCCTGGAAGGGGTGTTGGAGAGCACTCATTCTGGGGACTCTCTTGTTCTGCTTCAATGCTCACGTGGGCAATGACAGTGAGACCTGGAGTGGCGTGATTGGGAGGAACGGCCCCCCCGATCTGAACCCGAGTGGTGTTCTGTTGTTGGACTTCTGTGCTTGTCACGGATTGTCCATAATGAACACCATGTTCAGGCATAAGGGTGTTCATATGTGCACTTGGCACCAGGACACCCTAGGCCACAGATCGATGATCGACTTTGTAGTCGTGTCATCGGACTTGCGGCCGCATGTCTTGGACACTCGGGTGAAGAGAGGGGCGGAGCTGTCAACTGATCACTACCTGGTGGTGGGTTGGCTCCGCTGGTGGGGTAGGAAGCCGGCCAGGCCTGGCAGGCCCAAGCGTATAGTGCGGGTCTGCTGGGAACATCTGGCGGAATCCCCTTTCAGGAGGAATTTCAACTCCTACCTCCGGCAGAACTTCTCCCATGTCCCGGGGGAGGCGGGGGACATTGAGTCCGAATGGGCCATGTTCCGCGCCTCCATTGTGGAGGCAGCTGACCGGAGCTGTGGCCGTAAGGTGGTCGGTGCCTGTCGCGGCGGCAATCCGCGAACCCACTGGTGGACACCAGTGATGAGGGATGCCGTCAAGCTGAAGAAGGAGTCCTATCGGGCCTTTTTAGCCTGTGGGACTCCAAAGGCAGCTGACAGGTACCGGCAGGCTAAGCGGGATGCAGCTTCGGCGGTCGCTGAGGTAAAAACTCGGGTTTGAAAGGAGTTTGGGGAGGCCATGGAAAACGACTTCCGGACGGTTTCGAGGCGATTTTGGTCCACCATCCGGCGGCTCCGGGCGAGAAAGCGGTGCAACATCAACACTGTTTATGGTGGGGATGGGGTGCTGCTGACCTCAACCCAGGACGTTTTGGGTCGGTGGAAGGAGTACTTCGAAGACCTCCTCAATCCCACCGACACGCCTTCCAATGTGGAAGCAGAGTATGGGGACTTGGGTGTGGACTCCCCTATCTCGGGGGCAGAGGTCACTGAGGTGGTTAAAAAGCTCCTCGGTGGCCGAGCCCCGGGGGTAGATGAGATCCGCCCAGAGTTCCTTAAGGCTCTGGATGCTGTGGGGCTGTCCTGGTTGACACGCATCTGCAGCATCGTGTGGACATTGGGGGCAGTGCCTCTGGACTGGCAGACCGGGGTGGTGGTCCCCCTCTTTAAGAAGGGGGACCAGAGGGTGTGCTCCAACTATAGGGGGATCACACTCCTCAGCCTCCCTGGTAAGGTCTATTTGGGGGTTCTGGAGAGGAGGGTCCGCCGGATTGTCGAACCTCGGATTCAGGAGGAGCAGTGTGGTTTTCGCCCCGGCCGTGGAACAGTGGACCAGCTCTATACTCTCCGCAGGGTTCTGGAGGGTTCATGGGAGTTTGCCCAACCAGTCTACATGTGTTTTGTGGACTTGGAGAAGGCATTCGACCGTGTCCCTCGGAGAGTCCTGTGGGGGGTGCTCCGGGAGTATGGGGTGCCGGGCTTCCTTTTAAGGGCTGTTCGGTCCCTATATGACCGGTGCCAGAGTCTGGTCTGCATGGGCGGCAATAAGTCGGATTTGTTTCCGGTGAGGGTTGGACTCCGTCAGGGCTGCCCTTTGTCACCGATTCTGCTCATAGTTTTTATGGACAGAATTTCTAGGCGCAGCCAGGGCGTTGAGGGTGTCCGGTTTGGTGACCTCAGGATTAGGTCTCTGTGAAGCGGCTGGGATGAGAATCAGCACCTCCAAATCCGAGACCATGGTCCTCAGCCGGAAAAGGGTAGAATGCTCTCTCCGGGTCGGGGATGGGGTCCTTCCCCAAGTGGAGGAGTTTAAGTATCTCTGGGTCTTGTTCACGAGTGGGGGGATGATGGAGCGGGAGACCGACAGTGATGCGGGCGCTGCATCGGTCTGTCATGGTAAAGGAGGAGCTGAGCCAAAAGGCGAAGCTCTCGATTTACCAGTCGATCTACGTTCCTACCCTCACGTATGGTCACGAGCTGTGGGTAATGACCGAAAGAATGAGATCGCAAGTGCAAGCGGCCAAAATGAGTTTCCTCCGCAGGGTGGCTGGGCTCTCCCTTAGAGATAGGGTAAGGAGCTTGGTCATTCAGGAGGGACTCAGAGTAGAGCTGCTGCTCCTCCGCATTGAGAGGAGTCAGATGAGGTGGCTCGGGCATCTGATTAGGATGCCTCTTGGACGCCTCCCTGGTGAGGTGTTCTGGGCATGTCCCACTGGGTGGAGGCCCCGGGGAAGACCCAGGACACGCTGGAGGGACTATGTCTCTCGGCTGGCCTGGGAACGCCTCGGGATTCCCCCAGAGGAGCTGGATAAAGTGGCCAGGGAGAGGGAAGTCTGGGATTCCCTGCTGAGACTGCTTACCCGACCTCGGATAAGCGGGAGATAATGGATGGATGGATGGATGGATGAATAAAAACCACTGGCTGACAACTGAGGGATGATTATGGAAAGAGAATGGCGGGGCGGGGGGTGTATGGAAGGTGAAGTGGACGGACTGTTTGCTGGGGGAGTTTATGATTGGTTGGTCAGCCTCTCGCTGGCTCACCTGCATGCTCCTCCTCCTGCCGCTCGGACCCACTTTCATCCTCATCTCCTGATGGGCCTGGCTCCATGCTCAGCGGCACAGCGACCCCGACTCCCAGCCGCGCATCCTCGTTCTCCATCTCTGCGATTGGATGGAGAGGGAGATAGGGGTGGATGAGAGCCTGTCTTGGTGATTGGATGCAGAAATGGACTAAAGAACACACAGGGTAATGCTGGAGTTTACCAGAACTTATGCATTCAGGATCTATTTATGGCTAATGAATAACTTAAAAACAGAAAAAACAGAGCAATTAACAAATGCGAAACGTGAACCCACAAGCTGCAAGGACCACAAAACAAACAGACGGATTGTCCGGTGACCCATCTCACCGAAATTATGACAATAAGCTACAGAATGACCACATCTTGCGTTTCCATCCGCGGCAACTATCAGCTGGAAGGGAATCTATTACCCATCAGCCCCTGCTCCTACACCACTACCAGCTTCCAGCCCTGTGGCCAGCCCCCACAGTACCACCGTTCACATTGGGAGGAGTGTAGCTGAGCCAGGCTTGCTGGCGGGGGGGCTGACTCGGGGATATGGGGGGGTTAGGGGCATGGACGCAGCACCCTCAGACTCCATCTGCTGCCATTTCTGTCGCTCAAACAGCAGCTTGTTTGATACGGCAGCTGGCAAGAGCGCCATCAGACAGATACGACAAGGAGGGTCGGGGGAGGCAGGGCGCAATGTAATGACTGTGGGGGGGGGAGGAAGAGAGAGAGAGAGAGAGAGAGAAAGATGCAGGCCGCACTCCCCCCGCTAATTGTCACTTCCCGTGCACAATCCCACAGGAAACTTCTCTCCAGGCCAGTCCACTTCCTCCTGAAGGGGGGGGAGGGGTGGAATGCAGAGGCAGTCAGCCCATCCTCAGCAGACAGGCTGCCCAGAAACAGCACCCAGGCGGGGTTGGAGAGACAGGGCAGAATGGGGTGGGGGGGGGGGCAAACACACAAACCACACGCACAAGAACCAGCCACGGCAACACTAAGAGCAGACTGTTAAATACAGCACCAATAGCGCGCGTGATAAAACTCTCTGGATGGGCACCATGGAGAAAGGCGAACAGAAGGGGGCGCCAGACAGCCCAGCCCCCCATCCCTTCAGAGCCAGTAGATAGCGAGAGATCATCTTACTTACAGGGACCACTCCATCTCCACCCCAGCCAGCGTGGGGGACAAAAGTACATGGATGGGAAGGAGACCTCAGAAGTGGGGTGGGGACCAGAGTTCCTGCTCTATCTGTCACAGCTCTGGGTGTCTCCACAGATAGAGAGCCAGGCAGGGGTAGAAGGGGGGGGGGTCCCAGAAACAGAGAAAGAGCAGAGAGAAACGGAAATGAATGGAGAAAGAGAGGAGAGGGAGTAGAGACAGAGGAGAGGGAGAGGCAGGACGGTGCATGTCAGAGATCCTTTCCCTGTCAAAAACAAACAGACGGCCCCGTGTGGGGGAGGGGGTGCGAGCGAGGGAAGCAGGTTCTGCAGGGTAGGACAGGCACGAGCAGCTGTGTGGTCTCACGTTTACCGGGGCGGGGCGGGGGGGTGAGGAATGCGGCTGGTACCAGGACATTCCCGTGACGAGCTGCCTGCAGGCCCCCATCCCGGAACGGCCGCCGAGCCCTCGCACCTCCCTCCCTCCAACAGAGTGCACCACGCTGCCAAAACATCACTGCCCCCCCCCCAACCCCCACACACAGAAACTGCTTCCAGCTCTGTCACTTGATTCGTTTCTGATATTTTAAAACACATATTCAGTAAATACAGCTTCACTAAAAAAAAGAGGATGAGACTACTGGAACAGATAGTTGCTGTACCGCTTAGAATACAAAGATGAGGGGAGGGTGGCAAGACTGTTTGAGGCCATACATGACCACACTGTCAACCTGTTGTGGGACGGGCTGCTTGCCCCCCCCAACAAGACCTCACGCTTGGCTGTGAAGGTTGTGAAGGAGTCATGTGACCCCAGTTCTGCAGGATCGCACCCCCCACCTCTACATCTGACCTGACTCTGCCCCCCGCCACAGGCCATAACCCGCAGGGAGGCAGATAGCACCCGCCTCACCAAAGCTGTGACTTTCCCAGGACCGCCGGATGGAGGAACCCGTCTCTCAGCATAGCTGGTGAGCCTCGGCATCGCCACGCCGATGCCTGGCCACCATGGCAACGCCGCGCATCCGCCACAGGCCTCTGGGAGTCACGCCCTGTTCACGCCGCCCTCCTGGAGATCGAGGTCCTGCTTGCAAGAGATACTCACCCCACCCACTCCCACTAACGTTCCTGTCAGACGGGTGTAACATGTCAGAGCTCAGCTAAAGGCGCACAAACTCAAACCTCTAACTGCTCAACTGAAGGTCGCAGACTTTATCTCAGACGGCCTTCGCCATATGGGACAGTGTGTCGCTTGCAGATTAAAGATGGGGGGGAGGGGCTTGTCTCATTGTTCGCCGCCGCTGGACTGGTGAGAAATTCAACTGCCATTTTCAGGGAGGAAGGAGAGGCAGATACTGCAAACGAGAACCGGGGGTTTTAAAATGGGTGCTAAACACAAGTTTAACAAGACAATCACGAGGGATCAAGGGCCCTGTAGGGGGCGCTATGCCTGTGGCTGCTCACATCACAGCTGCTGACCTTCTCCAGAGCGGGAAACCCAAACAACATCCCGAATAGGGAGGGCAGTCAGGGTGAGGGCGCAGACGCTCCCGGCACACAGCCTCGCGTCAACACGCCTGAGAAAAAGTCACATGGGGCGGGGCCACCCAGCTGGGCCTGAAAGGACGAGCTGAATAATTCATGAGGAGTGACTGATGACTTCTTCGTACTTGCGTGACACGGCTGATCCACCTGACGTTTGTTTACCTTTAGGGAAAAATAGCAGATTAATGACTGAGGTTGACACATTTTCACATCTGCCCTGGCTGGCATACGGCCCCTGGCTGCCAGAGATCCGCACAGGCCATCTCCCTCCAGTCTGCCATCATCCCCCCTCCCATCGTGCCATCTCCTGCACTGCACACCCACCCCTTCTCCACGAGCCTCATCCCCAACCTTCTGACATATTGCACAACACGGGTCCCGGATCTGCAAGGGGCCACCCACCCACCCGTGACGTTGGGCAACTATGAGCCGCACCGGGCCGCCGGCGCGGCCGTGACGGGACTTGTTTTCTTTGAGCCACATCCCGCAGGAGGAGTTTCACGAGTAACGGCGGGATGGCGTATTCCCATCAGAGTGCGGCGGGGCATCCACGTGGGGGGTCGGATTGCCTCAAGGGGACGCTGCGCTACACGTCAGGACCAAATACGGTTAAAGATCTGTGATGGCTGTTATGAGAGACACACGTACACACACAGCAGGACCCTAGATCCCACAAATACACCACACAGAACTGAAAATGGCAGACCATGCCATACCTACCAATCCTACAAACACACACATAGTTCATATGTTCCTGTCATTGTGGGAATTCTCCATTCATTTCTACAGGCATAGCCCCATTCCTAATTATGATAACCCTAACTCTTACCCAGCCCTAACCTTAACTATAAGAAACCAAACAAAATACAAGACTTTTGGTATTTTTAGTTTTTTGACTACAGTCAGCAAGGTTTATAAAACTGAGGTTTATATTGTGTGGACATGAAAAATGTCCCCATAAGCTAAAAAGTAACAGGTTCTACTACATTGTGGAGATGTTTGGTCCTTGTGGAGACTGAAAAAATGGTTCCCACAACATCAAAATAACAAATTTATATTACATTGTGGAGGACATCTCTCTCTCTTTCTCACACACACACACACATACACACACACACCACTCTCTGCAGAATTCAGTGAGAAGCCTTCCAGACCCATCTCTCCTTGCTAAGAGAAACGCACGCACTGGTGATCTGACCAATAAGCTGGCAGGACTGGGCCTCCAGAGTGAGCTGCCTTGAAAGGCTTGTCCCGTACACTGGGGCCTGGTGAGCGTGCATGCGGTGAGCACGGGACCTTTCATCAACCTCTGAAACAGCCAATCAGAGCACAGCTCACTGTGTCTGTACTTAAGCAGCAAATTATTACAGGAGCCGAGGGAGGCTTTCTTTTGGTTTTTCCCTCTCTGCCTGAGACTGGTGGGGGAGCTAATCAGGTTGTGGGGGGGGGGGGGGGGGTTTGGACGGGCAGTGACCCTGCAGGGGGATCATCGGGAGGGGTTTTTAAACATGCTGAGTCTCTTGGCTCCAGGGTGTGAACAGGTACCAGGGGGTGGGGGAGGGGGTGGTCCGCCTATAAGGCTGTAAACCGACACTTCCTGCCAGCTCCTGCCTCGCACATCAAAAGGGACGCCTCCCCCCCCCCCCCCCCCCGCACCCCAGTGATGGCCCTATTTGTTCTCCAACAGACTGGAAATGAAGCTCCAACAATCAGCCTCTGACAGTAAATCTGAAGCTGAGCACAGAGCACACTGCCCTCCACGGAACCAGCCAGCAGGCCCCAAGAAACATTTTCAGCTCTGGTGGGGGGGGGGGGGGGGGGGGCGGGGTCTCCAGGCTGGGAGGAAGCAGCTCACCTCAAAATAAAGAAACCAAAATAAAGCGGACAAGAAGGCAGAAGGTAGCCTTCGGAAGTGTTTGTGGTGTCCCTCCAGCCTGATGACATCACAAGGGGCGTGTCTAGGGAATGGATGACGGGGGGGGGGGGGATCTCTTAATTGCTCCTGCCCCCTGACCAGCAGGCAAAACAAGAAGGCCAAGAACGCCTGTAGGTCCTACAGAAAATGACAACTAATGGTGTGGGGGGGGGGGGGTGTACCTACCAGTACAGGCCAGGCAATCGGCTTCGAGAGACACCCAAGGGTAGAAGAATGATGGAAGGAGGACAAAAAGAGGTGCAAGCAAACCCTGCTGGGGCTGGAATGAGGAACGGGGAGATGGAGAGGCCGGGAAGACAGATGGGGCCGAGATTATCAGATTAGAGACTGCTAAGACTGTCCAATTAGGAGGTGGGGCTTATCTTGGATGGGACAGGTTACTGTTGCCAACCCCACCCCCCACTAGGACAATACATTCCTGTTAGAGATGGCAAGCTGTCAGCATCCCTGCCTCTACAGAGAGGTCACAGGCCAGTAACCCACCCCCCCCACAAGAATACCTACATGGGGGAACAGGAAAAAGATATAGAGAGGCAGGTCATCTATCAGACCTTGACAAGTCGAGCAGAGAGAGGTATTTAATCCATCCATCTGCAATTCGTCCATCATTTGTCCATCCGTCCATCCATCCATCCATCCACTTATCTGGCGCATGGGAATTGCCATCTGTTTACAGCATAATATAGACAAAATAAAATGGCATATCCAATAATGCACAGGGTGACTGAATGGGAGCGAGAGAGACAGAGAGGCAAGGGGTCACATGTGGCAAAAAGATGCGTGCAGGAATCTGGCCAGACTGGTGCGGCGGGCGGCAGGGAGGCGGGTCGCCCCTCCGTTAAGCGTCACCATGGACACCATCGCTCAAAGTGACTGTGTCGCTGTCCCAGCAGAGATAAACGAAGGGGGGGGGGGGGAGGGTGGCAACACCAGCAAAACCCACTGTACAGTCGATGTACCTCCAAAATAAAGACCGGAGTCTGCTTTTTTATGATACATTTTAGTGGAATAACTCCACTCAAACAGACTAAGAAATAAAGCGCTTTGTGATTGGACGCACGAAGTCTTTGGAGACAGACAGGAAGGCCGACGGCCATGTAAGCAGGCGGGATGCCCTGCCAGTCTGTGTGAAGGCCACCCTGCCTTTTAGGGCAGAGCCCCCTGCTTTTCCAGGCCGGAGCCAGGAGCACGAGGCCCTTGGCACCCCGTACCTCAGCTGTCACTCCGAACAGCTGGCCCTGAAAGGACTTTTCATGCCACCCCCTCCCCACCCCCCACCCAGCCACATCGATCTGCCTGGAGATATGAATTGCGTCAAAACGACACAGTGGGACCGGGTGACAGGGACAGCCCGGTTCTCCTCCCATCTGTCCGCCCAACCCACCTGGCAAGCGAGGGGGTGGGGGGGTGGGGGGGTCAGCACCTGAATGAATTAGGGGGCTCAGCAGGAAAAACCCTGTGAATACATTAAACATCCCTGAACGGCTTCTCTCAGGACGTGAAGTAGGTCACATGCAGAGACTCGAGGCCACGCCCCCTCCCTCAACCAGCCATGCCTCCTCCCCCCGTCTGTCCCAGCAGCCCTGTGGTGGGGCCACTGTAACCGGCGGGTTTCCGTCGGAGATGTGGAGAGAGCCTGTCCTGCCTGATGCTCCGAGGCTTCCTCTCTGCTCCACAAACGGGACATTCATTCCCGTCGACAGCACTGTGGACTGCAGGGCACTCAGTGGTGTTGGGGGGGGGGGGGGGGGGGGGGCACTCTCACACACACACACAGGGCTCAGTGGGGCTGGGGGCCTCACACACACACACACACACACACACACTCTCAGGGCTATGTGGTGCAAAGGGGCCGCTTACACACATGCACACACACAGCTGCAGCCCAAAGAATCTAAACAATGTCAGAAAAACAACAAATTTGGACAAAATTATAGATTTGCCAGAGGTTAGAAAGGCAGCATGTGCTGTTGGCAGGAGCAACGAGGGCAGGGACTCGGGATCCGGCACATGGCCGGCCATGTGACCGGGGCGAGAGGGCAGCTGATGGGCCTCACCTGCCTGGACCACAGGGAGACGGGAAGAAAGAGAGGGAGAGAAAGAGAGAGAGAGAAGTGGGACAAGAGGGAGAGAGGCAGGAAGAAAGATGGGAGTAGGGAAGAGAAAGACGAGGAGAGAGGGGAAAAGGATAAAGAAAGACAAAGGGCAGGAGGGATGGGGGAGCGAAAGCGAGCTGAGGAATGGAGCTCCCCACAGGCCGAGGCAGCTGGAGATGCAGGCTGCCACACGCAGGCAGAGCAGAGCTGTACGGGGCTGTGGGGGGGAGGAAACACCGCAGCCCTCACATGGATGCATGCCAGCGTGACATGCTTCAGTCCAGGGCTGCCCCCCCCAAAATGGGCTGCTAGAGCATCTGACATAAAATGAGCGGGTTGGGGAATGGAGGTTTACCCAGGACAGGAGTGCATGCCACATGGTGCTGGGTCATGTGTCTCTTTGTGAGATGCGCCCCCACACTCTACCTTCAGTCCTCTGTCGCTTGCCCCACCCCCCCTTACCTATACGGAGACAGATCACGCTGGAAACACTACCACTACTCAAACTACCATAAAAACATCCGGCTAGGTTGGGCAGCAACCTCCCCCCCGCCCTGCACAAGGCCAATGACCCCACACCGCCCCCCCCAAATCAGATTCAGGCCAAAGTACATGGCAGCAACCAGCTCCTGCGCCCCTGAAATGTTCACATGTGCCCAGTGACAGCCAATCAGGGGGCTTCTATGCTGGAAGAAGTCCCCCCCCCATCCAAATAAGAGTCACATTGTACCCCGTCCACCACAGTGTGGCTCTGCCTTCCAGCAAGGCGCCCCCACCCCAGGACAAGCTCCCACAAGGCGTTGATTCATCAGGAATGGGGGCGGGAAGAATCGGACCTGCCGTTTCTGGGAGGGTGGGGGGCACGCATACCCCCCCCCCCCTCACAGAGACATACATGAGGACTTGAGGATGACTGAGAGGCAACATCTGAAATAGCTCTTATATGTATCCCATTTAACTCTGCAAACTGCTCCATTTAATGTTTAATATCTCACACTCCTGCCCTCCCCCAGTGCACAGTACAGCACAATAAAAAAACAAGTGCACCCTATGCATTAACTTTGATCCCAAGGCAAGGGGGGGGGGAGTAAATGTCAAACACTAGTGGCCTCAGTCGTACAAAACGCACAAGCTCCCAAAGCACATCTTAAAGAGGGTGGAAGAACTGGATCCGAAAAAAAAAAAACAGAGCCCAAGGCGGGGGTGAAGCGCCAAACTGGTCTCCATGGGAGTGTTTACAGAGGCAGAATGGGGGGGCTGTGGTGACACCGCGCTCCCGTGGCCGACTTGCGAGGGGCATCAGGGTCGGCACCATCTGGCTGCATTATCACTGCAAACCCGACCAGCGCACAAAAGGAGCCCCGCACAGAGGACCCAGCTTGGACGTCCAAAGAAAGGCCTGCTCCGCGTGGCCCCGTTCCCCCAGCCGCAGGTAACCTCAACAGACCGATAAAGAGGTTAATATTTACAGCAAACCCCGGGTGAACCTCGCCTGGGGGAGCTACAAGTGAACTTTGCCTCATTTCAGGCGACCGCCCCCCCCCCCCAGCTTCCCGCAGACCAGCCCCATCCCTCTTCTTGGATGGGATAATTCCCTCAATGACTTAAAAACATTCAGCATAATTGTGAAAACCTGGAGCCACGACAAGCCTTTAACCGCTTCCTGTTTGGGGCACGTCTCCGAGTGTCGGGGGGGGGGGGGGGGCTCACAATTTATTATTTATTTTTTTTAACAGTTTTGTTACTCAGTCCCTGAACCTCCAGACCTTCATATCTTCAGAATAAACAGATCTGGTACATACTGTTTTCTCTCTCTCTCTCTCTCTCTCTCTCACACACACACACACACACACACGTTGGTCTTCCTATCTAAATGGAGACAGTCCATTCATTTCTATGGGAGAATCCCTAATCCCAATCATGACACCCTTAACCTCTACTCATCCCTAACCTTAACCATAAGTATCCAACCCAAATACAACACTTTTGGCATTTTTGACTGCATTCACAGATTTTTTTATAAAACTCAGGTTATCCAAGTGGGGATGTCAAAACATGCCCCCAAAAGCAGGGATTTTCAGGTTTTACTATACTTTTTGGTCCCCCCCCCCGCCCCCCCACACACACACACACAAGCTCACGTCAAAATAAAAGTCCCATACTCCACACTCCCACCATTGTGAAACTCTTCATGCAGCCACTGGAACCATAATTAAGCCAAAACCATCCTCCCAAAGAGAGCCCAGCTCCCCACTGGCCCCCAACTGTCATCTGGGCATAAAATGCAGCTCCTGATGGCTTAATTAGCACAATTAAGGAGCCTGATTGCCCAAGCATGCTTCCCTCAAGGGCCCTGGAGGTGTTCCGGGTAAAAAAAAAAAAAAAAAAACAAGGAGCATGGAGACTCGCATTGGTGACATCATCAGCGCCGAGGGGATGATCCGAGACATCTGCTCCGTTCAGTCGGCGTGACGGTCAGTGGGTGCACTGAAGCGGATGCAGGGGGCTCCTTTCCACTTTAAGGAAGCGTCACAGAGCTCAGCTGGTGTTAGTGGGGTGGCGTTCGCTCGCACGCATCTCCCAAAGGTATTAGCGCTAACAGGCAGGGCAGGGTGGGGCGGGGCGGTGCAGCCCGGAGATCAAACGGGTTACCTCTTGCGGAGAAGTTAATGATGCACCAATCAGACAGGGCTGCGAGGAAGCCAACAGAGACCCCACCCCACCCCTCCCCCAAACTGAGACTCAAGAGGTACTGCCAGGCAATCAATGCATGCTATGCGTTTTTCCTACCAAGACCGGAGGGAGCTAGACTTAAGATTATGGAACCCTGGGGGTTCAGCTGCTCAACTCTGGTCCCACAATCTGTCCCAAACGGACCGATGAACAACTTTCTGCACAACTCCTTCCAGAATATTCCATATGACAGCTGGACATTCCGGGCCGGTCGTCCTGCTGACTGACTCTGGAGTTCGCATTGCATATCCCGGCTCTGCTTCTGAGTCCCCCTCAGTAGCACGATCCTGGACCGCGAGACATGCCCCCCCAGCATCTCCACCATGTCCCCCAGCCCCTGTGACGTCCACATCAACACGGACACAAGACCATGCTTTGATGGGAGCCCGCCCCCCGATTCCAGGGATGCTTTGCCAATCGCTACTGCTTGCATGTTGGAGTGTTGGAGTGCAATGCCGGCGGGGGCTAGACAGCTTAACACCCCTTAGTGGACTAAACGCACCTTGTGGCCAGATGTTTAGAGACATTCCGAGGCCGGGAGCCATGTGGGTCGCCCCATCTCCCTCCTTATTGACACGCAAGCAGAATTAAGGGAGACGGACACTAATGTCACTACGAAATGGCACCGCAGATGGACCCCCAGGGAGGGGTCGGGGGCCCATGTAAGCCCCGGGGCCGGGTTTCAGCCCAGCAAATGGGGGCGTTGTCTCCTCCATTGTCTCTCCAAATCTCAATGACAACTGCGGGGGGCCCTGCGCAACAGGCCTGACTCCTGGGGGAGGGGGGGGCTCCACTGTCCTCTGAGGTCCTCACCCAGTCCCTGACACTTTCATCATCCACTGGTCCATCCCTCTGAATATCTACTGTATTTATCCTGAGGAGACCGCAAGTCCCTCCCTCCTCCCCCTCCCCCCCCCACTCCACTCCACTCCACTCCACTCCACTCCACTCCACTCCACTCCACTCCACTCCACTCCGGCTGGGAGTGGTGGGAAGATGTCTTGCTGGAGCCATAGTGGCCCATGGCGGTATTTAGGCTGTGTCCAGTTGGTAGAATGGAAACACTCACTCCCCCCCCCCCCTTAGTCCCCAGGCTCTGACAACACCCTTTTGCAGGGACACTCTCTCCAGGCTGGGCTGTATAACATGCCTAGAGCGCTGATCCACTGGCCCCCCATGTCAGACGGCGATTCAGGCAGGGGCTGGGAGGCGGGAACGCAATGGCAGACTGGGACCGCACCACGACATCCCGTTACAGAGAGGCACGGATCTCACTGCTAGACTTCAACACGGGGTCACCTTCTATCGGGATGCTCGTGCACTGGTCTCCATGGAGACAAACTCCACCCCATGTTTGCAGAGCGAACAATGGGTACTTCTTTCGGGAGGGCAAGGATGGAGGCAGACCCAGGCACCTGAGCGGGTGAAGACTGGAATGATGGGGCCAATCAGGACAGAACTGGCTGTCTGAATTAAAATGTTCTTGCCGTTAACACAAACACCCCCCTCTGTTCACCACCTCTGCTCCCCTAAACTTGAGGTGTCTCATTTTTTTGACGTTACCGACAACAATCCTTCACAAATGCTTTCATCAAAAGTTAGAGGTTCTGTGTTTCTGCCATTATAAGCTCTTCCTTCGACACAAACTGAGTCTGCATGATTAAGAAGTTCCTTAAAACATGCTTAACTTCTGGATGTCCCTTTTATTCCTTGGACCAATCAATTGAGGCCAATTGAAATGCGCGTACGCGGTGGGCCAGCACCAGAGCCGCAGCGGACCTGACGGTCCAAAGGCCCATATACGTGATTCCACGTCATTAAAAGTCGGGGGGGGGGGCACCCCCAAATCCCACCCCACCCCTATGGAGGAGTCCCAAGGAAGCTGTAAGTGCTGTATAAGTGCGATTTATGAAACATGTGGTTCCCATTCTGCATTACAGAAAGAACAAAGACGGAGCCCAGCCCGCTTTGGAGGGGAGAATCCACTGGTTGCCAGGTATCATCAGCAAAGCCACTGGGAAGGGGAAAAAAACACACACGCATACGCACACACACACACCCATGAGTTTTATCCGAGTCCTCAGCCACCTGAACTGCAGGCTCATGCTACCCTCAGCCCCTCACCAGAAAAATCTGGTTCCTCTTGTTAGTTGAGGAGGATACGAGCATTGGGAAATATGGTGCTTTCAAAAAACAAAAGCTAATTGTGCTTCACAGACAGACAAAAGTGGCGGAAAATACACACTCTCTCCCCAGAAGCCCCAAAGCATGCAGCAAGCAGGAAGAAAAAGGTTCTAAGAAAAAGTACATTAAAAGGTAAAGAAAAAAGAGTGCATGGCACTTAAACATGGGAATTAGTTATATAGAAGTTCATTTCAATAGCTGATTCTCAGTGGTTGTGCAGCAGAGGACTGAGGAACATCCCTGCATCCGTCAGGCTCCACGCGCCGTCACTGGGATACGCCTACTCCCAGCATGCACAGCACTGGCATGCTGCCAGGGTAGACAGTCTCTGCCGATGAGGTTGGGGGGGACACACACACCACACTTCTTAGATGGCTTCTGAGATGAGAGGGATGACATGTGGGTTTCCTCATAGGCCCACGCAAGACAAACAGGGAATAAATTAAAAATAAATAAAAAAATACACCCCCAAGGCCACATGCAAGACTGCTCTTTGTGCCACTTAAAGGCACACCGTCAGGAGAGGGGTGAACAGCCTAGGATGTGAGCCGTAATAAGCGTCCAGCTGCCTCCTGAACGGCCCACAGAGCCAAAAGGCCACATCAGCGTGCTATAAAGACGAGTGACGGGCAGTAACACGCATGCGCACGCCACGGCACCTCGCTACGCGGAGGGAACGTGGCATCCAGGGAAACAGGTTGGACGATGCTCACGCCGGGCACTGCCGTCGCTGCTCCTCCCCCCCTCCCCCCCAGGCGGACCAACAAGTGGCGTCTGTGAACAGGGCCCCTCCCCCTCTGCCTGCTAACCTCCAGAAGCTATCACAAATCCTCAGCCTGTGAACAGCTGCCAGCTGACAAAACTGTTTAGTCAGCGAGAACGCCAGCGAGAGAGGGAGGGAACGAGTGAGAGAGAGAGAGAGCCATTCTAGCTGCTGGCAACTGGTTGCTCACCCCCCCCCCCCATCCTGCAGCCCCCACCCCCCCTTCACTACAGCCTTCCCTCTTGCTGGTTTCCCTCAACAGCACCCCCTACAGGCCAGGAGAGGCAAGCGCATCTCAAACAGTAAGGGGTAGGAGGGGAGGCACCTTGATAATATGTAATGATGGCTGGCGCCCCCCCGCTGGCTGGCGAGCTTTTCCTCTCCCACACTCCCGCTCGCCCCAAGCTCCCCTACATCTCGGACAGAGCAGATCAAACACGACACGGACAAACGTACGAGAGCTCGACTGCTACATGCCATTGTTTCTACACTTCCTCCATCTTCCTCCCCCCGGCCCCAGAATGCAGGCTGTTTCACTTCCTGTCGTCCACACCCCTCTCCTCTTCACTCCAGGTGCTGCCGCTGCCTCCATTTCCCTCTCTCCGTCTCCCGTGCTCCCCCACCCCCCTCCTCCCCTGGCGCATTCTTTCACACGGGCGACAGGGCCGCCCCGCTGCAGACTTTGAACCCGCAGTAAATGGCCGCCTTATTTTCTTCTTTTTGATTCGCCGCGCTATGTGAGCCCGTCGCACATCCCTGGGAAGGCAGTCGCTTGCAGCCTGCCGGCGGGATGATTTTCCCAAATCTGGGACAGTGCCCCCTGTCACAGAGAACATTCAGTACCAACCTGGGAATGGGGCGAGAGCCAAACCGGGGACCATGTGTGTCCTCAAACGGGCTGAAAGTGTCGGCGTCATGTCACACAGACCATTCTAAGGGCACGAAACAGGCCTCTGCATCACAACTCATCTGCATTAATTGTTCAGATAGTAACAGTCGAGGTTCTGGTTGTCGATGCAGAGAGAGAGGTCCTCTGACTGCAGGGCGGGGCTCCTCCAAGCTAACCCAGCCCAGAACCATTCAGCGGGCCGCCTAGAACTGGGGGGGAGGCAGTCAGGAGTTGTGTGGAAATCTTATTTTCTGCCTCCTAGACTGATTTCTGTGCTTTGCATCCATTTGGTTACAGCTGAACATCCCCATAATTAGTCAAAAAGTGCTGCCCCCACCCCCCCCAGAAATGACACTCTGTATGTGGTAAATAGGCATTTCCTATTTACCAGTGAATCAGCACGTGCACACAGTCATACGGACCCAGATTTGCTAAGCTTAACACACATTGGTAAATGTAACATGACTAATGACGATATCCATCCATGCGTCTCGCAGCCCCTTATCCTGCACAGAGTCACGGATATTAATAAAAACCATGAATATATAATAAACTAATCTTGTAACAGGGCTCAGCCCTTAATCACACTGACTGTTGCTGTTTTTAAGTATCCAAGCATTCTGGCCTATGAGGGTGACTCAGGTTTGATGCAAGTCAGCCTAGGCCCAGCCAATAGCTCCCCACACAGGACAGCCGTCCCTCCCCAGCCCGCGTACCTAGCACGGTGAGCTCCCAAACATGGGCACCCCATGGCCCGAACACCCCCGGCAGGGAATGGAATATAATCTTATCTAAAATAGGCCGGTTAAAAATAGCTGGCGTGGCCGAACGGGAAGCCCATCTGCACCCAGGGAATGAGCGACTGCGCATCGGCGCTGGAGAAGGCCCATCAAGGTAACAGGGACCCCCTCTGCTTCCTGAGGACAGAGACAACGGAGGAGGATGTAGAAGATCAGTAAACTCTCCCACCCCCAAGACCGTCTTGGTTTTGAAAGAGGAACTTGACAAGCTGGGCGTGGGGGGGGAGATAGGGTGCAACACGCGATGGTTAAATAAATGCTAACGGCCTAAAATGACATGCGGTCGTGGTACACAGCCACTACTGCTCCTGTGCTGTAATTCTCACCCCCTGCGCCCCAGCCACCCTTGCCGTGCTCCTGCTCGGCGCAGAGAAAATCACACCTCAGCGTCATCTTGGACCAGTCGGCCTCAAAGCACCCATTGGTCTCCTGGCTTTTCGTGGCTGATTCACACTGAACAAACAGAGCCCCACCCATTACCTACTTCTTTTGTGTGGGTGTTTTTTTTCTTCCACGAGGAAAACTCTTAGGAGGGTGTAGGTGGGGGGGGTGTTTTTGAGATGAACATATCAGAGACCAGAGATAGAAAACTATTCTGGAAGCCTCTGTGCTGTCATCAGAGAGAATCTGACTTTGTTCTTCCTTGGGATGAGAGCAAGGCAAGTTACAGCTCAGATGAAAAGCGGTAATTATGCAGAGAGCGGATAAAACCTAACCCTCCCGTCACCCTTCCCACCCCGCCAAGTGGTCGGTTACTTCCCTAAAAACTCGCATGGGCTTCGCGCAACCCTCCTCGCAAATTAAACCTATCGCTAAACAGGAACTGTGAGGCGCCGCGTCCTCGCGAACGATCAAATCACAAAGAGAAGAAAAAAAAATCTCGGTTAAAACCTCCAGAACCACACGTTTCGCATCTCTCTGGGCGATGGGGCAGCCCGCCTCTCAGCGTTGGGGCGCCGGGGCTCTGGATGCTGGGAGGCAGAGCTTTGGGGCCCGGCAGGAGCGCCAAGGACATCTGCGAAGGACACATTCTCCCCTTGTTTAGTTAGCGGCCTTCGCTTGATTAAGAACAAATGCTTCAAAAACCAGCATCCAGCTGAGGCTTCCGTGTTTATCAAAATAGCTTCATTTAACTTTGATATCTTGAGCTACAGAACTGGTGTGCAAAGCGAGGGGAACGTTCACAACTCCAGCGTGGGGCAGCTGCAAGATGCTACACCATTGCCCAACCACGCAGAATTCCATCATTCCAATGACTACCGACGCTAACGTCGAGCACACGTATGCACTCGCATACTGGCAAACTGTTAGCTTAGTGTAATATTTAAGATTAGCTAAGGACAAGGGGTTTCTACAAACTTTCCATGAAAATACTGATGGTTAGAAAACTTCACAGATAGTGGCTGATCTGCCCATTAAATACACGCATGATGTAATCCAGCAAACGAGTTTGCTAAACCAGCGTCCTTCAGCAATTCAGCAGAGCTCCTGGCCATGTTACTCCCCTGTGGACAGCCACCACCCCCCCCACCCCCCAGGATCCTTTAAATACCCAACTGGGTTTAAAATAGGAGCTTCTCAGGACGGCAGCTATTCCCATCGCAGCCCACTCAAACACCGAAAGGCTGCCCGGATGGGACTCTGTCACAAGCAAATATATTCTCACAACTTTATAGAGCGACGGATGGCTCGGCTGCGTCACCTGTGTCAAATGAGTCACACTTCCAGATACTTCTACCGGCATCTAACAGGACATCAAGCCCAAAAGCCGCTTCGCCGTACAGTGTTCTGAGCTCGGGAGAGTTTTACAATAAAACCCATGCTGAATCTGTGTTTTGCTGCAACAATAGTAGAAACGTCCGTAATTTTATTTATATAATTTATTTAACGGGACGTTAGACGCCGGTAAATTGTTGCATTTTATTCCTGTTTACAAGATACAAACTCGATAAAAGTCGTCTTATTTCTCCCCAATGTCTGATAAAAACAGCAACATCATGCACGCGATTATAAAAGAGAAGACCATCAATTCACACAGAGGACGCAGTTCACTAACAGCAAGTCGACACATTAACATATTTATAACTGAGTCAGTCATACTGGTTTGGCCGCACACACCTTAAGTGCAAAGGAGGAACCAGAGAAAAATGGGGCCATTCCTTTTCTCTAACGATGCCTCCATGCATTATGAACAACATGCACGTAAAAGGACTCTGACAGCCCTTGCTGGGAGGAGATGCCCGGATGAATAGTTAAGGTGTAAGGTGGGGGGCTCAGGGTGGGCTCCCGGGGGCATTAAGATGCGGCTCGGCCGGGTAGGGTTTCGTGATGGAATGCGAACCGCTCTGCCGGATCTTCTATCCGCCCCAAACTAAAGCCGTCATCGGGATGGAGGGGAAAGCCCCCATACACACACATAATAATAATACTACTAATAATAATAATAATAATAATGAGAAACGGGGCTTCGTCAGAAATTACCAACAGCCCTGCCTGCCGGCAGCTTTTTGCTACCGCGATCATTTTAGCGATTAATCGGTCAGGAGCGCCGCTCCGGCGGCAGCAGCCAGGACTTCCTGGACCCAGAACCGAGACCTACTCGGTAGGTTAAAGTCCGTGCGATCAAACAATACCAGCACAGAGAAACCATCCAGAACGAGTTTACAAACATCCCTGGACTGTCGCCGAAAATAAACGCGGCGACTAAAGGCAACTCATTACCCTCCGCTACTCCATACGGGGGAAAAAGGACGCAAACTGTTGTTAAAAATATAAAATAAAGCATGGACATGTACGTACATCCTCGCAGATGACCGCAGCACGAATATCTCGGATGCACACGACGTTTCTCAAAACTTTCCTACAAGTCGGCTTTAAAGCCCTAACTTCCTCTTTTCGGACGATGCTCGTTTCCCGATTATCCTCCAAAAAGCGATCCGACGAGCAGTCATATGACGGCGGATACTTACGGAATAGAACCTGATCAGGATAGAAACATCGTCCTGATGTTTTACTAAATAAAGCAAAAAAAAAAAAAAACAAACAGACACGCACGTCTCCACAAGGTCACAGCGTTAAAAGGCGCATGGCCTCCCCCGATCGTGCGCTGCGGCCAAAGTACATTAAAGATGTGGATGCTCGGCGCAACCGGACTAATATACTTTGTACCTTGTGCCACAAGTTCGCATCTCTCGTCTACAAACAGGGAAAAGTGTTTAAAGCTCCCCGATCTCTGCCTTTTTTCGGTGAGCACCATTTGCCATGCACAGGTAGTTAAAAATACATGTGCATGGGGAAGACACCCAGTCAAATTCCGCAGCTCGGACGTTTTTAATCATGGATGAGCATCAGGTCCATGGGCGAAACTAGGAAGCGAAAAGCTAAACATCATCGGCACGTCTTAAAACTAAACTTTACACAACTTTCGTGCTGCGAAACAGGCATCCGACATCGCGTGCTACTTAAAACTAACCAGAAAAAAAGTCAAGTAGAGAAAATGAGAGCTTTAAAAGGAGCGTTTAGAGAAATAGCGAGTACTTACGTCTGACTTTGTTGGGGTTGGGCTGCTTGCGCCTAGACATAGTGATGATGGTGAGCAGTGATGGACTGAGAAGGGGGGGGGGAGGAGGGAAAAAAACTGCAAACTTGTTCCGGAGAGGAATCAAAATGGCGTTTCTGAGGATGTGCAAAGTTCGCCAACTCTCAATTTTCCTCTTTTTTCTGTGCTCTTCCTCAACGAGGAAGATGGGAGGAAGGAGTCGAGAGATGGGGGAGGGAGGGGGGGCTTGCAAGTCTCACTTATTTCGGCCCCAAGTCTCACGCTGTCTCTCTCCCCGGGTCTCTAAAGCAGATAAGGAGACGCATCACGTGTTGCTGCTAGTCTCCAAGGGGACGTGTTACTGAAGCTGCTGCCGCTAGACTGCAGCCTGCTAGCATCTCTACAGGAGGGGTCTCTATCGAGCAGAAAAGCAGAGAACGGAGGAAGGGGACAAAAGTTTACCGACTGCCCCAAATCATCCCACCCAGTGTTGCAATGCAAAAGCAATAGCCTCCATCTGTTTTTTTTTCCCTTGGGGTACTTAACCTCGGTGCCTGATGCCGATTCCCATCTATCTAATGTAGAGCATTGCGCAGTAGATATAAACATGGATGTTTATTTGAAAATGTTTTGGAAACATGTAAAAATTAACATCGCGGTGTTCGAGATACAGGGCGTCTCGTTTTTCAGTAAGTCTAAGTGGTTTCGACTGCGTATGAGCGTCGGATTAGAAGTGGATTGCGGAGGTGATTTAATCGAGTTTAAAGTCCACATGGTCCTGGCTGCGAGCAGGATGCGCAGACCTTACACGTGGACGGATAGATCTGCTAACCGTGTCGACTAGATTACATGGACGCAGCCGTGGAAGTCAGCTAGTTCACCTGTCACAGCCAAAGCACACGTATTCATTCAGACACATCAAAATGGGAAATTTAATGTTTAAACATACGCGTTTGAAAAACCTTCAGAACCACGAAAAACGCACTAACATACATTAATATTTAAGCATACGTTCGATGCAAGGTGCATTCAATGTCCTACCAGCTTTAATGCTTCTAAATACCGATACATTACATATATTTTTTTGTAAAACTATCGACAATACATTAATATTTAGTATCCAACGTATTTAGCATAGTGGATGAAGAAATTTCATTGACATTATCATCACCACATTAAACATTTGACGTATGAAACATACATATTATTTAGATTTTACAATGTTAATGGGTATATTTAAATTTATATTACTCACATAATATTATGCATCTCGTCATCTAGAGTACAGGCGTAACCAATTCGGGCACTTTTAATATAATAAAAGTAATTGCAAGAATTTTGCGTTGAAATATGGCGCGCGCGCACACACACACACACACACACGTTATATATATGTGTTATATATATAAATTTTGATATCGAAAAGTTTATTGAGCATGACAGTTACAAAACATTCACGAAAACGACCTGTTCCCCCCGAAACGTTTGATTATGTATCATTAAACGGTCTCGAAGAAGCCAGTACGTAACACATAGTTAGGAGAGTTACTGCTGCCACTGAGCGCGTGCTCGGGCTGGTCCCCTTTCTAATCCTTTCACTACGCCGTACAGGCTACAACCGCAGAGTAAATAACGACATTAGGCGCAAAATGCGGCTGCTCCGTGTGCAGAAGTACACGCGGACATGACGAAGTTATACTTCAAGCGTAACGTATTTGAAAAATTGGTATGTAAATAATGTAAAACAATTGCACAGTTTAGTCACAGACGACCACGCATCATATATGGAGTTATACATAAACCTCGGTTGTAGAACATTAAGTAAACAGGTTATAAGTGTAAGAACAGATTTGCAAAAAAGAAAGTGTTACAGGAAAGTAGGTGGAAATTATTATCCAAGGATTATAAGCCCTAGTTTTAGCCATGTTTCAACAGGTGTTTACTTTCGCTTAGTGATATCGGAATTTGCTAAATGGCATTATAATAGTTTAGTGTATAACTATTTGACAGAGATGTCATTATGATTAATTATAACTGCGGCTTCCATCACCAAGCCTCTTTTCCAAAGGACTTTCGCAGTGTCTTTTATCCATCATTACATATATTACGTAGGCGAAAGAACTCCTTTTGGTTTAAAATTCCCTTAATGTGGTCTAGAGGACTCGAACCCATAGAACATTTAAAAAACGCCGTATCACTGAATGTTATATAACATTACACACACACACACAATAAATTTATAAAACGAAGAAACGAATATTATTTTTCAATAATCAAAATTATTTCTGCGATATTTTCATCATAAACCTATTGTTAGGTTACGATATATCTGTAGTTGTTCTACTGCTGCGTGATGAAGTTATTGGTTAGTTACCCTCCCCCCAGAGTTAGAGCGCCTCCCACTATCATACGAGAAGAACACCTGTTGGTCGCCACACTTCAGTGATAAATTGGAGGGTAACCAAATACTCCATCCACGCCAACAGCATATAAGACAAGAACTTGTTAATATATGCATTTATTTTTTTATGAGGCTTCATATAAACTTCGTGTGAAAGAAAACGTGACAGGGAACCGTGCAGTCGTGATATTGCAAATCAGCGATGCATTTTTAGCTGTCAATATCTGTAGAAGCACATTCACGTTTCATTCAAGTTGCTATTCACATAACGCACGCTTGCGCTCTTAACGTGGAAAAAAGTACCCATTATTGTGTTTAGCACTCATAAAACGCTGAATATAAACTGTTACACCTTCGGGATTGTGCAGATGCCTTATTCTCAGTTTACGTACGTATTTATAAGCCATGTCAGAGTAACGCCGGTAACATTCTTTCACTAGCAGGGTACCAGATCAACGATGCGCATGCGTACTGCGCAGCTCTCCGGAGCCCGTAAGGAAACCCAAGGAGCGAAATGGCTTGCATTGCTCAAGAAACCGAACTCTGAATCATTAAAAAATTGCAGTGATGAATGAAATCACGAAATGGAAGAAATGACTCCACGCACAAATATAGTACAATGCAATACCGTCCTAATGAAACAACTACGATAGTGTCCCTGCGTGCCGTATAAGGAAATAACCAGTCAACGAATTGGTTCAGAGAGGTGGGAGTGGTAAGAAACCGGTTTCCCTTGGCAACGGATGATTTATGGGTAAAACTTGTTTGCTAGTAACCTCGGAGATACAGAATGGGTGGATTCGCGTCGAAAAGTAAATTGTTTGATAAATGAAGATAATGCATATGATTATGAAAAGGTCTATTCGGTGACCCGTGGGTTCATGCATCAGGGTGCCGGAGGATAGTCACGAGATCGTAATGAGGATTTTATGGGGAGTGACGTTGAGATTCATTATTTAAAAACTTTTGCAGCTCGATAGCCACCCACTGTCTCTCTTTCTTTATGCAGTTTGCCTGCCAGCGCAGCTATAACGACAGTTTTCTATACTCCAAAAAAGCCGAGATTTTCATTCCTCAAATCTCACGAATAATACCAATCTTAATATTTATATTTTGTTACCATTAATGCAATAATGGTACTGCTTATATGCAGAACATATTTATAATGCGCCCCTTGAACCTGTCATTATTCACGTAAATAATAATCTCTGGGAAAAAAAAGTTCAGCCTGAAAAGGTAGGAAGTTAAATTTCTGAGTGCATTTGTAAGACTATAAGCTACCAGTAGGGGCGTAAGTGAGTGGGAACCTAGATTGAAATTTTTAGTAGCTTCATAGTCATTTGAACTGCAAAATTGTACAGGAGCAAAATTTGATCTTTTAATAGTTTTCTATAAACTGGAAACTGGTCAGAATGCCACTATTAACTGTAATATACGTCTAATTGGTATTATACACTCACCTAAAGGATTATTAGGAACACCTGTTCAATTTCTCATTAATGCAATTATCTAATCAACCAATCACATGGCAGTTGCTTCAATGCATTTAGGGGTGTGGTCCTGGTCAAGACAATCTCCTGAACTCCAAACTGAATGTCAGAATGATTTAAGCAATTTTGAGCGTGGCATGGTTGTTGGTGCCAGACGGGCCGGTCTGAGTATTTCACAATCTGCTCAGTTACTGGGATTTTCACGCACAACCATTTCTAGGGTTTACAAAGAATGGTGTGCAAAGGGAAAAACATCCAGTATGCGGCAGTCCTGTGGGCGAAAATGCCTTGTTGATGCTAGAGGTTAGAGGAGAATGGGCCGACTGATTCAAGCTGATAGAAGAGCAACTTTGACTGAAATAACCACTCGTTACAACCAAGGTATGCAGCAAAGCATTTGGCGGATGGGCTACAACAGCAGAAGACCCCACCGGGTACCACTCATCTCCACTACAAATAGGAAAAAGAGGCTACAATTTGCACGAGCTCACCAAAATTGGACAGTTGAAGACTGGAAAAATGTTTCCTGGTCTGATGAGTCTCGATTTCTGTTGAGACATTCAAATGGTAGAGTCAGAATTTGGCGTAAACAGAATGAGAACATGGATCCATCATGCCTTGTTACCACTGTGCAGGCTGGTGGTGGTGGTGTAATGGTGCGGGGGATGTTTTCTTGGCACACTTTAGGCCCCTTAGTGCCAATTGAGCATCGTTTAAATGGCACGGCCTACCTGAGCATTGTTTCTGACCATGTCCATCCCTTTATGATCACCATGTACCCATCCTCTGATGGCTACTTCCAGCAGGATAATGTACCATGTCACAAAAAGGGGGTCAAACACCGTATTAGTATGGTGTTCCTAATAATCCTTTAGGTGAGTGTATATGATATTATACATGAATGAAATATCCAGTGCATCATGTGATAATGCATATTTATTTGGATGGTCTGTCACTGGAGCTGGATAGCAAATATTTTTCTTTTGTTATTCATCAGATATTTTCCTTGGACAATGACACATGGAAACACATAATTTGTCCTTAAAAAGAAAATGGTAACAGTCAGATACAATACAGGGGGACCCAAGCACTCAAGCATGCAGCAGTGCATGGTGTCCCAAGGAAAGCTGCTCAACACAGTTAATCAGTGACTAGCTGGTTTAGGGGCCGCCGATCCCGGAGTATCAGAGGGGGCGGCACAGCATGGCCGGAGCAGTGGGACATGTGGTCGGGGTAGCATGGGGAGGGGCCTGGTCGCCCCGCCCACACCCAAGAGCCAATCAGGAAGCTTGCAAGCCAAAGATCTTTAAAAATCATGATATCATAAGCTGCCTGACAGCAGTACTTTTAAAGTGACAGTCACGCCTTTTAACACTCAGTGCAGAAACGCAGAACTTTGTCCTCTGAACGATGCCCCCCCCCCCAAGCCGTTGTTTTCTCCTTTCCTCAGTGAGAAGGTGACCTTTGACCCTAATGCTGTGATGATAAGATGGGAATCACACCTCTAACATGTCATACGCTGTGTGTTAGGGGTCTGATGAGGAAAATAAGAGTACTATAACCATGGTGCTAACAGAGAAGATTATGTGGTTATCAGTCAAGATCACATTTTGGAAGGAATTAAAGCCATATACAGTGGATGAGGGATGACAGGTATCGCTGGAGAGCTTTATTGCCATAATCGTGCTGTCTGCCATCCTCGGTGCCCCAGTGGTGATATGTTCACGCTCTCTGTCGTGTGCTGTGATAAGATATGCACTTGGATGTGCTTTGACACCACTTTGGTGTTTTTGCCCCCCCCCCCATTTTGTTTTGCAGATATTGGAGTCCATCGTTTGGACAGCTGTATCACAAGAGCTAAACATCTGTGTTCTCTCGTCAAATTGTTATCGGGCTAAAGATTGTGGACCTGGGCCACTGGCACAGTAAGTATGAACTGTTTGTATATCACTAGTTTGTGATTCTCTCTCTCTCTCTCTATATATATATATATATACACACACACACACACACAAACACAGTGGTACCTCGGTTGTCGAACTCACTAGAACTCGAATTTCTTGAAAGTCGAACAAACCAGTTTAACCTAGAACTCGATCTGAATATTAGAAGTAGATCCGTGAAGGCTGACCTAATATAAATTGTACGCGCCAGGAAATGAGTCATACAATGCAATTCTTACTTGAATGCCTTCTTCACAGACTGGACGATTAACCAAATAAAGCAGCGCAACTAACAATAAATAAACCACTAACTTACGTGTACTATTAGAGCATTTATGTCATTTATTTAAACTTTATTTTACCAGGTAAATTAACAGAAAACCAGTTCTCACTGCTTTATGTGACATTCGGGAGAAATAGCAGATTACGCATCGGAACTGCCTGGCATACAAATGTCATGCGTGAAACTAAATTCTTCAGCCAATAAGGGCAAAGGTTTGTCGTCACGGAGGCGGTTCCAGTTTGTGCAGCCGGGTGAGAGGTCGCAATGCATCTAACCGTAATGCATTGCGTCAGGATCAGAATGCGTTGCTTTAAGCCAGCGCTGTAAGCAAGTAGAACGCACCCAATGACCGGACTGGGGAAACAAACTGAAACGCGGACTTAATACAGAGGACTAATGACAACAACCAGAAACAACTGATCACACTGGGATTCCACACTAGGTTAACGAGGGGGCGTGGCACCCGGAAGGTTCGGACGATCGGGGCAGGACAGGAGTAATGTTGGGATAAGATCTTTATCGTTTTGGAAGCCATTAAGAAAAAAATGCTCTTCTTGTTTTATCCTGTTCATTTTGTGTTTAAATGCTTAAAGAAAAACATATTTAGGTGTAATTTTGGGGGTCCGGGAACCAATTAATTTGTTTTTCATTGTTTGTTATGGGAAAAATTCTATCAGAACTCGAACTTTTGAGGATTCGATCCGGAGTCCGGAACGGATTAAGTTCGAGAACCGAGGTACCACTGTATATATATATAAGGACATATATATATGTGTGTGTATGTGTAAATGAACTCTCTAGGTAATAAAATATAGCGTGGTGCAGAGCAGGACTGGTTAAACTGCTGGTCAGCATGGCTACCGGTCTCTTTGTGTTAGTTCTGTGTGTGACCAGTGCTATAACTCAGTGTTTCTCAACCTGGTCCTTGGGGACCCCAAGATGGTCCATGTTTTTGCTCTCTCCCAGCTCCCTGCCATACGGTCCACATTTTAGATCCCTCCCAGCTCAAACAAAACATAGACTGTCTGGGGTCCTCAAGGACTGGGTTGAGAAACACTGCTGTAACTAGCCTACTATCTCCTGCCTGCACACTCGGATGCGTCCTTAAGCCACCACTAGAGGGCTCACTACATTGCATAAGATTGAAAGTGCCCTTGGTTTATTGGTACAGCTGGTTACACTGTAAACCGAGCAGCGCCCCTGACCCAGCGTCACCTGGAACATTCCGGCGCATGTGCACGATGCCTGACATGCTCCTCACACCAAATGGCAGTTGCAGTTCTGGCTCCCAGCCTCGAGTTCTGCAGAACCGGTACTCCAGATTTTCTGTGAAGGTTCCCCGAATAGATTTTAAAAAAGTGAAGTGTAGCTGTCATGCTTCACTACTGGTCCTGTTAATAAAATAAGCCTGACATGATTAGGTGTATTATTAATCACAGGACTGGCATCCCATCCAGGGCCTCCCCAGTTATTCCTGTGCTATGCTTTAGGCTCACCACAGCTGATAAGTGGCTATGGAAAATGGATGAATAGATGAATCTAGTCTCAATCCCAGCCATGGCAATATATGTGCCATATGCATGTTCTCCTCCAGAGGCGAATAGATCAGGTCCAGAAAGTAAAAATCCAGACCAAGATTTTGTGTCAACCAACCAGTTGAGTATAAAGCATCACAGTCACAGAGTACTCAGCTGGTTGGCTGAAACGAAACTTTGGCCTGCATTTTTACTTTCTGGACCTCAACTTTTCTACTCTGTTCTCTTCATGTCTGGATGTTCCTCCTTCCAGAATCCTGTAGCTCAGGTGAATCAGCGTCACTAAACTGCGAATGCTTGTCCCCCTGATATGAACTGCAGCCCCACCTACAGAATCCTGCTTGTCACTGGCCACAGGGTCCCCGCCCTGGTAAACGGTCTCCAAATTTTTTTCCTGCAGTCATCCTCTAATGTGCTGTTATTTAACCCCTCTGTCATGCCCAGCTCACCCGCTCCACCAGCGTGACACCCCCGGCCCCTTCCAAACCTAGAAATTGAGAATTTTTCTCCAGCAATGTTTTTGCACTAAAAACCTGACACACAGCACTGGGCAGCTATCTGTCCCAGTCTCTACCTATTTACAATTTAATAAGTTTAAATTGCACTACATTTTACATTGCATATGTCTGCGTATTTATTATGACAATTGAAATTGTATTCATTTTGTTCCTGCACATGCACTTTATACTTGCAGTACTTCTGATTTGTGTTTTGTGTTCATTTGTGTTTAGCTGAAAGACATATAGAGTGAGTATTTCATAGTGGAACTTTCTGTTTACTGTGCACAAATAAACACTTGAATCTTGAATAATTAATTCAGCATGTAAAGGGTTTGTAGGCTGGCCAAGCACACATCAAACTCCAAGCATACCTTGCATTTGGTGTTGTATATTCTCAGGGAATTACATCAGATGCAGGTTGGGGGTGCAGGACGCGTGCTGAGCTTCAGAACAGCTCTCGCACGCCCCACACAGCCTGTTAAGGTAACACAAGGAATTTTAATATGACCGCCGAGCTAACAGGCAGAACCATGTGGTCGTTAGTCAAGGTCACATTCAGGAGGAGATTAACCCCATATACAGTCTATGAGGCATAGTGACAGGTACATCATAAGCCACCTGAGCACTAGAGCAACATATGGAGGGCATAAGTGACTCTTGGCAAGAAATCCCAAGGGGTCCTCCAATCCCCCTCCCTAAATTTATTACCATTATTTTAGCATGAAGTCTAAATTAATAATATCAACAAAGAGATGTTAATGAACACAAGTTTTGTGAAAAACAGAATGCACAGTTTTTTGTCATCGTAATATACTACGCCAGAGATATTCAACTAAAATTTAAAGAGGTCCAGTTAGAGAAAATTTCTTGAAACAAAGGTCTGGAATATCATAATGTCTAACTATTTAGTGTGATATATATTTAAGTAACCTATTAGTTGCATCAACATTGCATTTAATCAGTACCTGACTGTCAAATCAAATTAATTCAGTACAATTCAAAAACGTTTTGACAATATTTATTGTCACATGACATAGAACTTCGGCCAGCTGACTGGAGTGAGATTTTCAGTTCGAGATGTCTGCACACACATGTAACAATTCTTACCTTGTAAATAGTCTGCTTTTGTATTTAACCATGTAAATATACCTTTGACGTAGTTAATTTTAGGTTTTATAATGGAATAATATAGATTTGCCGTAAGATTTCCAGCGTGAGTGTCATGCCAGATGCTTGAGATTTGGCAGCCATGAAAACATACATTTTTTGTTTCACCTGAGTTTATTCATATAAGATAACATTATTTTATACATATATTAAAAAGCAGAAAGTTCAACGAACATGAAATCAACAATAAACTACGTCTATTTATCCAACATGTTATATAATACATACTGTATTTTCAGTTGTATGATTTCAGGACAGACCAGTCACTCTGTTAGGAACATTACGGCTTTTTGCTTGTGGGTTTTAGCTTCGCTGCTGCTATTAACCTAATGGCACATTAGTGCAGACAAAGGGCTGCATGAGACGAACTACGTCTAGCTTGGCGGTTAAAGGTGTTTGACGTTCATTGGCGTGGGAAATGGTGGTTCTACTGCTAAACCACTACCGAAAAGAGCACAAAAGCTGCGTCGGTTAAAATAGAAGCGTCAGGTTTTAAATAATAATGTTTTGGCTATCAGTCCGGGTCCGTATAGGACAACTTCTGAGTCCGGACCCGGACTGCCTGTTAGTGACCTCTTTACTACGCCATCCGCTGCCCCCATATTGACTGCCCTGCCTATCCTGTTGTTGTGCCTCTGACAGAGGGCTGCAGATGGCAGGGGCTTGCCGCACTGGGACGGCCATCTTTCTGAGAGCCGTGACGAGGCAGGGGGAGAGACAAGCATGCTTTCTTTTGCCTATACTTTGCTCCAGGCGCTACAGAAGGATGGCACCAGTACAGGTCAACGTGTTAGGCGACATAGGCGATCGCCTAGGGCGCTGTCTTCTGAGGGTGCACCGAATTAGCAAGCCAGTGAAGCTGGCACCACATAGGGTTTAAACATATATGTCACGGACAACGTGAGGTGGCACACGGAATGCACCTCCGGCTCCCCCATGAGACTTGACCCTCTCCCTCCATCTAAAGGGTTTGGAGCAACATTTCAAAATGGCTGCGCTCCAGTACTAAAAAAGCTGAGAGTTCTCACTGCATCGTGAGGAAAAGCATGTGAATCAAAAACCCCAAGAGGAAGTGGAATGGACAGGACCTTCAAAGACGGCGACATGCCGGAGCCACTGCTGTCTGACGTCGCTTCCGTTTCTTTAAAATCTCACTTCGGGCCTTTTTTCCATCAGCAGACGTTACGCAATCGTGGGGGATGCTTCCCCTTACAGCCTGGGCGCCGTTTGCAGCCTCACGGCCACATCCTCCTGCAGAGGAGCCCTTTAAATTGCACTTTTTTACTGAAAAGAGGGCCAGAAAGGAGCCTAATCGCCTATGAACGAGGTGCTGATGACAAAAATAAAGTAACAGGTGACCTTTGCTAAGCAGGGCACCAGACAGCCTTATTTTAGGCCTTAGAAGGACAGATTTGGAGAAACCAACATGGCCGACATCACCTGTAGCTTGGCCCCTGCTCCTGACAGCAATCTGTTTTAATCACTCTGGATTAGTAACGGCGCGTGTCTGCTGTAAGTTGGAGCCAGGCGACATTTCCCAGGGTCGATGCGGAACTTCCTGCTCCATTTCCACCCCTCAAATACACGATTTCCTCCCAGTCTGTGACTCTCCCGTCAACGAAGGCCTTCCAGAGCTTGAGGAACAAGAACAGGACCTCATGAGACCCGTAATGGAATACAAAGCAGGGGAACGCATCATATCAGATAAGGGCTCTATACACCTTCTTGCAGCTGTTTGCATTACAGTGAAACACAGCTCTCTTTTATCACTCTGTCTCAAAGAGAGTATGGTATATGCTGATGTCATTAAGCACTCGCCCAAGAGGAGCCTTTATAGGAAGTTATACGAGTCGCTAACAGCTCTCCCGGGATTAGCCGTGTGGACATGTTGGACACACGGCCCTTTGTTTAAGCACTGGGCTTATACCTTGTTTTTTAGCTGTGGCCTGCTGCTGGTCCTTACGAACAGCAACAGTAGTGTTTACATGCTGTTAGTTGTGTTTATGCCTGTAGGAGACCTGAAGAGCATTAAGAATCACAGGGTTGTGGTTTTGAGAAAATGCTGAACTGTCTTAGAATTTAAAGCATGGCACATGCATGCCGTTCAGTTAGCTTTTCTGGTCTCTCGATACTGTGGGAAACGGAAGTGGTGTTTTCTGCAAATAAAGCACCCTAAACACCCTAAATAAATGATGTAATAATGGATTTTTGCATTAATGATATAATAATGGATTTTTGCATTAATGATATAATAATAGATTGACACTCTTGACACTTATCAAATGTTGTAAGTGTTATATAAAAAAGAAATGAACACCCAAGAAAATTGTATGAAAGGGCAACCAGTTGGCTGTGAAAGCCAGCTGTAAATTGGGTTGGTTCTGTAGTAAATGGGCAAAGGGGCACTTGTAGGTTGGGGTTCTGCTCTGTAAGCCACAGTCCCTGGTGTCCAGTTCTGACTACCCCAACAAGAGGGTAGCTAGGTGGTGTTCAGGGGTGGACTGGCAAAAAAAGCAGCCTGGGAATCTGCTATCAAGCAGCCGCCGATTTGAGGGGGGTGTGGTGGTGGTATATTTTGCCATCAACCGGGGGGTCCACTTGCAATATTTTGTCCTGGCCTGAGGGGGAGTCGCCCTCAGTATATTTTGTCAATCGAACTCATATAGGCTAAATAAGGCCAGCATTGGGGAAAAAAACCCAGACCTCACAAGACTGACGCATCAGGAAAATTCCCAAACTTCCTGAAGGCCAGTCTGTGCTTGGTGGTATTCCTCAGCTCATTTGCAGAGCCTCCACCCCTAGCTAGCAGGGGAGCCAGGGACTGGGCGACTTTGCGGAGACCGTCAGGGCTCCTTGACAACGCTTGGGGGAGGGCAGAGCCAGGTGGTTTTCGCGTTTAAGGACATCTGATGGGTTTCTTCTGCAGAACGTCGTGCATCTGCCAGTACGGCCCCCAACCCACTCACTTCCTCACCTGCAAAACAGGAACCTGCAGAAAAGGGGCCCACGCGGGCGGCAGGGTTCGGTGGGTGGGGGGGGGGGGATCAGGCAGCTCACAGGCAGAACATGGCTCCACGGAGACAGAGGGCCCTCTCCGACGCTCCGATAACATCACCTGCAATCTGGCTATGCTGATTACCATCAGTTTGTACCTGTATCCTGTGCCTCGCCTTAGCCACCGAAGCGTTGAGGTTCAGGGGCCTGTCGGATGATGTAATGATGCAGCTTCCCGCAGTCATCCTCTAATGCACTGTTAGCTAACCCCACCCCGGCCCCTTCCAAACCTCAGGCTCTAGTTTATGTAAAAGACTATAGATCCTCTCATTGCTTAAGCATTAAATATAGGTTTTAAAGAGCAAAGTGTTTTCTACTGCAGCATGTCTCCAAAACTGTTTTCTCGAAGAGGTCACCTCCCCCGCATGCGCTAGCCTCTGCAGCCCTCCCTCCCCACCACCACACATTTATCCGGCTCCTTCTGCAGTCCCTTCTTGTCACAGTCAGCTGTCTGCACAAAAGCCTGGAGTCAACAAAGGCAGGGGAAAAAAGGTCACTAATGTCTAATCTAATTCTCCAGGTGCTTCTCTTGGGATAGTGGGTCAGAGCGATGAGAATTATCTGCCGTTACGCTGTGATGAGATCCTGCCTATAGGGGGCACTGTTGCGCCACAAACCAGAGGAGACTGAGAATTCCCAGGTAGAATCTATCATAAGCGGCGAGTTTATCCCAGGTCACGGTGCCGGTGTGAAGGTGAAGTGTCACCCAGGATGGTACGGAAGGTCTCCACCTCGTGATTCCTGCACAGTGATGTTCCTCAGCCAGACGGCAGGCCGGCATGATGGGGCGTGACCCGCCAGGGGCACAGTGCGAGACTTTTCTCATCGTCTGTCATCCGTCTCAGGCTTAACACGAACCAAACTAATCAAGAACAAAAAGGCTACTGAGGTTCTGTCGCGTCTTTATTGAAAGAGCAGCAGGTGTGAAAAAGCAGAAATTCCTCCATCACCGTATGTTATAATAATCAGGGCTGGATCTGCTTTCTCAGGGGGCCCAGGCCAACTTTTACTTGGGAGGCCCCCTCACCAAGAATATTGATGATCATTTCATTTCCTCCATAGCCAAGTAGCTCGTGGTCCTTGCCTATTCAGCCTATAACTAAAGCTGGCCATGTTTCTGGCTGCACATAAAAATCAAATACATGAAATTAAAATGTTTAATTATTTTATTATATATTTACATTTTTTTTTAATGATATATTATTATATTTATATTATTATATTATGTTATATATCTTGGTCTGGGCCCCTTTGTGCCAATCGGGCCTTAGGCAGCTACCTAGTTTGCCTCTGCCTAGACCAGTCCCTGATAATAATTACCTTTAAGAATGTCTGACCTTTGCTATGTTTGCAAGGCATTGTGGGTAAGAGTATCTTTGACTGATCTGTTGCTCTGGGTAACTCAGTGAGCACTGTGGTCTCCCAAGGCTGTGTGTTCACTTCCTACGCATGGCTCCGTGTGTGGAGTTTGAATGGCCTTACTCTGGATACTCTGGTTTCCCCCAAAAGCCCAAAATATCTGGGATATGCTCACCATGACCTTTTGCCGGAGAAGCAGTTATAGAAGATGGATAGACAATAATAATGGATAGGTAATTATATAAGGAGCCTATAAAGAATTTTTTGACACGTAATTTAAGTAATGACCATAAAGTTGTTACTACACACTGAATAAATTAGGCATTTATGAGAAATGGGTGAGATCTCTCGGGAGCACAGCAAGTATAGCATGCCTCCTGCTGGCCAACACCATGCACTGCACCTATATAGCTTGTTCAAAAATGTCTATCTCCACCCATCTGATTTTGTGGCCTAAATACTTAAGCTTCATGATACATAAGTTTTAGGAAAATACGGACTCTGCATCTCCTTGCTTGTCAGACTTATAAATCATGTGGATATCTTCATAATTGGTTTCTTTTCACATGAAGTTGTATAGGTGGCACAGTGGTTAGAACTGCTGTCTCACAACAAGTTGGGCCTGGGTTCAGTCCTGGGTCCTTCCTGTGTGGAGTTTGCATGCTCTCCCTGTTTTTGCTGGGGGCTCCGGGTTCCCCCCCTCGTTCCGAAAGGATAGGTTGATTGGTGAGACTAAATTGGCTCTGTGAGTTTGTCCGCCCTGTGGTGTGTAGGTGACTGCCCAAGGTTGGTTCCTGCCTGAGCCCATTTCTCTCGGGATAGGCTCCGTTCCCCCCTGTAACCCCATTTGGGATTAAGCAGTTTCAGAAAATGGACAGATGGATAAAATTTAATGTGGTGTATTATATAATCGCCTGCAAAAATATAAACGTATAAATCACATCCTTTTCATAGTTGCCTATAAAATAGATCGTACAGGCTAATATGTCCTCCAGCTGAGAGTGCCGAGGCTTTGATAAAATATTCCCTCTTTTTTTCCCACAATCCCCTGCAGTGCGCCAACAGAAGCCCGCTGATGTGCAGAGCCGACAGGCTCCCAGCATGCTCCTGTGAATGCCAGCAGATTGGAGACAGTTGATGGCTCACAGAGGTGCCGCTTCCCTGGCGGATGCTGTCAGACTCCTGGGAAGAAGGCAGCGGTGGGGGGAGGGGGGTTCAGAGTTTTGGGAGGAAATGGACAAAGGCTTATCTGTGTCTATGCCTGAGGGAAACTGGTTACCAGCTTAGCAGGGAACTGGAGGGCTTAATTGTCCATAACTCACCCTGTACCCTTATATCAGAGAAAAAAGGAACATATCACTGGTGGTGACCTCGCTTCAGCATCTAAGGGTTGTGGACATGCATCTCCAGTCAGGCCTGTGTTCTTGGTGGGGAATCAAACCCACAACCATGGAGGTGGGCCATTGTGTTTTCTTGCAATTAAAACAACAATAAAAGGAGTAAGATACCATTCACTAATCATCCATCCATCCATCCATTTTCTGTAGTACTTCCCAGGAGGTAGAGGACAGGCAAGGGACTCCCTAGCTCAGACGCCAGTCCATTTTTGTGATCATAATTCAGAACACTAGAATGTGGCAGCCAGAGCCGGCCATGGCCAGCTGCAGGACAGCAGAGCTCCGTGCACCGCAGTGCCAACAGCTTCCCCAGGACCCAGTCACTGTGGGAGGCCTCTGAGGAATTGAGAACGCACTCCGAGTGGCTGGAAGTGGGTCAGCGCTGATGCCAAGCATGCAGATCGGGTATGTGACGGCAGCTGCTGGAGATGGCCAGGGAGCAGGGTGGAGAGAGAGGGAGAGGAGAAAGAGAATGAAAGAGAGGGGGAGGAGAGGGATGGAGAAAGACAGTGAGAGGGAGAGATAGAGATTAAGATACAGAGTGGGAGAGAGAGAGGGTCAAAAGGATAAAGAGGTAAAGAGAGAGGGATGGGAGAGAAAGGATGGGAGATGGAGAGAGGGATGGAGAAAGACAACGAGAGAGGGAGTTAGGGGTGAGAGAGAGGGAAGAGAAAGTAAGGAAGAGAGGGGGGAGAGGGTGAAAGGGAGAGAGAGCAACAGAGTTAGGGGGAAAGAGAGGGTATGAGAGGGGGAGGGAAACAGAAAAAGATAGAGAGAGAGAGAGGGTGGGAAAAAAAGAAAGAGAATGAGAGGTCTCTGGCCGGTCCTCTCATCTCCAAGATGGCGCCTCCAGGTCCCACCGCCTGATCAATTGCTTTTCATTTAGTTTAATCCCAGAACGCTACACCTAATTAATGTCACACATAAAATTCCAGCTGAGCTGAAATAATTGAGTGCGTTTTGCATATTCCTGTCGCCAGCCCCCAGCCACGTGGCATCAGTCCACGTCTCCGAGACAGAATCATTAAAATTTACGGGAAGTTCAGACGACTCCCCCATTGCCATTGGAGACGCTGGACTTCTTAGCTGCCACTGAAAGCTGCTGCCCATAACCCAAGTGACTAGAACCAGCTGTATAAACAGATGATGATTAGACACGGGAGTGAACACAAAAAATTGGATGTTTTAAAATGAATTCATAACAAGGTGTGACACTAACGGGCACCTACATTTGGGGCTGGTCCACTCCCACAGCCTAGGGCAGTGTTTCCCAATTCGGTCCTCAGCGACCCAATGTGGGTCACCGAGGACCAAGGAGGGAGCAAAAATGTGGACTGTCTGGCAAGGAGCTGGGTGGGAGCAAAAACACGGACCATTCTATTATTCATTTTTAGACAGTCTATACTCTCAGTCTTCTGCCCCCCCCTCCACCCTGGGACATATCATACAGCCTAAACTGCCTTCATAGGTATTAAATGTGAATCTGTGGTACCTCATACAGTAGACTGTAGAAGCAAAGCTGTGGAAAATTCACAGGGCAGACCTTAAAGGCAAACATCTGCTTAGTTTATATGGCAGACCTTAAACGTGAAGCTGTATGTGGTCTTTTCAAATGGCAGACATTAAATGTGAAACTGTGTTCTTTTCATACAGTGGACCATAAACGTGAAGCTGTGATGATTTCATACAGCAGACCTTAAAGGTGAAGCTGTGGTTTCTCCCCATAGCAGACCATAACAGTGAAGCTGTATGTGGTCTCTTCATATAGCGGACTTTAAAGGTGAAGCCGTAGTCATTTAATTCAGCAGACCTTAAAGTTGAAGTTGCAGTCAAATCATATGACTGGACATAAAGGTGAAGCTGTGGTCGTTTTATAAGACAGACATTAAAGGTGAAGCTGTGGTCGTTTTATACAGCAGACATTAAAGGTGAAGCTGTGGGTATTTCACACAGCAGACATTAGCCATGAAGCTGTGATTATTAGCTACATGTGGTACATCCTGAAACAGATAGTTCTTCCTGAAGTGAATCTTCTCCAGAAGGCTCCCCCGCTCCTCCCACGCCTACGGTGATACCGTGCTGAAGTCTAGCTCGATTAATGGTGAACATCTCTCCCCCTCTGTCAGAGCACTGACAGTTTCCCTCCCAGACAAAGCAGACCTTTGTGTCAGCACATTCAGCCGTGTCCTGAACATTTATAGACTAGGAGGACTTTTTCGACCACTATTTATGTGTGTGTGTGTGTGTGTGTGTGTGTATGAGAGTGTGTGTGAGTCTCTGCCATTGAGAAAATCAGTGGAGAGAAGGCCATTATTCAATGACAGACCTGAAAGTAGAATACTTATGTTGTTCTTCAAATGTAAAAAATTAGTCCTTGACTTTAGGTTCAGTTCATTTGTGAAAACGAACGAAACGGGCCTGACACCAGCGCTGTGGGAGGTGGCCATGGCATGTGTCAGGGATGGACTGAACTGGCGCACCATGGAGGATGGGGAGTGAAGGGAATGATGGAGAAAGAGTGTGACACTGAATGAAAGCAGGCACGGAAAACATATTAACCCCATTGATTTGTTCCAGACCGTCAGGATGCTAAACGGCCGGCAGGGATCTTGCTCACAGATGTGCACAGCTGGAGGCAGCAGCTCTGGTACCAGCAGTGCAGTCAGACCCCAAGCTCTTTCTGCTCTCCTGTAGTAGTCACACTGATCCACCTAGGAGACCCAGCTCAGCTTGCAGGCACTGTTTTCCTCAACATGCAAATTGTGACTCATATTCATGGGTATAGACAGGAAATCCAAAAACGTCCATAATCTTAGGGTGTTTTCATTTGCCTGTTTTGCAAAGTAACCAAATAAATCATATTTAGATGCAAAAAAAAATATTATCCTTTAGTTATTTGCAATGCAAATAAGGTAATAATTACAGTCAGTTGATTGGATATTTTGCTACTCAGTCAGGCCTGATTTGAGCCATCAGTAAGGGTATGGACACAGGTCCTACATGTACAGGCACGTTGGACCATGATCTGACCTCCCAAAGAATTCGGAGAAAAAAAAGTTGTCGTGCTGGATTTTGGAACCTGGCAATGCTCAGGGGTTCCACTGAACCACATTTGGAGCCTGAATGGAGATTATTTGGGACAGCAGTGAATCCTACCAGGAGTGGCTGTCCTGCCAAAATCTGTGAAATAGCTCAGGAACTAGCAGAGAACCCTAAACACAACATTCAGGTATCTGCCCCCCCTGTTGAGGTTGGTGTTCCTCTAGAAGCTGGAAATGTTGCAGAGCAGAGAGACAAAAACCACAGCTCGTCAAAGAGAATGTGATCACTGCTCTCAGGTTCACCAAAATCATCAAAAAGATCCTCTGCAATTCTGGAAGGGTCTATGAACAAATCAGTCAAAGTGGACCTTTTTGGCTTGATACCAAAGCATTCCACAAGAGTCCACCTGTCAGTCCATAACTTGAAAGACATGGGCCATTTGATCCAAAGGCAATGATCAAAAGCATAGTAGCAGGTCTACCCCTGAGTGGTTGAAGAATGAGAAGAATATGTTTTGGACCAATGTAATCCATATCAAAAACCATAATGTTATGGCAAGACATGACAGATGAAGTTAATCTTCATAGACCAGGGTTGCTGGGTCTGGGGGAGAGATGAAGTCACTGAGGTGAAGCAGTAAAGTGTGGAAGGATTCCTCCAGAGATCAGTGAGGGACAGGTCAATAAGTACAGCAAAGCCCCCAGCCAGTTATTTTAACAAAAAAGCCCTGTAACATCTTATCTAGCGTAAGAGTGGATTACTGTTTCTCACGGGGTACTGGGACTTGTGTAACTTTCCTTGCCATTATAACGGATGCCAGTCTTAAAGGTTCATGTTCCCCATAATTTGCCATTTAATTTTGGCTGCAAGTGCAGTAACTTTGAGCATCACAGATATGCAAACCATCTGAAAATCTTTGATGCTGGGGTGTGTGTGTCTTTATATAGTGCTTGGCCTTTGTTAGTCAGCAGGGAATGCCGACATCCCTCTCCGAGCTCCAGGGACTGAAATTTTACCACCTTTCTGTCACTTTTGTTCCTGTTTGTTCAGCAATTTTGCAGCCAGGGGCCTAAAGAGCCTGTGTTTGTTTTTGCCATCAAACAAAAGTGAGCAGCAACTGGGACCATATGTCCTGGCTTTCAGATCCAACATGAAGCTGAATGAGGTGCCTTTCCGCGACGATGTCACTGTTTTACGTCCAGTCGGGGGGGTAATTACCCGAATGATCAGAAAGACCAACTCATACTGAATGAACAGTTAACATGTTTGGATGAGACAGTGGTCAGTAATACTGGGAAACAACCAATACTTGTTTATGGCTCTGTGTGTGTGTGTGTGTGTGTGTGTGTGTGTATGGATTATGTTCATATTACATTGTGGGACCAAATGTTCCCCACAATGTAATAAAAACCTGTTATTTTGACATTGTGGGGACTATTTTCAGGTCCCCACAAATATCTGTGAATGCAAACAAAAAACTAAAAATGCCTTTGTTTGGTTAATTATGGTTAAGTTTAGGGCTGGGTTGGGGTTAAGATTGAGATTTTCCCCATAGATATGAATAGAGAGTCCCCACAAAGATATAATTACAAACCTGTGTGTGTGTTGTGGGGGGGGGGGTTGTGTGTGTGTGTGTGTTGGGGGGTTGTGCGTGTGTATTTGTGTTTGGGGGTTGTGTGTGTGCGTGTGTTGGGGAGTTATGTGTGTTGGGGGGTTGTGCGTGTGTGTGTGTTGGGGGTGTGTGCATATGTGTGTGTGTTGGGGGGTTGCGTGTGTTTATGTGTGTTGGGGGGTTGTGTGTGTGTTGGGGGGTTATGCGTGTGTGTGTGTGTGTGCTGCAGTTGCTATTTAGTCATAACAGTGTCATGACATGTAACATTTGGGTATGAATATTCATCACATGTTTTGGAATGTGGTGGCCTGAAATAAGAATCAAGTTCCCCTCAAACCCCCCCCAGAATAAAAACAGTCACCTCACTTTTTAGGATGGAGGTAACTAGAATGTAGACTAGGGTAAATTACTGACCGAAACCCTCCCTTTTCACCAGCATAGAGAGCGGCGGACTAACTGATCTGAGATTCCTAAGCTGACATCAGTGTGAACACTCAGGTGTTGCCGATGTTTCCTGGGGTCGGGTGGGACCCCTGATGTTTGCCAGGGCCCTGGGCTATGGCCTGGGACAGCCTATGCGTTAATCTGCCCCTGAACATTTACCCAAACCTTGCTGCCCCCCCTTCACCCTCCAGCCCTGACAGCCGCCCCCCGACCCCGCGTGAGACTCTCTGCTCATCTTATTGTCCGCCTCTATTCCCAAATGTAAACAGTATGAAGTGTCTCTAAGCAGCACTGTATGAGCCAGGTTTCCATAGCGGCGAGAGGGCCCATTCTGACGTTCAGCATACTTCACGCACTGTATATTTAGCTGCCTGAGTAAGTCTCTAGCCAATGTGTTGTTCTCTGGGATGTTAATTATGTGAGGCGTGGGTGACTTCATTGGACTCCCTGTCCTCTTATTTATTGCAGTGTCTTGAGTTTAAGCACCTCGTGGTCCACTATTGCTCTCCCCTAAAGCACCATCCTCAGGTACCGTGAGGCGGTGAATTATTAGAGAGCCGTAAATGGGTCCCTAATTCACTAAATGGTGGCGTGTTATAGGGGGGGTGGAGGTTTAGTGTCAAGCAGCTGGTCTGGTGGAGCTCACATGGAGAGCAGCTGCGCTAGTCTTGAAGCAAGGTCTGCTTCACCCCATACCCTCAAGTCCAATGGGGATTGGCTCCTCCCATATTTGACTCCTCCTACCACCCTCACCCTTCCTGATTTGTCATGGCCTAAGTCAAGCCTCACTCCTTTCTCCAGCCTCCACCACGCATTGGCTATGACAAAAACCTCCCCAACAACTACTAATGAGGAATTGAGATCTGGAATTCTTGTCCATGTGACATGTGGGTGGTGCCATTTTAAGGCAAAAAAAAAACAAACAAACAGCAACCCTCACTGCTCCTACGTGCAGAAACACCCCACCGGGGGAGTCACGGGGGGAAGCATGTCACAGAGCCGTGTGCAACGGCAGGCGAGTCGCATGTCCCATTCCCGAATCGCGTTTTCTCCCCACGCTGCCTGCTGTGTCTCCATGGCGTCCTCGTTGTGAAACCCCAGCAGTAACAGATTTGCTCCTGCCTCAAAGGACCTAAAAATATTGCATTCCAGTTTTCCAGTTAAAATAATACAGATTTTAGCTCCCTGTAACTTAATATAAGCTTCTGCTTGGAAGACGCGAGTGGCTGGGCTGAGATAAATGACGGCATTGTATGAAAAACAAATAAACATATTAAGAATGCAGGGAAATGCTTATGAAGCACACACTTTAAATGAAGACTGTACCTGGGAAAAAGGGAGCAAATTAGCCCCTGTTAATCTGCTACATGACAAATGGAGCCATTATGTTCCTGAAGGGTTTCTGCAAAGCCCATACATCGACCTGGGGAAAATATCTGCCTTAATTGCCCGCTGGAATATAAAAAAAGTTGCTACAATAAAAACACAGGTACACAAGCAACATTTTAATTAATAAATATAGTTTTAGATGTTGGTGGCTGGGGCTATATTATTGTGCAGAAAGGAAGACTGCTTTATACAGAGGGAGAGCGAGAGAGAGACTAAGCAGAATAGGATTCTGGGTAAGGTCCATGCAGATACACCACTAAACTAGAAAGCAAGACAAAATAGTGAGCCTCACATCAGACAGAGTCATCTGAATGTTGTGAGTTTTCAGTCAGAATTTGATCTCCATAAATTTTGGGAAGTGTGACTTCATCCTTCCCCCAGACCCTGCGATCCATTGTAACTCAGCTCTCCCTGAACTGGCCCAGTGATGTACATCTTGCCTTAACACAATTTACGGTGCCATTTGTCAGCTGCGGGGACATTTTAAAGGCTCTGTGGATATTCCCACTACGTCTCTTTATTGATGTATCTATTAGTATTGTGATCTCTGGGAACTGATGACAGGATGTGACATGGCTGGATGGGAAGTGGCTGAGAACTGCACATCACATTCGCAAAGACGTGAATCTCATCCTGCCGTGCTCAACACCACCAAATTAACATCACTTCAATTCCAATCCCTCTGGATCACCTACTCTTGTTCCGAAACTCGACCTGTGGGCGGTGCTCTAAGGTGTGAAATTTCACATTCGGCTTGTTTCCTGAGGTGTGAGTTTTTTTAAGGTTACTGCGGGGACACGGGTACCATGGCGATCATGGATGTGGATTTACTGTCAAAAAAAGGAGACAGGAGGAATCTTACTACAGTACCCACAAGAAGGATAGAATCAGTTTCCTTAGGTACATAAACCTCCAGACAGAGTAAACTGCTTTGGATAAACACACACTAATATACTATTATAATAAACTATAAACTATAATAATACTTATAGGCCTAGAATATTGCGTTCCGATATTAAAGGAGATTATTCAGCATTGTATTATATTTTGGAGATGATAAAGAGGAGCTTCACTCTTTCTCGGGAAGGAGAATCAGATGCAGCATATCCCTCCCTGGATTGGCTCCCAGACACATCTGCGTCAAACTGCTTCATGTTTATGTCATCAAAATTTCCCTGCATAGACACTTTGGGTTGTCTTTACCCCTTTCTGTCCCTGTAAACCCTAATAAAATGTTCTGTCCTTGACCATCCCCATGTCTTGTGGTCGCATTCGCCGTCACAAGTGAAGTGTGTCTTCCAGGAATTACTGAGACTGAGGAAACATACATACATTTGTGCTATATGGATTTCTGAGATGGGAAACACAGGTAAAAATACATACACATGTACATGGCGATGCTGTGAGATGCTGCATCTGTAAGGATGGCCAATCGATCTGGGCAACTGGGTAAAAGTTACGTAATGGGGATTTCATAAAAGCTTTGCACTGCAAGAAGTTGGAAACACTCCCCAAAGCTCTTACTTTCCTCCAAAAGCAGTAAGAGTCCATTCTCCGCCTTTAAGACATCCTAAATGATCACAGATGAATGGTAATTAACCAATTACTGGTTTATCACGAAACGCAGTACCACCTACCGGTGAGTGAAAGACTTTACCACCCCTTGGCCATCTGCATCCCCACCAGCTCTAACACACTCCAGAAAAGAGCATGACTCCTTCCTGGGATTAAGACTGCAGGCAGGTAGGGAACATTCTAGAGTTGGGGTGGCCAGTCTTATCTGCAAAGGGTCAGTGTGTATGTGGGTTTTTGGGGCAACCTTTAGGTCAGCTGTTCAAACCCAGGTGTGAGGACTCTTCAGCCAATCAGTCCTGTAATTAGTAATCTAATTATGGCATTGCATTGAAAACTCGAATACACAACAGCCTTTTTGGATAAGATTGGCCACCCCTCTTCCAGATTAATCTACAATTCTTGCCTCATCTCCACATGTCAAACGGCGAATTCTCACAATTAAGATGATCAAGCACTTGTATCTAATTTATCTGTCGAATAATTGAAAGCCGTTAGATCATTAACGGCGGCAATTACGCAGATTTCCCCCAGCTCTGAGTGCCACGAGGCAGGACGGCAGGAGTGGGCTCTCTGGGGAAGGGGGAGATGTCACTTAATTATGACCCTCAAAATAAAAGAGAATCTCTGGTGACAAACAAAGTGGACATTGTCTCATTTGGATCAGCTGAGGCAACACTGAGGCATGATGGCAAATAGCCCTTGTAAACAGCTCACTGCCTGTGTTCATCCTTTAACAGCTCAGGCATCAGGGGTCGAGTTCTGAAACACTCTTTTAACGTACCTCCTGAGAGACCAAAGAGAGATGCTCAAAAATGATACCTCCGTGTCTGATTCCACAATACGGCAGGATTGGACGACCTGTATTGACGGTGTCTCTCTTGGTTCCTGCAGACGAATCCCTCACCTCACATCCCTCTACCGCGCCTGCGATCATTGGGTAACGAGCTCACGGATGAATGGCGAGCTAATGTCTCAGAACCCCCGCACCATGAATAATTGAAGCTGCTTTTCTTTTGTTGCTACGTTTAATCCGGTTTTCTCATTCCTCAGACGGGGAGGCAGGGAGGGTTTGATAACTATGCTTTAGAAGTCTGGGGAGGATCAGAGAGGATGTGACCTGCGGGAGCGGTATCCAGCTTCCCTGATCTGTGTGCGATCCACATGAATACATTTATAATAAAATATCGATATTTTGGGTGCCATCTTATTGGCTGTTGAACGCCCTTAGTCCCCAGCTGCTCTAGGGGCTGTCTGACTCTGTTTTCAATGGTACATCACTTCAGATAAAAGTGCCTGCTAAAAAAAAAAATCGTAAAACCTGTAGCTGGTTAAGCAGGCTTAATTGCTTTGGATCATAACAGTTCCCTTAAAATCCTGAATGTTTTTCAGATGGGATTTTGCTACACTCTTGCATGAGTGCGGTTGGGTAATATTGATGCTGAAGCTTAATTGTTGTTGGTTTATATAGATCCTGGGGACCTTCTGCCTTGTGATACCAGATGTATAAATGAATCAGTAGGAGATGATGCGTGCTAACAACACCGGGCGAATTTATTGCCGCCTTCCCATAGTGGTGCCACAGTTTCCCGGCTTCTTCCGGCAGCAACTCTGCCAGGATTTCTGAAGGATGCCATAACACCGAAGGTATAAGCCTTGTGGTAATAAATGTTCCTGTGTTCGTCGTGCGCGGACATAAGTGGCTCAGCAGACGACATGATCAGAGTGACAGAGGACGATAATAATGCTATTTGGATTGTCTGCTGCGAATGTCGGTCGGTGAAGGATATACTAACCGTCTGCTTCTCACCCTCAAGCTGGGATTTGCAATCCTTGGCGAATGTGTGAGCAGACTAGCGGACGATCTGCATTAATTCCGGAGTAATTCATCATGGAGGGCAAAAGCAAAACAAAATATGTGATCTATATCAGGGCGCAGAAGCGGATCTAGTTATGTATTATTCAGTGAACATTAAAAGACACAAATCACATCAGAGGCCATCACCCAGAGCAAAGACAGGCCAATGAAGGGAGCCGTTGCAAATTCACTGAAGAGGTAAAACAGCAAATTGTCCTGACGGATTAACCTCTCAACACATAAACAGCAGCCACTGGAAGATAAGAAATCTGCTCTGAGGGCCGAAGAAGATCTTAATCTATCAGTGAGTTGAGTGGAAGCATTTGAACATCTTTGTAAATCAGGTCAAATCTGTACTATCATTTAAGCAGATGTGATTGAAGAACTGAAGATCCCTGGCCCATTTATGCAGTGAATGGCTCACTAGAGGTCACGACCTCACACGCTCGCTCGAGCCGCCATGATGCATTGTGACGTGAGGTGTCGCCATACTGAAGAGTTATTCATAATAACCTGTTATGATGTCAGTGCTAACTCAATGAGAGTGGAAATTATGTCACTTGTGCCTATAGTTAATGAGGACTTCAGCAGAAACTTGGCACCTGCCACGCCCATATAAGGCAATAAAAAAAATTATGCAAAAGGTGTTCATGGGATATGTGGGGAACCTGCCCCTTGATTATTTTACTTGAACATTCTGTCCACCCAGATGGTCCTTATCTTGTCTGTATAATGACAGGAGCTGGAATCGATATCTCTATGCCCCAGTGTAAGCCAGTGGCATGCAACTGGCCTAAATCAGAAGCCGTGGATCCTCTTCAGGCCTGAGCAATCAATTACCAGCTGGCACACCATGATAGAGATGGTTCCTGGAGCCACAGTGTGAGCTTCCACCTGCATGGAGGGGTTAAAATTGACACCTGCACCCACGTGTGTGAGATTCAGTCCCATCTTTTTTCCAAGGCCACAGCTCAGAGTAGGCTGGGGGGGCCCGTACCTGTCACTTTTGGCAATTTGTATTCACAGCTGTGAATGACCTCATTCTGTGTCACGACCACGTACAGGTGACTTGAATAGAAATGTCACAACCCCAGGGGAGATCTGAGAGTGAGTAATTAGAATAACCTTGCTCCTCACTTGTGAGCCGAGGACCTTTATCACAGGATGTCTCGGATAATGAACTGAACTCCAGTAGGACCGGGGGACATTACCAAAGGAACGTAATTAGAAATGTCTGCTGTATTTTTTATCTCAGAGTTCAGGTTATGCACGTGGTGAGAGGGGAATCGCACATACCAGAATGTTCACGGTGTGATGAATTGTTGACCTCGTACCAGTGCACTGTTTTATAAGAATTCTCACTGGTGCTGCGCTACCGGCCTAGCTGCCATTTGTGGACCAGACAAGGTTACAAAGAGCTCTGAGAGAGCAGCATTTGGATCGGTACCTGTTTTTGGGTCACTTGTTTAGTAACAGATCATGAAATGCATCCACGCATACTTACCTGGACTTGTTCAAAATTAATTTAAATTTATAATCTTCAGCCTTGTGCCCTGTGCTTCTTGGGAGAGACTCCAGGGCTATCAAAACCCTGACCAGGATAAACAGGTAGTGACTGGTTGGGTGGACTAGATTAGATTTAGCTAAGCATAAGTAGACTGGCATCTAAATTGGTGCTGTGTTGAGGTAGCAAGTGGCTCAGCAGGCTGTCTTGGTGCCTGTGATTGGACGATCATTGGTTTGAGTCCCAACTTTAGCACAACAGTCATGGGCCACAAGAACTGAGGGTTAAGTATCTTTCTCAAGGTCCTATGGACCATAGGACCTTGAGAAAGATGCTTAACCCTCAGTTCTGGGGATGCCACACATGCACTGACCCTGTGCTGTGATTTCCTGAGCTTTGGAGAGCAAGATGGGGTGGAAAAAGAATCACAGTGTACTTCGGCAAATAAAGAATTTATTGCTTGTGTTGGTTTATTTTGAGAATGTGTACTGACAATGGCCAAAATATAGGATAGAAATACTGAAAATGACTTCAAGGTAACTGAATCACAATCACAAATGTAGCTACAAAGGTGTGTCATATTTCGGTGAACACTAGTTAGCGTCAGATATGAAATTGAGTCAAAATCAGCACTTTGTTATGGGAGCTTTGAAAGGGACTTCAGGGAAGTAGCTGAGTTACAAAGTCCCCAGAGAAACTCCTGAACTGCAGGTCACAAAAAACATGTGGATTTATACATTGCAATGTCTAGAGGAACAGTTTCAAAAACTATGACTCCATAGGCCAAACAAGGAAAAACAGCATTGATAAATAGGAATAATGTCAGGGTCAGCCCCTGTTGTCTCACTCTGTGTCCCTTCCCCGTTTGACCAGCAGGCGTTGCTGGTCATCCCGTCCTTCATGTTAGTCTTTGTGTGTTCCCCCTTGTTCTCTGTTGGCCTCATGGCTCAACACATTGAGCAGCCAGTTGTCTGTGTGCCCTTCTGTCCTGTATTTGAATCCCACCGCCTCTGTTTTTGTATTTTCGATCCCTAGTGTTTCATTTGAGTTTCTCTAGTTCTCTAGTTCTTGTGTTCTCTGTTTTTAGTTCCTTTGAGTTTATTCGTTTCACCTGTGCCCCATTTTCCTGGTCTTTGTTAATTAGCCTCACCTGTCCTGTGTTAGTCTCGTTACCTCTGAATATTTTAGTTCCTGCTTCTGTTCAGTTCCCCAGTGGTTCGTTGATTGTTGTTGCTTGTCTAAGCTTTGTTAGTTTGGTTAGCTCTGTATTCTGTTTACCTTCCCAGTTTTTGTTATTTGTGATATTAAGTCTTTAATTACCCCCTTTAGTTTTTGACCCTTGTGGTCCTTTTGGTTTTGTGTTTGTAGTGATTTCTGTTCTATTTAATAAACCCCTTTTTGTTCTTGGAGCCGCTAGTGGGTCGTCCACCCTTTTTTGTGCCCGATGCCACGTCCTCGTGTCCGAGCCGCCCGGATCCATGATAAATAGTGTTGCAAGTCAAAACTCGCAAGCAACAATAGACAGACACTTAAAAGGATGCCTGTTAAACATCACAAATGCTTAGTCTCTGGACCAAATCAGCACTGTTGTGAGCTTAGCAGTGCTGGAATTTCCATCAGGGCTGCCACTCAGAAGTCGTTTGTACCCAAGTCTAATACACAAAGCCTGGATCTTTGAGCAATGGGGGAAGTAATGTGGTCTGAGGACTCATCTTTCACCCATTTTCCTACATCCAGGTGAGTTTATGTTTGGAGAAAGTGAGAGTGATGCCTTCAACTCACGTTTGCTGCCAGCTGTCAAACATAGTGTGTGATCTGCAATGATACGGGCACCTTCTCTTTGGAACTGTTAAATCGCGTAATTGTTTTGCAGTTTGGGGTCATTTTCCAGTTCCAGGTGCCCCCTCTGTTGGAGACACTGGTCCCTCATACTGGCTACTAAATAAATTCAAGGGTTGCTTCATAAACCCCAGGATAAAGTCAAATGCCTTCCACAGCTTCTACAATTATCTGATCGAAACATCACTAAATCTTTATTGGATGTTCCAGAACACACAGCAAAAAGAAATCTTCTACCTTCTTCATCTCCAGTAGAATTTCAAGGACTGAAGCTGTTCTGAAAGCAAAAGGTATGATATTAATATGCTGTTAGATGTTTCTGTTATTTTGTCCACCCCTAATGAATATTATTCCATCCATCCATCCATCCATAATTGCATATCCAGTGCAAAAGTATATGAAGATGTTTAAACGGAGATAAATGAAATTAATCCCTAACAATACAACCCTTCTCTTTGATCAGATGAGCTTGGCCCAGATGGGAATTCACTGCTCAGAGCTGTTTTTATAACTTCCTAAGAGAGCTACTGGTCATCATACACTTTACCCCAGTAAACTTTGCATTGTTTCTAATAAAATTGCTTTAAAATATACGTAATTGAGGAAACAAAACAGGACAAAAATGTGATTAAGAAAATGTGCGAATAATGAATCTTGTGGAAAGCAAATGCTGGGATCATCTATTAATCTCATTTCATGATGTCCCAAGATATTTACAGGCACTTTTTTAGGATTCTGCAATTTTTTTGGGGATCCAGCTGAGCACAGGAACAAAGGGAAAAAAGCCAAATATTTGCAACCAGTAGGAACTGCAGGGAGCTGTCAGGCAGAGCAGTGTCTTCGAATTTGCGTTTGTGGCTTATTCAGGCTCCCATCACCCATGTGGTGTGTGGTTTCTCCTCCTGTCTGACATGCCGTGTCTCAATGCCTCACAGCTGTTGTTCCATGTGAGCAACACTGGTGCCATGAGGTCCATGATTGGCCAGCTACGTGTCATGTGACTGTCCTGCATATTCAGAGGACAGTAGAGTTCTACAACCGTGGGAGAAAACAGCAGCAGCCAGTGGCTCGTTGGTCTAGGGGTATGATTCTCGCTTTGGGTGCGAGAGGTCCCGGGTTCAAATCCCGGACGAGCCCCTTCTTTTCAGTGTCTCGATTTTGTTCTCATATCTATATTTGTGTGTAGGTTTTGAAAAAGATCAACATGTGATATGTGGGGAAAAAACACATTCCAGTCTAGTTGTTCTCATACTTCTACAAACGGTAAATTAAACATCATTTCGTGTTGGTGCCGGTTTTGCTGTTGGAGATGGTGTTAAGAATTCTCCTGATTATGCATGATTATTTTTGTATTGACCTTTGACACATAGGCATCGCCAACCCTATGCTGCAGTATTGGAATTAAGTGATTCCCAATTACCTGAGCTGAACAGGTGGCAGCTGATTAATTAGTTAGCAGCTGGTATACATCTGCAATGTAAGCTAGTTAAATCTGTTTCAAAAGTGACTCCTCATGCAGGTAAATGAAATGCAAAGATTTTGAACATTTGAGCAAACCCTTGGCATTGTCCTCATGAAGAAAGTGATGACTGTGAGTCAAATCTCACATACTATACATGCCACTCTATTAAGACCTGTTATTCCTTAAAGAGGAGGGTTAGGGTTTTAAGATGACATCACATGTTTGGGGATGTGACCTTGCCAACTGCCTCTTCCATTCATTTATCCATCCATCCATCCATCCATCCATTGATACACCCATGTATCTTACAAATCAAAATTTTAATAAATCTAAAAAAAAAATTTTTTTTAGGGAGATCTCAGTAGGATATGGAGATTATTCTCCAGAGGAGAGGCTGGAAATCCTAGACACCCATTAAAAGCTCACCCTGCCAGACTGGTGATATGTTCCACCCCCCCCGCCCCCCCCCCCCAATGCTCAGATTTCCAGGGCGCTATGTAAGCTCAAAGAATTTAGCACCCAGGGCTTCAAAACTGAGACATAAGGCCAGCTATAACTGTGTGCAGGGTTTGTGCTGAAAAATGGGCCATTTAAACTAGTCCCTGGCCTGTCAAGTATGCAGATTAATTTGGGAACTTGCCATTAATATTATATTAAACCAAGAGACAGAAACTCTGAACTATTAAGGTAAAACGAAAGTCGATTGTTTAAAATTCACGGGAGGACTCTCCAGTCTAATGTCACAGGGAATTTATTCCTGTCGAGAGGGTGAGGGTCACACGAATCCTCTAGCAGATGTAAAATGTACTCCAGCTCCAGTCCACTGTGCAAAAAAACATCACAGAGCCCCTCCCCCCTTCCCACAATTCCCAGTGGTCAACATTGACCTCTGTGGTTGGCTTGTGGAAAGCGGTAGGGGAGGATAACAGAAGAGATGTTGTTTTTTTATTATTAGGGGAGTGGAGATGATTGTAGACATCTACTGTGTTCCGCGATTAACGGGCGTGAAGAAAATATCCTCAGATTTCCAGAGTCAGCATAAATTTACATTTATGAGGTTATTGTGTGCATAAAGAGTGGTGCCAGGAGGGGGTGTTAGAGAGCTTCTGTAAGGGAGCTGAGAAAGGCCTGTATGTGGAACACCCTGTAAATGGAACGTAAACAATCATGTAACTTTTCCTCGGCGTGTGCTCCGAGTGCCATGGCTATCTCCCACAGACACCGGCAAATTTACTGGGCTGGGGGGCCCTGGGCTAAAGTCATTATTGGGGCCCTATCTAGGGCATTAAGTGCTGTTGTAATGACCAGAAGAAATATTAGGACCTCCTACAACTCAGGACCATGGGCTAAGTTTGGTCTTTTCCACAAACGGGCATATAGGTTAATTTGGGTATCTAGATTGCTTGTAGTGTAGATACCTGGCCGGTGAGGGACTAGAACCCTACCCATAGTGGACCCCCATGTGCCCTGTGCTGCCTGGGGTTGACTCCCCCCGGCTGTTGAAGCTACCTAATAGAAATGTTAGAAGACAGCTGTGGACTTCATGAGGTCCACTTTACGGACCCAAACCACCAGCAGGACCAAATGATGCGTCATCCTGTATTTCATGCCCATATGTCACACAGCCCCCTCAATGACAGGCCAATCAGTCACTGCCACATCACTAATTAATCCCAAATCATTAAGGAGTCAAGAAAGTCTTTAATGAGCATTTGCTCAAAATGATCCAAAGGATTTTGATGTTGATGGAGGGAGTCAACGTGTTTGGCTACAGAGGCATGTCGATGAACCAGGCCTGGGTTTGTTTTTCAGTCTTTTTGTCTTTTTGCTGTCAGGGAGTAGAAGCAGAATCTACTCCATCTGTCCCTGCTTGGAGAAGTCTAATCCTTGAACGGCGTCACGCCGTCAGCCTCCAGCAGGGGTCCTCGCGATCCCGGTTCTGGAGGGATGGATATCGCCAGACTGGGTGAATTATGTCATCCAGTTAATCAGAACGATGAGTAACTCAGTCAGGCTTTTAAGGAGCAGAATGGCAGAGGAATCAGACAGAGCGCGTTACCCTCTGTCCCGATGGAGGCTGGAGGTTGATCATATGGTGAATGACATCATACTAACACGCGCTTGGAAAATTTGAATGGTAGGACATAGCTGCCGTGACGTATATCGTGAGATCACTGATACAATCACACCATTTTCAGCCCAGTCACCAATGAATAAAGTACCAGCGAAATCCAGCCACTGCACAGAGAGGGGAGAATTATGGCAGGGCTGCAGATTTGGGGCTGGGGGCCTCTGGTTCGGTGTGAAGCACTAGCAGTGGCCCCCACAGCCAGACGGACACCAGGGCAGCTGAGCGGACAGACCTCAGATTGAAAGCTTTCTGACAGCAGAATCACGCTGTTCTTGCTGTGCTGTTTGTTAGACTGGTTTTGTTTTTGGGTGTAAAGAGGAGCATTGTCACAGGAAAACAGGTCAGGGATGGAGGGTGGGAACTCCTGGTGGGGCGGGTGCGAGGTAGGGTGACCACCTAATCCTTCATGGGGGGCCACTATGAACTACTTCAGGTTTTACAAACTTCTTTAAAACTGTAAGGCTCCTGTGTTTGGCTAATTAGTTCAGTTCTTCTTATGCTGTGACTGGTTTGTTTCCTTGACCGAAAGACTAGTTGTGTCACACTAACCAATTAGCACACAGCAAGGACTCAGGGCTTAAATGAAATCCAGGTCCTTCGAATTGAAATGGTTGAAATGATAGTTTTCAAACTCTGTTGTAGCTCATAGTGTCCCTCCTGACAGATTAGGTGGTCGGCCTAGGGGGAGATCATGTGACCCAGCAGATCCCCCAGCAGAGGGCGAGCTGTGCTCATAGACTGGACTTGATCCTATTCTTGTGGCCAGGAGTACAGAGGTACATAAGAAAGGATAATTAATGTCAGATATGTAACGGGGTCAGGAGTACAAGGCCAGGATCCCAGACAGCCGTGTTTTGACAAAGAACGGCGATACTCCTGAATTTCCTCGCTCTCCGACAGATTTAGCCGAATCAGGTCATGCATTTTTAATACACAGACTGCTATTTTTAGGGATGCATCTTGAATCTAGTTGTATTTCTTTGCTCTACACTGCACATTCAGAACGATTTCCAGTCCAAAACTGTATTGCGTGCAAAACCTCTCAGAGCCGGGACAGTGTATATTACTGACCAGTACATTTTTTTAACCAGATGCTTTTGTCTAAACTAATGTACAGGTGAGGAAAGCTTGGGGTCAGAGAGAAGGAAGAGCCAGCATCCCAGGAGCAGTAAAGGTTAAGGGTCTCACTGATGGGCCCAAAGCTGATATGATTATTTGCCAGTCATGGGATTCTAACCCACAACCGTTTTTTTCCACAGGCATAGGTGACTAAATTGCTGGTATGCCCATTACAGGGGTGGTGAAACTGATCCATGGAGAGCTGTTACGGGTTTTCAGGATGACCTTTCAATCAGCCAATAATAAAGCAGTGGTTCACAACTCCAGTCCTGAGTACCCATTGTTATTGACTGATTAAGAGGTCATCCCAAAAACCTGCACCCATCTATGGATCAGGTTTGTCACCCCTAGCCCAGAACTTCTCCTTAGACTGCTGGAGAGGAGGTGTGATTTCGAGATGGCCTGCTGCCTTTATTCAGTTCATAGTCCACTATTCAAGGTCAATCACAGAGCAGCTGTTGGCCACACCTACCAGTGAATCCTTGCGAGACAATGAGACCCAAAAATCTGTTTATCGTAGAGACGTGGAAATGGATCCTGATTACAGGTGGATTTAAGCAGGATATCTGTGAGGTTCTTGCACTAGAACAAGGAATGGTGGAGTGTCCACCTGAACAGTGTCTGAACACTGACACACATGGACGGGCTCTCCACTATCCTCTCCGTAACAAAATACCTTCTTGAGAAGGTCAACCCCCTTATCTTTCATGCGTCCCTGCTGCTGGCTGAGTGATTGATGAGGAGCCATCGCGTTTTGACACACTGCACTAAGCTGTCACACGACCGCAGTGCAGGGACATTGTTCAGTACTGGAGTCTCTGGGCTGCAGAGCACTGGGAGTCATCCTGAGCTTGCCTGACTTTGTGTGTCATTCTGCTGTCCGTCTGGGTTTCCTTCCAAGCTGAAGACAGCGATGGCGGTTTCTAACCCCCTTCCCGTTCCTCTCGCCCCCCAGGCCTTTCTGCTTAACTAGCTCCCCTAAGCAGACACTACGTGTATAAGATTCAGATCCCAGCCCTGCAATCCTCTATTTGCAACACTTGTATCTGACGGCAATTTACTCTGTGTGATTTGAACATGGGTGGCGTTAAACCAGAGGTGGCAATCTCAGCTCCAGAAAGTACAAATCCAGACCAAGATTTTGTTTCAACCAACCAGTTGAGTACTCTGTGACCATGACACTTTAGATTCAAATGGATGGTTGGTCTGGATTTGTACTCTCTGGACCTGAATCTCCACTTCTGCGTTAAATAGTTCATAAAAAGAAAAAGAAAGGAATCCCTTTATTCTATGAGGGCACAGATCTGCACACTGGGCACGCCTCTGCGCCGTATCACCGATTAACCCAATATGATCCCAGCATGCTGCACACCTGGCCATTCCCCCCTCCGGCCTGAATTTCTGAACGGGATGTTTCTCATCGATATTTCAGCCTTCAAACCCCAAAAATTTGTGCGTGCACCCATAATTAAAACCAGAGTCCTCCAGCTGCACTCGTTCGATATTAATCCTGGGATCTCACCCAGTTGTGAGAGCAAAAAGACTGACATTAAGCAACAGTTATGCGCTGGATGTGATTCCTGGGCTCACATGCCAACAGACTGTTTAGGGGGGCCAGCATCACAGCGAAGCGTTTAACTGCAGCTGCCTTCCAAGAATGGCATGGGAACGCGTGAGGTGGAGGGCCACCTTTCTGCAAAATGTCACCAGCCAGCAAGCCAGCGGGGACTCTGCAGCACGAAATCCAGGGCAGACCAGAACATTTCATTTTTGAAGTGTACTCAATAGATTCTTCGCGAGACGATAGCTGTGACGTTAATGTTAATTAGCCCAAATGAGCAGCGTCTTTGAAAGATAACAGGATGCTCTGGTAAATGAATACCATGTTTTCTGCATCAGAAGACAGCAGCACTGGAAGCAGTGAGTAAACAGGACTGCGGAGATGTTGCAGGGATCCTCCTTGGTTCTGCACGGCTCAGCATTCAGCCCTACCATGACTCTGCTATGGATCTTACTCAGCTGGGTGGTGTCATAACTTGCTCGGGGGGGCGTACCGATCTCCCAGATTCACATCTGGTGTGACTTCCCCACCTGAGGGCATGAAACAGAACCAACTCCATACAGGTGTCTGCATCTCCTGGTGCAGAAGTGGGTCTCGGCCCCTGCCTGGGCACTTGGGGGAAGCCTACACATCCTTCTCTCTGCTCTAAAAGAAAATTATACATGAAATTATGCTTCATATACCATTTGTACAAGCATGTGGTCGTGTACATTGGAATGGTTCTTTTTTCACATCTCATCTTGCTCTTTTTTGAGATATAAGTTTAGGGTCTGAGTGAAGGATAAGGGTTATCTGGCACTTCAGGAGGATGGGATGGGGGGAGTTGTTACGGGCCTAATTGCAATATAACTGCTGAGTATGCAGTTTGTCTCCAAGTAACTGACCACGGATATCTGATTCCACCTCTTTATTTATTAGGGCATGGGTGTCACTGCCATTAAATCTTAATGTCCCCCTCACATTTCATAATTATTAATTTGGACCCCCACATTTAACATAAAATGTTAGTTTTATGCCAGTGTGCCCCCCACCCCCCACAATATCAAAATATATCTGATTACTCCCAGGAGAGTCTAGCCAGTCTTCATGGGCCACTGTGGCTTATGTCAAATCATTCATCTGATTTTCATAATAATACTAGAAACTGGCCTAGAATGGGGGGGAGGGGTTAAAACTGGAAAAACCCTCTTTAGATCTTGAAAAGATGTTTGCAAGACCAAAAGTATCTTTGTTAAAAAAGTAATCAATTTTTCAAGTTTTTTTCCTTGGGGAAAAATATAGCCAGTCATAAATCTTTCCAGAAGCCAAAACAAGTCAACCGCGAAATCACTACCGCATTGAATGTACATTATAAATTATAATATGAAATAGTTAATATATTAAACAATTAATATTCTTCACTGTTAACATTTATTAAGCAGGACATCCACTGAACCACGATTAAATCCATTTGGATTTTAAAAATATAAACCTGCAAATGCACATAAGTCTCTAGTTTGCATTACCAACCAGCGACAGCCTGATGGACATGAATCTCTAAGAAAAAGACAAAACAAGCAGTTTGAAAACCAGGAACACAGAACTGCGAGCAGAGGTAATCATCCGTAATATAAATGTAAAGCAGAGTTCGTGTCAAAAATACATAATTATGTAATTTGCTGTGCGTGACTCACGGCACAGCCTTGCCAATAAGATCCTGATAAGATCGTTTCCAAAAGCATTCCTCCGGAGAACCCCGTGGTTTGTCGTGACTAGGTAAAGTTTAAATCCTGCTGAGAGTGCTTGAAGGTAGACAGCGTGCCTTCACGGCGACGCACTTCCCCTGCAAACACGCCCCCATGTGCAGATGCTGTTACAGTCACCCACCACGAGGGGGACGCCAAGAACGAACCACGGAATTTCACATTTTGATCAAATCAATTAAAATCAGTTCACTTATTATAACGACCACCTTCGTCACTCTATAACCTCCCTTATAATATTTGGAAAAAAGCCATCCAAAACGTAAATGTGGTTTCCGACAAGTTGATTGCTGTAATACATTATATAGGCTATTACATTTTACCACTATACATTATATATAGCCCTCTATATTAATTTTACTCAGCCCTAATTTACACATCTATCTGATAGCCTATTTATTCAAAAAGAATACTGTATTATAGCCCCAGCAGAAATTCTTACATGTAGGCTAATACAAATATAATTTTTAGAATCCAGAAATCTGCCGCTTGCTTATTTGGTCGGACTTCATCACACACACGCACACACATAGAGTTTGTCGGTTTATTTTCGTTTTGATAAGTAGTGCAACAGTCTCCCCGATGACATTACGCGTAAATAATAACTACTGAAGCGAAACCCCAGCATTGTGAATGAACGCGAACTTGTACTTAAAATAACTCGTGTAGCGGCCGCACTCTCATCGCTGCGCCCCACGGTCCCCTAATGGCATTTTTACGTATTGCCCACTTTAAATTAACTGTCTGGGGACCTAATTAGCCAGTAGTTAGATGTGCGCATGACTAAAGGGCAATAGTCTGCGCACTGGGGGGAAAAAAGTCAGTTTACTCGCTGCTGTGTGAACTCTCCGTCCACATGTAGGTACTTCTTATGAAACGCCCGGACTCTACGAGCTGCTTATAGTGAAAAGATGAAAGAGTCCGTCGTTAAATGTAATGTCCATCTGACTTAAGTTGACGTCAGGGCAAGGGAACAAACTTTGCGTCTTTTTTATAATTCTTACCCCCCCCCCCCCCTTTGTTTAATTTTCCAATTTTGATCGTGTCTGTTTATCTGAAAATGAGAATCACAAGGGTGAACATCTCCGCCTTACGAGATAGTACGTTGGCTTCTCGCACGTTCATGCGAGATGTGTGTATCACGACAGTCCCCTTAATGGTTGTATAAGAAAAAAGGAAGACAGAGTTTGTCTTATCGAGCAAATGAGAAAAATGAAGAAAAAGGGGGCCTGTCATAGTCACTTCTACGTCACCCAAGCGATGTGGGCGTGAAGCAAAAAAAGCATCACCACCCTTCACTTAATGGGTTGCGCTACTTCTGTCTTCATCGCCTCACAGTCCGCGAGAAAAAGCGTAAAGGAAAACGAAAGGCAACCGTTGCTGCCACTGGACGCTGTGGCGATGTGTGGTGTGCAAAATCTACTTCAGTTTTTCTTTACAGCTATTTAAGATGTGCATACTCCAATGGTTTTACTAAACGTAGGATGGGATTAACTTTGACCGGCAGATATATCTCACTGTTTCTTGCTGTACAGTTGGGTGAGTATCGGACTATTTATTTTGATTATACTTAAAAACAGTTGCATGTTTGTGTGTATTGTCCGCGTTACTTTTCCACTTGACTTGCGTTTAAAACGAATAATGTCAATGAAACACAAATGATACTATGTGAAACTGCTTTTTATTCATAAGGCTTGCACAAAATATGTTTCCTGCAAAATATAATTAGCCTGCTAAGACGGAGTATTTTTAAAAGAATCGATACGACCGCCTGTGCTTCGTAACAATAGTGAATGCGCCAAACGTTAAGGATCAACTCAAAATCAAATATACTGGGTATTTGTGGACGCAGTTTCGATTTTGCATTTATACGCATCTTATTTCTTTCAGTTTGTCCGAAAAATTGTCATATTTTGCTATCAAACTTTGTAGATTATAATCGATGCACTGTTTTTTTTCTTTTACGAAATTTAAAGAGAACCACATTACGGCTATCTTAAAATACATTGCATAACGTTACAGCTGGAGACGTACACTGCGCTGGCATCTTAATAAGCTGACAGCAGCAGGCACGGATGACATAAATACTTCACACCTAGGAGTGCGAGTTATGGTTGAAATATATTTTCTCGCGAATCTGCATCGACTTGCAAACGTTGGAACCGTTTGCGAAGCAGGTCACCGGTCATCTGTCATGAGTTTAAACACTTTAGAACGCTCAGGACCCCGGTTACTCAGTTACGCAGCAAGCCTTTGCACCAGAATAATTATCCCAGGAATCCACAAAATAAATAAATAAATAAATAAATCACAGTATTACACGTTCTGTAGACATGTGCAGCTACATTTGTATCTTTGAATGAAAATACTATTTACAAAAACCATTCGTTTCCGATTGGAATATACTCACTTTTCTAACATCAAATGTTGTGCTCATAATTGGGTCAGATTCACAGTTAAACGCTAAATATAGGAATTGCGGATGTTGAGAATGTTAGGCAAATAAGAAAACATAAATAATGCTGTTCATTATACAGATACTATATACATTTACTTTCCAAGTTATTTCTATCATGGTTAGTCTATAAACTACTGCATCTTATTGTTCGTAGGATTCCAAACACGTTTTTCAAATTAATTGGTGCCAGAGATGTAGTACTAAATTATAATACCTAACGGCTCTGTCTAGACTCTTAGAAAAAAATATGAAAAAATATCAAAATATATCTGAAAATAAAAAAGCGTCATACAGCCAATATGCATTACTAATGTAGCCTAGTTCACGCATTGCAAGCAGGAATGTATTAGAAATTCACTGATGAAATGCTCGTATCTGTTTCGATTGCCGGACAAACGATATAGAATAAAAATGTTTATAGATACAAAGGGAATTTTATGCTGGATTGATTTCCCTGACCGAATTGGCTTATTGCAGATACCTAGGTTATCCGGAGTAATTACTCCCTCCGACTTTAAATCTGCTACATATTTAAGTCATCTGCAGTAGTTGTGCTTCCTGGCTGTAATTTTCTCGGAATGTATTGTCTCAATTTGTATCGTTATCCTATAGCATGATACCTTGTAACACGTAGATTTTTTATTCATTTTGGTTTTCCGTAGTGTAGTGGCACTGCTTTATTTTAACATTGTAACTGCTTTATTTTATGTTACCTGTTCTTAGTGCCACACACACATATATGTATATAAACCATATTTCTGTGTGTGTGTGTGTGTGTGTGTGTATATAGGCCTATATATACATATATATTGCCTATAAACTTTATATATATATATATATATATATATAATATATATATATATATATATATATATATATATATATCTTATTTGCCTTTAAACTTTAACACAGTAAAAATTGTTTTATTAAAAAATATTTTAAATGTTCAGCATTAAGCGAAAGGACAGTAACTTTTGGGGCAATGCTGGAATGACCCCCGCCACCCAAATTTAAGAAAAAAATCTGCACAACCACTAAAAATGATATCCCTATCCTTCTATAATTGCCAGCAATTATTATTGTCTTTTTCGCTATAAACCTGACAGTTTCACTGCGCAGACAAAAGATGTAACATTAATTTGAAGCAGATGATTGACCTTGTCTTTGTCTTATATAATCTATCGGGTTTTTTTCGATCGTTGTACTAACAAAAATGTCTTAATATTTTTTGTTCGGGTGAACTCGATTTACTATTATTCTGCACTGTAGTCGTTTTACCTACGCGTAATTCTTGCTTAATGTCCGTCTTTTTGGTCTCACAAATTGAACTGATCATTCGCGCCAGAGCGACTCTACCTTACGTCCACTCCTATCAGCACTGATCAGGATAAATAACACGTACAAGGTTCCGCAGTTTGACTGCAGCCACTCAACCGGAGAGCTTGTCAAATTGTTACAATCTGATCAATTGACTAAATCTCCTGCTCAACGAACCGCGAGCGGACGGAAGGAAAACACATGCTTCCCAATAACTGGCTCCTGCACGGAAAAAAATGTCCGGCCAAGATGAGAGAGACAACCTTTTTTAGGTTGCATGTCCCTTGTGTGCGCCAGTCTTTGAGCTCCGCCCACAAAATAATTGAGGAGAGTCTTTCTCATGAATACGAGACCTGCATGAAGCTACCCTCGCGCAGACATCAGCTCACACAGTGTGTATAACGGACCCTTTACCCTCTACTGTAAATTAAGTCCCACCCCACCCCCATGCACGGTAGCACAAAGAAACACACCTCCCATCTAGACTCTAGACGAATTACCTCATCTTTCTTCCGTCGAATCCAGCTCGCGGACAATGTAACCTGCGTGGTGTTATCTCTGCAGTCACGGAGATGGGCGGATAGAACAATGCATGTAGCTTACTGTCTTCAAATCATTGTGAGAAAATGCGCACTTCCCTCGGTGCATATACTACAGTAATCGAATGATATATGAAAATGTTAAATTGTGCATTTAAAAAAATAATAGAATTTAAAGTATTTTATACTATAGGCCTATGTATCAAGTAATTTGCCTAAAGCATGTTGATAACGCATAGGCCTACATTATACACTTGCATACTTGAATATAATCGCGTAAATTGTTTTATTCCTGTGGCGTAATTAAAATAGGATTAGTTGACCATTACAAATTTAATTACTACAATTAACGCGCGATGTTTAACAGAACGTAATACATGTCTTTCCCTCTGATTTCAGTGTATCTGCTTCAGGAGGTGGGCGCTACAGGGAAATGTGATACTGTATTTAAAGGTTTCTCCGATTGCCTGCTCAGACTGGGCGAAAGCATGGTGAACTACCCACAGGAGTTGGACGATCGAGAAAACCTAAAGACCATCTGTTCGTAAGTTGCGCTCTTCGCCCTGCAGACTTCGCTTTGTACGGCAAGGGACACGTGCACCACGACCCAGTTAACGCAGACGGGGATTGGGAGACAGATGGCACGAGACTCCGCATTAATTCGGAAGCGCCAGAACCAGCAGCGGGTGTGGGTGTTCATGCAAGGTCCACATTCACATCTCACCCATTAATTGCAACCAGATAGACCAGGCTTACAAAAAAGGGGCGGTGAGGTCAGCGTCAATTACGGGTATTGGACTACCATGGTGAAATCTCGGGGCTTTGGTGTCTCTGTCACTTATCAATGACAAATTGCAATTGTGTCATGCAAACACAATTGCATGTAGTTTAACGGTCATAATTTTTTTATGTTTGTATTATTTTGAATCGAACTAGTGAACCGAATTGCAAAGAAGGCGTCTGTTAAAAGCGATTTTTATTTATGATATACACTATTTAGGTTGCCTGATGCAATAATTTTGTCGAGCATTCTTAATGTTTCTATTAAGTTACTTAAGTCACACCTCATAAGCCGAAACTGCTAGCAAAAAATGTTACTGGGTTCAGTTTGGATATTAGCGGATGAGCCTGTGTTTCTGCGCATGTCTCTGCCGATAGTAATCCGAAAATAGGCTACGACGCTGCTCAGGTGCGTCTCCTAGCCAGCATGCTGCACTACTGTGCAGGACAGAATAGATTGAAAGTGTTTGATTTCCCATGGGGAGAAAATATTATAAAAGGAAAACTGCAATGGAGGCAAACCCAAGTGTCCCTGGTGTTTCGAGCTCTCATTATTTATCGCGAATATATAAACTCAGGAGACAGCCTCATTCTCAATCAGGATGAACGGTACCGTCTAACAAACGCTTGTATTTGGCTGACAAACACAAAATAATGCATAAGACGATTCAACGTCCAAGCATGCACCTCGCAGCCCAAGTCAAAGCCGAAACACTAAAAAATGTAAAATACAGAAATATTAGGAACGTTAAAATGTCTTAACATTAAAAGAAATAAATGTATTTAAGTGAATATTCACAATAAAGTTACCTATGACGATGGTTATTATAGACAGTATAGTATTTGCACGTTTTACAATTAAAATATGTAAAATGCATTCCTTTGAATTATTTAATTTCATGTTCTCATTCTTGTCGTTATTATTATAATTATTCGATAAATCTATAATAATTCCCCCAATTTGATTATTATGACATAAATATCGTCGATTTTCGTGCTTTTTTCAGGTACTGGGATGACTTCCATGCTTGTGCCACCACTGCCCTGGCGGATTGCGAAGGAGGGGCCACGGAGCTGTGGGAAAAACTCAAAAGGGAATCCAGGAACCTAGAGTTCCGCGGTAGCCTGTTTGAACTGTGCGGAGGAGGCAATGGAGCGTCAGGACGTAGCGGCCGCTCCGGCGTCACGATGCTTCTGACGGCACTTCTCGCTCTAGTGACATGGCTCGCTTTCTAGGAAGCAAAAAAAAGTTAAAATGAAATAAGAAGAGCAAAAAAGGAAAAACAACGTAATACAAAAGAGAAAAAGACTACCAACATGAAAATAATAAGAAAAACGTTTAGCGATCAAATGTATCCAACTGTACACCTACCTGGAGTTGTATACACCAGAAAAGCAACTTTATTCAGACGAGACGACATCCTGATATTGAATCAAACACCGGCAGACCGTCCTCTGGGGATTCTCCGGGATCTTTGACCTGGGGTCAATTTCAACACACGTCTATTTCAGCAGCGCTTCAACAGGAATTACTACAACGACGGCATCTCACTCAAACACAACTGTGGTACCTACATCAGTTGATTCACAGGACAAGGAATTCAGCAATATTAACTGTAGGCAAATACAAAACGTATATTGTGTAGATAAATAGCATTAAAGCACAATCTGATGTCCCGGCTTATACTATGGTTAAATTTCACAAATAGCGGCCATAATTCTACTCTTAATACATTACAAAATGCAGAATTGCAATTAATCCCAGGTCGGCTTCTACACGATCCAGTAATAAATGTGTTTATTTATATATTTCCATTTGCCAAGTGCATCACGTCAAGCCAAGTAAAAAATGGAGACCGACGGAGGATATTATTGCTGTGATCAAGTTAGACTCACGCGACCACTGTCCGAACAACGACAGCAAGGGAATTAAGGAAATGCAAAAACTGAGCACCCTAAATTATGGAAGACTGGGTAGCCTGGTATATATACATATATGATATATACACATATATGATATATATGTGTGTGCGTGAAGAATGATGTGACTGTTTCCACTGCACTTCACATGGTGTTTCTGACATTCCATGCATCCAGATGAAAAAAAGAGATGTAACGTCACCACGACAACATGCAGGCTGCGAAATTAATTAGTGGAATGGAGTGAAATTTGCTAGCTTTATTTGATGTTGCCAAGGCATAGATCACGTTTCACTGTATTTTGTTTGTTTGTTTATAGAGATGTTGCATATTACCCCTAACTATTCCAAAACTATAAAAAGATAAAGGGGATCTATATATATATCAAATCATTTTCAGAAAAAAACAGAGATAACTAAACCCTAAAGATTTTAAATCAGAGTACTTATTATATAGGCATACTAAAACCAGATTGCTACAAAGTATAAAAATATATTAAATAAATCAGTTATTGTTTGAAACTTAAATGTGTGGTTTTCTTCGGAGCGTCTACAGGCAGATCGAGAGTTCGGTTCGGTCAATCCGAAACTAAAGTTAAAGTCATTATAACTGGATGATGCGCACGGAACGGTTTTTAGTCATTTAAATGGTCTATAGGCATAAAGGACTCGATTTACTTTTTTGTTTGATATATCGGTTGTCTTTCGTAGTTAGATGTTTCGAAATACTGGCAATTATATTTAATCTCCTACATGTAAAATTGATACTGGGAGTGGAATGTGTGAAAAATAGAAAAAACGAATGATAGTTCTATAAAAGGAAATACAACTTGTTTTCAAAATTAATAAGACATTTGTGATTGAGTGGCCGATGCCCCCCTCCCTCGGGGTTGGCAGAAAGTCAATTTCAGTCAACGACCTATTTTTAGCACGGACTCTGTGGTTTTGTTATCTTGCATTTTAAATGACTGCCATTTAAAATTTCTTGTACTGACTTACTAATTTAACTTCAGTCCAACGTTTGATGCAAGAAACAAAAATGCAATGTGACTGAGAAATGAAAATATATAAATGATATATAAATTTTATAATAGCGAACAGCATATTGTTCAATATAAATAGACGGTTATTCTTAAAATTTCGAATCTGTAAAATCTCCGAGCAATCCAGCTACATTTCGTTTGTTGGCGCAACGATTACACTACAAAAAAATAATCAATATGCCTAAATGTGTGTTAGTAATGTGTAAGACTAAATGTATTTGAAACTGGTGTTTCGCATTTTGTAACTGAAATAATATTTTGGGTTTTAAAAATGATTATTCGCAGAAAGCTATTTTCTGTCCTTCGTTAATGTAATTTGTACTCAGGCCTTCGTTGATTTTAACTGCATAGAAACGGTACATATATTCCATTATACGCTGAAGATTACAAAATATTTTAGTACGTTTAAGACTTGAGACATGAAATTTTTGGCTTTCCATTGACGTTTAGAGGTTTACTGAATGGTAGCTCTGAAAACGCAAGGTTAAATGCCAAAAACTATAAATATCGAATTAATCGTTTGTAGTCGCATTTTGTTAGCACCAAATCCCTCGTGTTTTAACCATTTTCTCTTAAAAAATATCAAGGTGGCTTGCTATTTTATGATTCCAGCTTTTCCATTTATCAACGTATACAATTTCACAGGCAAAAGAGCTCGTAGCATAAACCCGAAAAGAAATCTCGTTAACTTTCCTTTGCTAAAAAATAGTAATAAATAACCTAGACATTTAATAAATTACTCATGAATTACTTATATACAATAACCACAAGAGTGAATTACAGTTTTACCCTCTAGCTTACCCGGACTTCAGTTTGAGGTAAAAATTGTCAGATTCAATTTTCCATTAATTTAGGTGAAACCAAACGTAATATAAACCATGAAAACAGTTACATATGCACATGTAAAATAAAATACATTTGAATACATCGCAGTCATTGCACACATTACAAACTTGTTCAAATTATAAATGGTTTCAAGGTTTATTTTGCAAACATACAATAGTGGCCCATTATTCGATAGAAGGACAAAAATATCTTGTATTTAAGCGGTCAGATAGTTACCCCGAAAGATGTAAAGCGCCGTATTATTAGGATAAAAGATAATTATCCAATTAGCTAGCAAGTAATTTGTTTCCATCACGTGACGTTTTGATTTACAGATTTTTAGATAGCGCATCCTATTCTTCTCTCGCGATAACTCAGGTTATCCCTGGAATGCTTGTAAGGAGGCCTGGAAAAGCGTAAAAACACGGGGGAGAGAAATTAAGTCTCAAAATTATTAGGTGCACGTTGTCAAAACCCTTGTCTGGATGGATGAAGTTCTCCCCCTGATCGGTCCGATACTCCCGTCATTTGAAAAGATGACTTAAATCCGCACCCCCTGCAACCCAAGGCAAGTAAACAACATAAAACATTAACATGGTCTGCGCTGTGGATAAAAACAAACGATTAACCGAGAAACTGTCATTATCTACATCACAAACAAAGCAGCATACGTAAAACCCACCTGGCCATTCAAGTTACTCATTTTATTGTTCTGCAAAAAAAAAAAAAACATGCTTCAAGGTTATTGTTCTCCTCTCTGTGGTTTTGTATTTTTCATGAGTCAAGGCAGCAGTTTACTTGCAGAAACATTTACCACGCATGCTGTTTTCTTCTGGGTGTATAAAAAACATGGCACTTGTGGTAAAATCCTTCTGTGTTAAAGTAGGTAGGAAAATGGCCTGTTTTCACACAGTTGATGTCTGTGATATGTACTTCCAGGTCAAACAAACAGGGTGTGTGCACACATACATGTGGATGACTGGACTATGATGCCTTTTTATTTACATATTATGAGACTTTTTCAATGTATTCCTTTTCTTGAATTATTTATGTTTCATATTTTTTTCTGCCAATGAACCTGTCAGTCCTCATTATTCAGGCGATGCATTCTGAAGAAATTTTTATGGTTATAGAACTGGAGAATAACATCACAAGCCCAGGCATGCTCTAGGACACCTTGCCAGTCTACGGCTTGGCACTGACCTGCTGGAACAATGGTCTCCAGGCAAATTACATTGTTCATGTGGATATGGGCAGGGGGGGTTGGGCATTCGATCAGGTATGCATACATTTGCACATAAAAGTTCCGTAGCGAATAATTAATGTCTCTGCAAGATGGTGTCCCCTCATTCACGCCTACATCAATATGTCCTCTTCTGGCTAATGTTCTGAAGCTACAAACGTTCACCAGCTTTGATGTCCACAAATGTCCATACCAGTGCATTATGGGATACGTACCCTTTTTTTATTTTATTTTTTTTACATTGTAGCATTCCGTCCAGAATGATGCAGGGGGCAGTATATTCTGACTTCGCATTGACCAATATCTTCCGATCAAGCGATACAGATACAGTTTAAGATGTAAGGAACATGCTGTTGTGATTTTTTTCATCCGAACAGCACTGTGCCATATTGCATTCATACCACACAGACGATGGGATGCAATTAGTGGCAGAGGGAGGGGAGTGTTTCAGGCTCTGCCTGGCAGAACGAGAATTTGGGTGCTCTTAGATTACTGATAGTTATAATATAGCTGCAAATGGCATCGCAAAAACCTGGTGGCTCCCAGTGCGATTTGCAGAGCCAATGTTACACTGCAGAAGCATTAATAATGTAGGCTTTCGTGGGTATTTT